>NC_091287.1:87194031-87500697 GCF_032444005.1 Ranitomeya imitator | reverse complement strand
CCCCATTTCACTCTGTCGGATCACGTCACTGGCCTTCAGCAAAGGTGCGAGATAATCATCTGTATTGTTAAAAGGGTTGTGCGGTCCAAATCGATAAGTCTGCAGTCACTCTTATGAATCCAGCGCGCGCACTGTGCACTGCGGGGATTCGCCAGTTTCTGAGCCAGGATCGAAGGGTATGTAGACGGGGCAAAACAAGTGTATGGAGCGAGGACTTGCCTACTAGATGGGCTCGGGTGGGAGTATGTATAACAGAAACCGTATGCGTAACAGAAACCGTCCAATCCCCACAGCGCTCAGTTAATGCACTGGGGGGACTCATAAGTCTACAGTCATGCAGAGTGACTGGAGACTTATCGATTTGGAACTGACAACCCTTTTATAACATTTCGCAACATTCTCAGTTGTTTCCTTTGGAGTACTCTCTGTATGGATCATGATGGACCTGTGAATGGATCCAGTCTTCATCATTTCTTTTATTTCTGACATTGCTTTAGCATATATTATCATTTGTGTTATCTTTAACGTCAAAAAGTTAGTTATTTTTTTATTTTTATAGTTTTTTTTGTTCGTACCGTATTTTGTTATCTTCTTGGTGTATATTATTGTTTAAAGAAAATAAATATAATTTGAGTGAAAAAAAGGTCAATGGGAGATGGACAGGATAGCAAGGTGGCTCAGTGGTTAGCACTGTTGCTTTTCAGTTGCTGGGATCCTAGGTTCAAGTCCCACCAAGGACAACATCTGCAAGGAGTTTGTATAGTTTCCCCGTGTTTGCGTGTGTTTTCTTCGGGTTCTCTAGTTTCCTCCCACACTCCAAAGACATACTGATAGGGAATCTAGATTATGAACCCCAATGAGAACAGTGATGATAATGTCTGTAAAGTGCTGTGGAATAATGGCGCTGTATAAGCAATGCATAATATAAATATAATATATAATAGATTGTAATATAATGTCAGTTTGTCATTAGTTCTTCAATCACTTTAGAATAGTCACTGTGCAATAAAATATGTTTTGCACACAGTCTTGAAATTCTGCAATTACTAAAACTCTTCTTACCGAGATCGTGGAATGTTTTCTGTGCTTTCTCTCCACCAAACATCTGACAGCATTGCTTCAGGATTAGATCTCTTCCCATATCTGATAAACCAAAAGCAGAGAAGTAATACCGCAAGTTTAGAGGTAGTTGTGAAATGGAAAAAATATGAAGCCTTATTACTGAAGAAAATGACGTTTTCGCTTCTACTGGTCTAAAAAATTCAAATCTTCAAAGATTATTTTACCGTAAAACAGCATCAAATTTATATATATATATATATATATATATATATATATATATATATACACATTTATACATATAATTCATGCAACTTTATTTTTTTGGAAAATGAGATGCATTTACTGTAATTTGATGACTTAATGACACGTATATGAATATTGTTGCAATCGATTGTAGTCCAGAAGGATAAAATATGTTGCTACAGATATTATATATGAGATGCCATAGTATTTTCCAAAAAAATAAAAACAGCGTGCTAGCTTTGATGAGGATTAATGGGACATTTGGGTACAGTATAGGGGGGCTTGCCACCAAACCCCTCTATCTTAGGCAGGATGTTTGGATAGGACAGTGATCTGAATCTAATCTTCTACTAGAAATGTATCAACACCTGTTATTTAATGACTTGATAAAGAGACTACAAGGGTTAATGCCGCAAATTCATCCCTCTCTGACTACCGTACATCTGATCTGAATCTACACTTCAGTGAAAGAAATCCTAACTGATCCTATGTCAAAAGAAAATTCTAAATATGACAACATAGTGATGGAGATTCAATAAAATGTTTCAAATCTGAGATAAATATGATGTATATAATATTTCCAAATATCGTCCAATACTTTGTTGTGCAGTTGATACATAAAGAAGTAGCGAATGACTATTAATTTCCCAAAACATAGTCTGGCAATGGGTATTTGTATATATTTGCGTCATTACAATCGATACTTCACCACATATCCCATTTATTATAATGCATGACTCTTGACTATTGATTATACTGATTATATTAACCATTTGCATCCCCTTCATCAGTTAGTCTTTCACATTATTACCATTGCTAAGCGATATACCTGCCTGTTTTATTATATTACATTAAGTGCTCATGTTAAATCATAAAATAAAAGTAAATTCCAATATTTTCACAAAAAATAGTATTTTCCAAGGCAATAATATAAAGGAAATGGGCTGTAATGGGCCCATTAATGGGCCCAAAGGCTGTTTTTTATCTAAAGTAGTTGAGACGACTGGAATGTAAAAATGTCATCTGATTATGATAATGAATACTTTTCAGAAGTGAGAAATTTAATGCACCAAGTAAAAGACTTGACATGTCTATTGTTAATATATTTCACTAACTGCCAGACTGCAGCAAACACACGCTCAATGCCACTTGTCAGATTACAATGAAGACCAAAATGAGAAATGGGGGTGTCTTAATTATGTACGGATGTAGCGGAGCTGAATTTGTCATTGAATTATTAAATATATATACAGATTTACGATGCACATTTTTCTATTTCTATAGAAAGATTTCTGCCTGCTTTGAAGCTTTAAGAAGTCACTTGGCTTTTAAGGACTAACTTGATTTTCTTCACAACTTTTCTCCCTTGTTCTGTCTTCAGAGTTTGCTTTTGCATAATCATCTGGGTGTTAAATGCCCTGGAGAGCTATCATCATCTATTGGATGCTCTGTCAGCCTCTGTCTCTACATAATGGGATGCTTATAAATGTGACTAAAGATTAGCTTAAAATTCGGGACAATTTCTTTACATGTTTCAGTGCTCTCAGGCACTTCTGACTTTCCACAATGTGCCATTTTCTCCCCTGTATTTTTTAATCAGCTCATCGCAGTGTTTCGCCAGCGGAGTGTCACAATGCATAAATCTCCATTGCTTCGCTTCATCACTTTCCACTAATCACTTCAGGATCCTCAGAAAAATCCCAGAAAAACTAGTCTACTCAAATGAAGTATATGGCATGCCAAATCATCACATCAGAGCAATTATATAAAGGCACACTGGTACAGATAGGGAATTAATGTATCCCACCACCTCCTACAGTTCATACAGTGATATATATCATTTATCCCCACCTCTTATAATATGTAGCATATATCTCTTATATTTATATATCTCTTAATATTTTCTGTATATTTACCTATATACCTGACATCCATCTGATGCTTACCGAGCTATTAGAGTATATAATCCCATCTCTTATGACATATTCCAAATGTATATAGAATATATTGCGTGTTAACCAAACTATTACCATTTTTGCTGTATACCCAACCAGTTCCTATCATGTATGCCATACATCCACCTAAATCCTAAAATATATACTGTAGATACTGTAGAATCACCTAGTTCTTGAGGCATTCTCCATATTCGCGCTTAATGCTTAGAATAATTTTACCCAACTGCTATTAGGTGAATAATGAATATTCACCCTCTTGCTATAATATATACCATACATCCACCTAAATCTTAAATTCTATTTATTACCCCATCTCTTAAAGTATATTCCATATCTATACCCAATACTTATACAATGTACTGTGTATTGATCCATCTATTAAAGTATAAACTGTATATTCATCTCTTCATATAGCTCATACCATATATACACCCAACCCTTATACTTTGTATATTCACCCACTTCTTACGATATCTACTGTAAGTACTTCTAGAGCTTATGTATATACTGTATGCACCTACTGTTCATGTACAGTATATAGCCACATTTACCATAACACAGATTGCCTACTTTGCCTGATTTGTCCTCATGTTATGATTTGAACTAATATGGAATAAAGATCAAGTTTTTATCAAGAACCTGCTGCCTTGGTGCCTTGGGTTCACTGAATTTCTACATTGTTTTTGGACCCGGTGGGAGGCCCTGTAGAGCTAAGCACAAGGTTGGTCAATGGTGCATATGAATCTACTATTGGACAGATAATGGCTTCTGTCATGTCAAATGATCATAATCCTCTTAGAAGCCAAGATCACCTTCTGTTTCAGGTTATCAAGATGGTGTGTTATTTGTCAAGTTAAACTTGGCCACATCTGTATCTGTATCCAACTAATATAATATAGACTGTATATCCTCCCAACTATATCTACAAAACTCATATACTTTATATCCATTCACCTATTATATCATCTACTCCTATTATATATATTGTACCTCCATCCAGCTCTTATAGTATATACTGAATATGTACATAGGGATATTAGTACTAGAGAATCACACTTGTAAGACCCAGATCTTACAATATACACCATATAGCCAACAACTCGTACATTATAAACTGTCTATCCATCCACCTATTATATAATGTAATTTATTGTATTTTCAACCACCTCTTATTAAATATACCAAATGTCCACTTAACCTGTGTTAGGAGTGGATATATATCTCTATAGTAGATACATACTATATATCCCTTATATCCATCCACCAATAAAGTCTTAAATGCCACTGTTTTAATGCACATTGTTTATCCAGTCAGTTCTTCTACTATACACTTGATATCACCCATCATATCAGACATTCCTCCACTTCATAGTTTATACTATGTTTCCATCCATCTCTTATCTTGTGCCATATATTTACCCACTTCTTTCAAAATATACTTTAATTTTCTAAACCTCTATATCAGTGTTCCCAAACTCCGGTCCTCAAGAGCCACCAACAGGTCATGTTTTCAGGATTTCCTTAGTATTGCCCAGGTGATGGAATTGTTGCCTTTCCAGGTGATGCAATTATCACCTGTGCAATACTAAGGAAATCCTGAAAACATGACCTGTTGGTGGCTCTTGAGGACCGGAGTTGGGGAACACTGATCTATATAGTATATATTCACCTTCTTTTTAAATCTTACACTGCTTATCCAACCATATATTATTGCATATATCATATATATCTACCTACCTGCTATAATTTATAATTTATATTCACCCACCTTTATCATAAAATTTGTATGTTCACCCATCTCTATTAGTGTATACTGTATACACCCCAGTCCCCACCTCCTATAATATCTTCTGTACCTCTGTATACTCGTATCTCATATGCTATATGTTCCCCCATCTATTCTAGTTTATATTGTATATTCATACATATCGTAAAGTGTATCTGTATGCAAATTAATCCAATGCAGGTTAATGTGTATATGTGTATATATATATATATATATATATATATACATTAGTAAAAAGTTAACCCATGCTAAAGGCAAGGAGAATACACTGTTGTATTAATAGAGCATGAGCTGCATTTAGAACTAAATTGTTAATTCTTTACAGGATGTGTGCCAAGTGAACATGTTACTTCTGCTCTATTTGAAGTATTCTTATATCTGTGCCCAACATTCTATGTAAACCTACAGCAATACGCTAAATTGGTGATTATCACACTGCACAGCCTCCGAGAATTAATGACAAATTCAGCTCTGCTATGTTTCACTTCGAGTTTTAGAAGTCTGTGCTGAAGTTATTCCCATCAAGTAAAATTATCTATCTATCTATCTATCTATCTATCTATCTATCTATCTATCTATCTATCTATCTATCTATCTCATATCTATCTATATCTCATATCAATCTATAGCTCATATCTATCTATTATCTATCTGTATCTATCTATCTATCTATCTATCTATCTATCTATCTATCGTCTATCTATCTATCTATCTATCTATCTATCTATCTATCTATCTATCTATCTATCTATCTATCTATCTATCTATCTATTCATCTAGCTTTCTGGTATAAAAAAAACGAAGACAGCTTCAGCGACGTTTGAAACGTCACTGAAGTCCCTATGGGCTATTAAACCACCATTATTTTTTCTAAAAAAAGGAGTGTTGTCTTCATTTTATACTATATTGAGGCTTGGTCTATGCCTGTAAGGTCTGGCACCCAGTTTTCATGTACTGCTTGCTAGTTCTGCTTTTAAACTTTTCTTTTACATCTATCTATCTATCTATCAATCTATCGATCGATCGATCGATCGATCTATCCATCCATCTAATATATATCTATCTATTTATCTTATCACATATCTATCTATCTATACAATTTCAATTTTAAGAAGCCAACGGAGTTACAGATCATTTGCAGATTATTATCTTTCCTGTTCGTTTTGATAATCTCTTTGTTTTAAAATATAGATGTAGCTAAGCTAAGATTGCAATTTAAATCCTAAAAAGAAAATCAAGGAGACAAGGGAGCTATCATGTGTGATATTGTTATAGAGACTGTAATGTAATACTTGATATCCTAACATATAATCTGCGGTTTAAGAAAAGAATGCTGGTGATTACATTATACACATGATGTGTGTAAATCCAGACCTCAGCTACAGCCTTCTATTGTTGGTACTCTATAAAGACATCATATATCTTATAATTCAGTGCACACTATTCTCTACGATAAAAAAAATAATAATAATAATGAACACTGTACCTTTGCCTTGTTATAAGGTTTATATAGTGCCTCAGTGCTGAGTAGTATTTGGCCATGTCCTCTGCTGGTGCGTCCTCTCCAGGGTTGTCAGGTTTTGATGGGTAAGCCTCTGCAAATGTCCCCAAGCAGATCAGCAAGGATAGACCTATAGTCAGCACTGACATCCACAACCTCATGCTTCCCTGCATCTGGGATAAAAAAAAAAACACAGAATCAGAACTTCAACAAGTGACAAGCCCTTCATACCGTACGCTGATTCCCCTGCATGAGACATATTTGCTTACATTTTTCTTATTGTAAAATTGCTGAATTTGTGATGAACACTTCTGAGTTAAGAAATTAAAGTCGGTTGCATAAAATACATCAGTTTAGGTGAAACTGAGGTCTGCCACATCTAAAAAACTCAGTTCTGCTCCATCTTTACAGGCATCAGCTTTAACTTTATAGAATGAAAACTCTTCCTATGTGTTGACGTGACATACGTGGATGATGGTTCAGATCTGTTGCCCTACAATTTTATAGCAGAACAATCTGCACCAAAACAACCTGCGTTAGCTACCGTAGTTTTCTTTCATATTATATTTCTTTTATATTTCAGTAATTTTCAGCAATAAAAACACGAATTATTTGTAATATGCATGTAAAGTGATAACATCAAACTCACAAAGAGGAAAGTAAGAGGACAATGAGGAGCTGGAGCCGGATCAGCACCGAGGACAGCTCCCTGAGTACTTACACTGACTGGGGAACGTGTCTTCTCTCCGATCTTCCAGTTGCCTGACTGTCTTCTTATGTGTCTTCTCTGTAATTAGACTTTGTTCTCCCTAATACCCAGCTTGAGACGACTCTCTGCCATACTGAGGCTTTTATAGTCTTTCTCCTACAGGAGGGGCTTTGGGGGGTATAATAGTGGATGACTAAAAATCTACTATCTCCTCCTACCTCTGAGCAGCAAGCACGTCACTAATAGGTGAGACCTTGCAGACATGGGTCATGTATAAAGGGAGGGAAATGATGCCTTTTATTGTTTGATTTGTCAAAATGAGTTACAACTGAAAATTGGAAATATTTAATACAATATAAAAGATGCGCGTCCTCCCCAGTGACGTCCCCTCACGTACCTCTGAGCATAACCCCAACCTGATTCTACGTACATTTTAATTTTATTTTAAAAGCTGCTATTGTGTGCAATGGAAAGATTTTCAAGGCGTTCACCCCTCCTGTTACTAACCATTAGCATATCATGCAGCTGCAGCAGTTGAGAAACCTATTACTATTGCAAATCTCACACAAACTTACACGTATAGACGATGACGAGTCTCTGACTCATCAGAATGCGAGTGGAAGATTTGGACTTGGAGAATGATTGATTTTGAACTTTGCGGTGACACAGGGGTAGAAATGTCGAAAGCGAATATAGATTGGAGCTATAAAGTATTTACTTATAGGGAGGTGTCTGTGAGGATGAAATGCGGGCTGTATTCCTCCAGTAGATCAGATATAGAGTTTATGTCTAAATATAAATGTTATAGGCGATGAGCTTGTATTTTTGTTTTTAAATTTTAGTAAAATATTCACTCCCAGAAAACTCAAGAGTGTCGAGGATTCTCAGAAAGCTTTATTATACATTATGGCTTTTGCCACATGGTATTGAATTGAGAAACCTGTTTGTGCGAGGTGGAGGGTGATCAGGAACTTTGTATTTATAATATATGCATAATATATGGCCAGAGGAAATGATTTTTATATTTCAAATATTGTCTAGCTTAAATACATTACAGGCTGTATATATAAACATGTACAGTATGTAGCAGAGACTGGGGAACAAAAAAAGCCCAATAGGGTCATATCTGATAATCATGTATAGTGAGGAGAATGAGGTGCTCACTCAATTCAGTTGTGTAAAAAACAACGATTGTTGGGATTCAGAATTGTTAGCTGCTGCAACTCCACAGGTTAAAAAAGCCATAAAGTGCCAAGAAGGAATAAGTGCGTCTTCTGCGCTGCTGATAAAAATCCAAAGATTCCAGAATTGGTAGCGATGTGGTTTACTATCAATGCGTTTCCAAGACATCTGACTTCTTCATTGGGAAAAAAACACAACTCAAGTTTGTGTTTTTTTCCTGATGAAGAAGTCAAATGACTTTGAAATGTGTTGATAATCACATCACTACCAATCCTGTCTCTTGGAATCTTCCTTTGGATTTTTATCAGCAGCGTAGAGGAGCCACCTATACAACCATATAGACAATCCATGCAACTTCAGTGGAACTACTAGCAAGAAAGACAAGCCTTCTTCCTGTACCAAATTTAGGAGGGTAATCCGAGACTTTTATTATTTTTGCATATGGGGCTAACAACTAACAGGCAGGTAGTTGCTAGCTATGGCCTTTTCTTCCTGGAGCCAGTATCTGCTCACTTAGATTGGTCACTGACAACTCCTGCTGGCGAGTCGCGACTGTGCAGTTTCTGCTGACATAACGTCGACAGAGGCATCTTCTCTTCCTCTCTGCTCTGTTGTTGGGTTCTTTCTGCTACCTAACTGCGAGGAGAAGGCTGTCCATCAGCATGACGTCTGCCGTGATGTCTCTTCGACGGACCAGACTTGATGAGTAAAGGCTGCTCTTTCGATGAGATGTGAAATTCAGCAGCAAAATTGCCGTCAGATCGTCACCATGCGGAACAGGCTGGTAGATAGCCATTATGTGGCTGTTAGTTCGTAGCTACATGCACAACAATAATATATATCCTGGATAACCCCTTTACTTGGTATTGAGAATCTGCACCGGAGTATGGTCTCCAGATGTGCTGCACTATAGCAAAAAAAAAGTGGAAAATTACCTCAAGTCATAAGAATGAGACAGTGTTACCAGGAATTCTTGTGTTAGGTGACCTCAATCTGCATCCAAAAGCCCCTAATTGTTATCTTGACTATGGAGTCCTACTTTCTTTTCTGCCATTATTTAATTTTCTATCAAGACAATAAGGTCCCTTGACACACATTTCGGGCAACATTGCCACTAATACTTCATGTTTTTCACCTTGGGGGAAGTCATCAGGCTGTGTGACGTTGGAGGTAGGAGGAAGGGTGTTATTATTTGTCAGATGTACTTACAGTGAAGGAAATAATTATTTGATCCCTTGCTGATTTTGTAAGTTTGCCCACTGACAAATTTAACATTGAGAGATAAAATATCAAAAATAAAATCCAGAAGATCACATTGTATAAATTATATAAATGTATTTGCATTTTGCAGTGAGAAATAAGTATTTGATTCCTCTGGCAAACAAGACTTAATAGTTGGTGGCAAAACCCTTGTTGGCAAGCACAGCAATCAGACGTTTTTTGTAGTTGATGGTGAGGTTTGCGCACATGTCAGGAGGAAGTTTGGTTCACTCCTCTTTGCAGATCATCTTTAAATCATTAAAGGGACACTGTCACCTGAATTTGGAGGGAACAATTTTCAGCCATAGGGGCGGGGTTTTCGGGTGTTTGATTCACCCTTTCCTTACCCGCTGGCTGCATGCTGGCTGCAATATTGGATTGAAGTTCATTCTCTGTCCTCCATAGTACACGCCTGCGCAAGGCAAGATTGCCTTGTGCAGGCATGTACTACGGAGGACAGAGAATGAACTTCAATCCAATATTGCAGCCAGCAGACAGCCAGCGGGTAAGGAAAGTTTGAGACTGGCAACTCGGAGCTTCAACTCCCTCCATAAGTTTTCTATGGGATTAAGGTCTGGAGACTTGCTAGGCCACTCCATGCCCTTATTGTGCTTCTTTTTGAGCCATTCCTTTGTTGCCTTGGCTGTATGTTTTGAGTCATTGTCTTGCTGGAAGATGCAGCCATGACCCATTTTTTAATGTCCTGGCAGAGGGAAGGAGGTTGTCACTCAGGATTTTATGGTACATGGCTCCATCCATTCTCCCATTGATGCGGTGAAGTAGTCCTGTGCCCTTAGCAGAGAAACACCCCCAAAATATAAGGCTTCCACCTCTGTGCATGACAGTGGGGACGGTGTTCTTTGGGTCATAGGCAGCATTTTTCTTCCTCCAAACACGGCGAGTTGAGTTAATGCCAAAGACATCAATTTTTATCTCATCTGACCACAAAACCTTCTCCCAATCACTCACAGAATCATCCAGATGTTCATTGGCAAACTTCAGACAGGCCTGCGCATGTGCCTTCTTGAGCAGGGGGACCTTGCGGGCACTGCAGGATTTTAAACCTTCATGGCGTAATGTGTTGACAATGGTTTTCTTGGTGACTGTTGTCCCAGCTGCCTTGAGATCATTATCAAGTTCCCCCATGTATTTTTAGGCTGATCTCTCACCATCCTCATGATCAAGGATACCCCACAAGGAGAGATTTTGCATGGTGCTCCAGATAGATGGCAATTGATAGTCTTTTTGTATTTCTTCCATTTTCTTACTTTTGCACCAACAGTTGTGTCCTCACCCAGTGTCTTATATATGGTTTTGTAACCATTCCAGCTTTGTGCAGGTGTATGATCTTGAACCTGACATCCTTTTAAAGCTCTTTGGTCTTGCCCATGTTGTAGAGGTTAGAGTTTGACTGATTGAGTCTATGGACAGAACTCTTTTATAAAGGTGACTATTAGTGATGAGCGAGTGTACTCGTTGCTCAGGTTTTCCCGAGCACGCTCGGGTGGTCTTCGAGTATTTGTAACTGCTCGGAGATTTAGTTTTCATTGCCTCAGCTGCATGATTTACAGCTGATAGACAGTTTGAATACATGTGGGGATTCCCTAGCAACCAGGCAACCCCCACATTTACTCAGGCTGGCTAGCAGCCTTAAATCATGCAGGTGGGTCAACAAAAACTAAATCTCCGAGCAGTCACAAATATTCGGAGACCATCTGAGCAACGAGTAGACTCGCTCATCACTAGTGACTATGTAGACAGCGGTCTTTAATGCAGCTAACAAGTTGATTAGGAGCATCTAAGGCCGGCGTCACACACAGCGTATGAAAATACGGTCCGTATATTACGGCCGTAATACACTGAAAAGTCCCGAAAATAGTGGTCCGTAGCTCCTCCGTAGGCAGGGTGTGTCACCGTTTTTTGCGCATGGCATCCTCCGTATGTAATCCGTATGGCAGCCGTAATGCGTGTTTTTATCGCAGGCTTGCAAAACCGACATACGGCTATACAAGGGATCCATGTGTAAAAAAAAAAAAACCCATATATACTGTCTATATATATATATATATGTCAGTAGACACATATATGAATATATATTAATATTTCATCCAGCGCGATATAGCAGAAAGCCGGTAATTCAATTACCGGCTTTTGCTTTCTCCTTCCTAAAACCCGACATGATATGAGACATGGTTTACATACAGTAAACCATCTCATATCCCCATTTTTTTTTGCATATTCCACACTACTAATGTTAGTAGTGTGTATATGCAAAATTTGGCCGTTCTAGCTAGTAAATTAAGGGGTTAAATGGCGGAAAAAATTGGCGTGGGCTCCCGCACAATTTTCTCCGCCAGAGTGGTAAAGCCAGTGACTGAGGGCAGATATTAATAGCCTGGAGAGGGTCCATGGTTATTGGCCCCCCCTGGCTAAAAACACCTGCCCCCAGCCACCCCAGAAAAGGCACATCTGGAAGATGCGCCTATTCTGGCACTTGGCCACTCCCTTCCCATTCCCGTGTAGCGGTGGGATATGGGGTAATGAAGGGTTAATGACACCTTGCTATTGTAAGGTGACATTAAGCCAAATTAATAATGGAGAGGCGTCAATTATGACACCTATCCATTATTAATCCAATACTAGTATAAAATAATAAACCAAGAATATACATACCTTCCGAGGATCTGTAAAGTCCA
This sequence comes from Ranitomeya imitator, assembly GCF_032444005.1. NCBI lineage: Eukaryota > Metazoa > Chordata > Amphibia > Anura > Dendrobatidae > Ranitomeya > Ranitomeya imitator. The sequence continues at coordinate 87,488,303 of NC_091287.1, read as the reverse complement.
ATGATGTAAATCCATCTGAAGGGGTTAAAATATTTTGCAGGCAGGAGTTCTGCTAATGCAGCGCTACTCCTGCCTGCAAAACCCCAGCGAATGAAGGTAAAGTAGGTCAATGACCTATATTTAGCTTCATTTGTGGTGAGGCGCCCTCTGCTGGCTGTTCCTAGATCGTGGGAACTTTCCTAGAAAGCTCCCTGGCTTGAGTTCATATGAGGACAACCAGCAGAGGGCGCCCTCTTATGATCTCGAGCCAGGGAGCTTTCTAGGAAAGTTCCCACGCTCCAGGAACAACCAGCAGAGGGCGCCTCACATATATACAAAATATAAAAAAGAAAAATATGAGTAATAGGAAAAAAGTGTATATGTGTGTATGTATGTGAAAAATATACCAATAGTGTAAAAAGACAAAACAAGAAAAAAATATATAAGAAAAATTATATATATATATATATATGGGAAAAAAAAGTGTAAACAAAGTGAAAAAATATGAGAAAATATAAATGTGTATATATAGTATAATCAAAATATAACCAATATATATGAAATAAAACCAAAAATACAAATAATAAATAAATACAGTGTGTATATAATAAAACTATGAGTGAAGTAAATAGGTGTATGTATGGATGTTAACCCCTTCATGACCCAGCCTATTTTGACCTTAAAGACCTTGCCGTTTTTTGCAATTCTGACCAGTGTCCCTTCATGAGGTAATAACTCAGGAACGCTTCAATGGATCCTAGCGGTTCTGAGATTGTTTTTTTCGTGACATATTGGGCTTCATGTAAGTGGTAAATTTAGGTCAATAAATTCTGTGTTTATTTGTGATAAAAACGGAAATTTGGCGAAAATTTTGAAAATTTCGCAATTTTCACATTTTGAATTTTTATTCTGTTAAACCAGAGAGTTATGTGACACAAAATAGTTAATAAATAACATTTCCCACACGTCTACTTTACATCAGCACAATTTTGGAAACAAATTTTTTTTTTGCTAGGAAGTTATAAGAGTTAAAATTTGACCAGCGATTTCTCATTTTTACAACGAAATTTACAAAACCATTTTTTTTAGGGACCACCTCACATTTGAAGTCAGTTTGAGGGGTCTACATGGCTGAAAATACCCAAAAGTGACACCATTCTAAAAACTGCACCCCTCAAGGTGCACAAAACCACATTCAAGAAGTTTATTAACCCTTCAGTTGCTTCACAGCAGCAGAAGCAACATGGAAGGAAAAAATGAACATTTAACTTTTTAGTCACAAAAATGATTTTTCAGCAACAATTTTTTTATTTTCCCAATGGTAAAAGGAGAAACTGAACCACGTAAGTTGTTGTCCAATTTGTCCTGAGTACGCTGATACCTCATATGTGGGGGTAAACCACTGTTTGGGCGCACGGCAGGGCTTGGAAGGGAAGGAGCGCCATTTGACTTTTTGAATGAAAAATTGGCTGCACTCTTTAGCGGACACCATGTCACATTTGGAGAGCCCCCGTGTGCCTAAAAATTGGAGCTCCCCCACAAGTGACCCCATTTTGGAAACTAGACGCCCCAAGGAACTTATCTAGATGCATAGTGAGCCCTTTAAACCCCCAGGTGCTTCACAAATTGATCCGTAAAAATGAAAAAGTACTTTTTTTTCAGAAAAAAATTTTTTAGCCTCAATTTTTTCATTTTCACATGGGCAATAGGATAAAATGGATCCTAAAATTTGTTGAGCAATTTCTCCCGAGTACGCCAATACCTTATATGTGGGGGTAAACCACTGTTTGGGCACACGGCAGGGCTCGGAAGGGAAGGCGCGCCTTTTAACTTTTTGAATGGAAAATTAGCTCCAATTGTTAGCGGACACCATGTCGCATTTGGAGAGCCCCTGTGTGCCTATGCAATGGAGCTCCCCCACAAGTGACCCCATTTTGGAAACTAGACCCCCCAAGGAACTTATCTAGATGCATACTGAGCACTTTAAACCCCCAGGTGCTTCACAGAAGTTTATAATGCAGAGCCATGAAAATAAAAAATAATTTTTCTTTTCTCAAAAATGATTTTTTAGCCTGGAATTTCCTATTTTGCCAATGGTAATAGGAGAAATTGGACCACAAATGTTGTTGTCCAGTTTGTCCTGAGTATGCAGATACCCCATATGTGGGGGTAAACCACTGTTTGGGCGCACGGCAGGGCTCAGAAGGGAAGGCACGCCATTTGGCTTTTTAAATGGAAAATTATCTCCAATCATTAGCGGACACCATGTCGCGTTTGGAGAGCCCCTGTGTGCCTAAACATTGGAGATCCCCCACAAATGACCCCATTTTGGAAACTAGACCCCCAAAGGAACTAATCTAGATGTGTAGTGAGCACTTTGAACCCTCAAGTGCTTCACAGAAGTTTATAACGCAGAGCCATGAAAATTAAAAAAAAAAATTTATTTTCTCAAAAATGAATTTTAGCCCGCAATTTTTTATTTTCCCAAGGGTAACAGGAGAAATTTGCCCCCAAAAGTTGTTGTCCAGTTTCTCCTGAGTACGCTGATATCCCATATGTGGGGGTAAACCACTGTTTAGGCACATGCTGGGGCTCGGAAGTGAAGTAGTGACGTTTTGAAATGCAGACTTTGATGGAATGCTCTGCGGGCGTCACGTTGCGTTTGCAGAGCCCCTGATGTGGCTAAACAGTAGAAACCCCCCACAAGTGTCCCCATTTTGGAAACTAGACCCCGAAAGGAACTTATCTAGATGTGAGGTGAGCACTTTGAACCCCCAAGTGCTTCACAGAAGTTCATAACACAGAGCAGTGAAAATAATAAATACGTTTTCTTTCCTCAAAAATAATTTTTTAGCCCAGAATTTTTTATTTTCCCAAGGGTTACAGGAGAAATTGGACCACAAAAGTTGTTGTCCAGTTTCTCCTGAGTACGCTGATACCCCATGTGTGGGGGTAAACCACTGTTTGGGCACACGTGGGGGCTCAGAAGGGAAGTAGTGACTTTTGAAATGCAGACTTTGATGGAATGGTCTGCGGGCGTCACGTTGCGTTTGCAGAGCCCCTGGTGTGCCTAAACAGTAGAAACCCCCCACAAGTGACCCCATTTTGGAAACTAGACCCCCCAAGGAACTTATCTAGATATGTGGTGAGCACTTTGAACCCCCAAGTGCTTCACAGACGTTTACAACGCAGAGCCGTGAAAATAAAAAATCATTTTTCTTTCCTCAAAAATGATGTTTTAGCAAGCAATTTTTTATTTTCTCAAGGGTAACAGGAGAAATTGGACCCCAGTAATTGTTGCGCAGTTTGTCCTGAGTATGCTGGTACCCCATATGTGGGGGTAAACCACTGTTTGGGCACACGTCGGAGTTCGGAAGTGAGGGAGCACCATTTGAATTTTTGAATACAAGATTGCCTGGAATCAATGGTGGCGCCATGTTGCGTTTGGAGACCCCCTGAAGTGCCTAAACAGTGGAAACCCCTCAATTCTACCTCCAACACTAACCCCAACACACCCCTAACCCTAATCCCAACTGTAGCCATAACCCTAATCACAACCCTAACCCCAACACACCCCTAACCACAACCCTAACCCCAACACACCCCTAACCCTAACCACAACCCTAATTCCAACCCAACCCTAAGGCTATGTGCCAACGTTGCGGATTCGTATGAGATTTTTCAGCACCATTTTTGAAAAATCCGCGGGTAAAAGGCACTACGTTTTACCTGCGGATTTTCCGCGGATTTCCAGTGTTTTTTGTGCGGATTTCACCTGCGGATTCCTATTGAGGAACAGGTGTAAAACGCTGCGGAATCCGCACAAAGAATTGGCATGCTGCGGAAAATACAACGCAGCGTTCCCGCGCGGTATTTTCCGCACCATGGGCACAGCGGATTTGGTTTTCCATATGTTTACATGGTACTGTAAACCTGATGGAACACTGCTGCGGATCCTCAGCCAAATCCGCACCGTGTGCACATAGCCTAATTCTAAAGGTATGTGCACACGCTGCAGAAAATGCTGCGGATCCGCAGCAGTTTCCCATGAGTTTACAGTTCAATGTGAACCTATGGGAACCAAAAATCGCTGTACACATGCTGCGGAAAAACTGCACGGAAATGCAGCGGTTTACATTCCGCAGCATGTCACTTCTTTCTGCGGATTCCGCAGCGGTTTTACAACTGCTCCAATAGAAAATCGCAGTTGTAAAACCGCAGTGAAATACGCAGAAAAACCGCGGTAAATCAACGATAAATCGGCAGCGGTTTAGCACTGTGGATTTTTCCCCTAACCCTAGTTCTTATCCCCAACCTTAAAATTCTTTATTTGTTTTTATTGTCCCTATCTATGGGGGTGACAAAGGGGGGGGTCATTTACTATTTTTTTTATTTTGATCACTGAGATAGGTTATATCTCAGTGATCAAAATTCACTCTGGAACGAATCTGCCGGCCGGCAGATTCGGCGGGCGCACTGCACATGCGCCCGCCATTTTGGAAGATGGCGGCGCCCAGGAAAGAAGACGGACGGACCTCGGGCGGCTAGGTAAGTATAAGGGGGGGAGATCAGGGCACGGGGGGGGGCGTCGGAGCACGGGGGGGTGGATCGGAGCACGGGGGGGTGGATCGGAACACGGGAGGGAGGATTGGAGCACGGGGGAGGATCGGAGCACGGGGTGAGGGATCGCTGTGCGGGGGGGGGTGGATCGCTGTGTGCGGGGGGGGATCGGAGTGCGGGGGGGTTTGATTGGAGCGCGGGGGGTGTGATTGGTGCACGGGGGAAGCGGACAGGAGGACGGGGGAGCGGAGCACAGGACGGAGGGGAGCGGACCACAGATCGGGGGGCTGGGGGGGGGCGATCGGTGGGGTGGGGTGGGTGCACATAAGTGTTTCCAGCCATGGCCGATGATATTGCAGCATCGGCCATGGCTGGATTGTAATATTTCACCATTTTTTTTAGGTGAAATATTACAAATGGCTCTGATTGGCAGTTTCACTTTCAACAGCCAATCAGAGCGATCGTAGCCACGAGGGGGTGAAGCCACCCCCCCTGGGCTAAACTACCACTCCCCCTGTCCCTGCAGATCGGGTGAAATGGGAGTTAACCCTTTCACCCGGCCTGCAGGGACGCGATCTTTCCATGACGCATATGCTGCGTCATGGGTCGGAATGGCACCGACTTTCATGACGCAGCGTATGCGTCAAAGGTCGGGAAGGGGTTAAAAGAGTAGTGGAAAACTATGCTGGTACACTACAATAAAAATACCAAAATTTCCTACATTCACATATTTTTCACATACATACACACATATACACTTTTTTCCTATTACTCATATTTTTCTTTTTATATTTTGTATATACATATGCTACCTCACACTATCTATGCAGAGCCAGACATTTGAGCATCGGAGTATTTATTATTAGGATTATTATTATTTTTTATATAATTACCTCACCTCCTGCGGTGTCCGTTCCCGCTATAAATATATTATTTTGTATTATTGTTGTATATTATTTTTTATATTATGTCCCCTCCAGTTACAGGCACAGATTTTTGTTACCAACCATTGCCCAAATAAATATGTATATTTATACTATTTTTTAATAAAGGCATTTTATTTGACTGTCATCGTTTGACTTCGTCTTTTTCAAATTTATATATTACATCCATTTTATATTATTATTTTCTTGTTGGTCCTTTCTTTGATACTGTATCTGTATTTATCGATATATTGACTTCCATACGTGGGTTCTTCTTTGGTTCTCATAACCGAATGGTATACCATTCATTCACTTAGTGGGGATAGTTTTTTACGTGCATTCTATCCGGCACCTTGGGCACAATTGCACTATTTGTAGTATTTCAATTTAGTTTACATATTTTGCCCATTGGATTTTATACTGTCCACTGCTATAATTTTTCTACAAGCGCAAACACTTCAAGTGAGCAAATACAACAAAAAAACGGTCTGAAGGGCAAAAAACAAGGGGAAAACAGAGTAAACTACATGTACTGTATGTCTCTCATACAAGGCAATTACAGTCGGTGTATAGGTGTATGTGATCCCACATTTTGGGAAGCCGTATCTCAACTCTCAGAATTGGAAATCAAAAATGGATAACGGCTGCAGAGGAAAAATTGTAATAAATACATGACAACAAAATATAGACACTGACAGAACTATCAGATGAGAGAAAAGCCATAGGCTGTAAATGGATTTTTAAATTCAAATTCAGTACAGATGTAACAGTTGTACAAATATACAAAGCAAGACAGATTGCTAAGGAATACTCCAAAAATATGTAGTGAAGTTTTATGAAAAAATTGCTCCATTAGTCAAAAATGTTGCAGGATGTTGCTTGCTTTGATATTTGTGCTCTTTAATGTGGACAATCTTTTAGTATGCTTTCAGCATGAAATGGGAATATTAAAATATTACATAAGACATTGAAACCATAAATCTTAGAAATATCAAGCATTAATAGGGAAATCCGATTGAGAGGGAAGAAGATGTCAGTTTTCCTAAGAACCAAAGGCACAGGTTATAAAAAATACAATAATTGAAAATTTTTGATTGAAAGATGCAAAACCGATAAGTGCCCCAATGGAAACCAACTACTTGAAGATGTTGACCAACCAAAGTAATTGATAGGACAATTGCTATACATTTAAACTGTTACAAGATCCAACATTACAGGAGCAGTAGGAATCTTAGGTCTCAATGCCAAGTCAGGTGGACTGCCATAAAGAAAACCCTACAATCTGGCTTCCGACCACATCACTCAACTGAAACTGCCCTGACTAAAGTGACCAATGACCTACTAACCGCCAAGAGCAAGCAACACTACTCTATCCTCCTCCTCCTGGATCTGTCTTCTGCCTTCGACACTGTGGACCACTCCCTCCTGTTAAAGATTCTCTCATCTCTTGGCATCACAGACTTGGCCCTATCCTGGATCTCATCATATCTAACAGACCGGACATTCAATGTCTCCCTCTCCCACACCACCTCCTCATCTCGCCCCCTGTCTGTCGGTGTTCCCCAATACTCAGTTCTAGGACCCCTACTCTTCTCCATCTACACCTTCGGCCTGGGACAGCTCATAGAATCCCACGGTTTACAATATCATCTCTACACTGATGACACGCAGATCTACCTATCTGGACCCGACCTCACTTCCTTACTGGCCAAAATCCCACAATGTCTGCCTGCTATTTCATCCTTCTTTTCTGCTCGTTTTCTAAAACTGAACATGGACAAAACAGAATTCATCATCTTTCCCCCACCTCACTCTACCCCTCCACCGACCTATCCATCAATGTCAATGGCTGCTCACTTTCCCTGGTCCCGCATGCTCGGTGCCTCGGGGAGATCCTTGACTCTACCCTCTCTTTCAAGCCACATATCCAAGCCCTTGCCTCCTCTTGCTGATTCCAACTCAAAAACATTTCCCGGATCCGTGCATTCCTTGACCATGAAACCACAAAAACACTAGTACATGCCCTTATCATCTCCTGCCTCGACTACTGCAACCTCCTACTCTCTGGCCTCCCCTCTAGCACTCTGGCACCACTCAAATCCATCCTACACTCTGCTGCCTGACTAAATCACCTGTCTGCCTGTTACTCCCCAGCCTCTCCTCTTTGCCAGGCCCTTCACTGGCTTCCTATTGCCCAGAGGCTACAGTTCAAAACACTAACAATGACATACAAAGCCATTCACAACCTGACTCCTCCATACCTCTCTGATATGGTATCCCGTTTCCTACCTACACGCAACCTTCGATCATCTCATGATCTTCTGCTCTACGCCTCTCTCATCTCTTCCTCCCACAACCGCATCCAAGACTTCTCCCGTGCTTCCCCTATACTGTGGAACTCTCTACCCCAACACATCAGACTCTCGCCTACCACGGAAACCTTCAAAAGGAACCTGAAGACCCACCTCTTCCGACAAGCCTACAACCTGCAGTGATCCCCAGTCTACTGAACCGCCGCATGACCAGCTCTACCCTCTCCTAGTGTATCCTCACCCATCCCCTGTAGACTGTGAGCCCTCAGGGTCCTCTCTCCTCCTATACTTGTGTATGCCTTGTTTTACTCCTGTTTATTGTACTTGTCTATATTTGCCCCGTTCACATGTAAAGCGCCATGGAATAAATGGTGCTATAATAATGTATAATAATAATAATTATTATTTGACGGGAACCATATATCTTTAGATAGTTTTACATAGTTAGCAAGGCCAAAAAAATACATTTATCCATCCAGTTCAGCCTACATTCAGTCAGAATAAATCTCCAGATCTACGTCCTTCTAAAGAACCTAATAACTGCAAGATACAATATTGTTACGCTCCAGGAAGACATCCAGGCCTCTCTTGAACCCCTCAACTGAGTTCGCCATCACCACCTCCTCTTACCAGCAAGTAATGATTGCAACCTGATCTGTGAATGCTGATTGGACTGTAGGGGCTATATGTTTCTACTTTCAGGTAGAACCGTCAGTTGGACTAGATGAAAACAACTGTCTGTACTAGGGTTGAGCGAAACGGATCGGTCATTTTCATAAGTCACCGACTTTTGGCAAAGTCGGGTTTCATGAAACCTGATTTGATCCCTGTGTGGGGTCGGCCACGCGGTCGGCGACCTTCACGCCAAAGTCGCATTTCATATGATGCGTTCAGCGCCATTTCTCAGCCAATGAAGGTGGACGCAGAGTGTGGGCAGCGTGATTACATAGTTCTCGGTCCCCACCATCTTAGAGAAGGGCATGGCAGTGATTGGCTTGCTTTCTGCGGCGTCACAGGGGCTATAAAGGGGCGTGCACGCTGACCGCCATCTTACTGCTGCTGATCTGAGCATAGGGAGAGGTTGCTGCCGCTTCGTCAGAAGCAGGGATAGCGTTAGGCAGGGAATATAAACCCCCAAACTGCTTGTGCTGTAGCGATTTCCACTGTCCAACACCACCTTTTCTTTGCAGGGACAGTGGAGGTTTTTTTTGGTGCATCAGCTCTGTAGCTTATAAGGCTGCCTTATAAGGCTCCCTGATAGCTGCATTGCTGTTTGTACGCCGCTGTGCAAACCAACTGCTTTTTTCAAAGCACAAATCCTGTTGTTCCTTCCTTTCTGCACACCTATCTTGTTTGATTGTCCACACTTTTGTGTGCAGCAGTCCTTTTTATTGCTGTCTGCCATACTTTTCTGAGATTACTGTAGGGAGATAGTAATTGTAGTACAGTCCCTTTTTTTGTTTGTTTTGTTTTTTTGCGAGACATTAACATCTATGTATTATTTTGGAGTACTGTGTCAGACACTCCTTCTAATTGTCCTCCGCTGACCACACCAATGCTGCCTGTGTACCCCTGCATGATAATTGAAATTGCATTGAGCCTACTTTTTTTATGTTAGGCCTACTAAGTCTGTCTGCGGTCCCTCCTTCCAATAGTCCTCCACTGACCACACCAATGCTGCCTGTGTACCCCTGCAAGATAATTGAAACTGCATTGAGCCTATTTTTTTTATGTTAGGCCTACTAAGTCTGTCTGCGGTCCCTCCTTCCAATAGTCCTCCGCTGACCACACCAATGCTGCCTGTGTACCCCTGCAAGATAATTGAAACTGCATTGAGCCTATTTTTTTATGTTAGGCCTACTAAGTCTGTCTGCGGTCCCTCCTTCCAATTGTCCTCCGCTGACCACACCAATGCTGCCTGTGTACCCCTGGAACCTATTTAAAAGTGCATAGAACTTACTTTTTTATTCTAGGCCTAGTAAGTCTATCTGCGGTCCCTCCTTCCAATTGTCCTCCGCTGACCACACCAATGCTGCCTGTGTACCCCTGGAACCTATTTAAAAGTGCATAGAGCCTACTTTTTTTTATTTTAGGCCTACTAAGTCTGTCTGCGGTCCCTCCTTCCAATTGTCCTCCGCTGACCACACCAATGCTGCCTGTGTACCCCTGGAACCTATTTAAAAGTGCATAGAGCCTACTTTTTTATTTTAGGCCTACTAAGTCTGTCTGCGGTCCCTCCTTCCAATTGTCCTCCGCTGACCACACCAGTGCTGCCTGTGTACCCCTGGAACCTATTTAAAAGTGCATAGAGCCTACTTTTTTTTATTTTAGGCCTAGTAAGTCTGTCTGCGGTCCCTCCTTCCAATTGTCCTCCGCTGACCACACCAATGCTGCCTGTGTAACCCTGGAACCTATTTAAAAGTGCATAGAGCCTACTTTTTTATTTTAGGCCTAGTAAGTCTGTCTGCGGTCCCTCCTTCCAATTGTCCTCCGCTGACCACACCAATGCTGCCTGTGTAACCCTGGAACCTATTTAAAAGTGCATAGAGCCTACTTTTTTATTTTAGGCCTAGTAAGTCTGTCTGCGGTCCCTCCTTCCAATTGTCCTCCGTTGACCACACCAATGCTGCCTGTTTACCCCTGGAACCTATTTAAAAGTGCATAGAGCCTACTTTTTATTTTAGGCCTACTAAGTCTGTCTGCGGTCCCTCCTTCCAATAGTCCTCCGCTGACCACACCAATGCTGCCTGTGTACCCCTGGAACCTATTTAAAAGTGCATAGAGCCTACTTTTTTTATTTTAGGCCTACTAAGTCTGTCTGCGGTCCCTCCTTCCAATAGTCCTCCTCTGACCACACAAATGCTGCCTGTGTACCCCTGCAAGATAATTGAAACTGCATTGAGCCTATTTTTTTATGTTAAGCCTACTAAGTCTGTCTGCGGTCCCTCCTTCCACATGTCCTCCGCTGACCACACCAATGCTGCCTGTGTACCCCTGGAACCTATTTAAAAGTGCATAGAGCCACCTTTTTTATGTTAGGCCTACTAAGTCTGTCTGCGGTCCCTCCTGCTAATTGTCCTCCCCTGACCACACCAATGCTGACCGTGTACCCATCTAACCTTTTTTAAACCTGCATCGAGTCAACTTTGTGGTGTAAGGCCTACTAGCAGTGTTTGGCTGCACCACTCAATACAGCTGTCCTCTTGAAAAAAAGGACCTGCAATTATCAGGTTTTCAGACTATCGGAATTTTAAAACTGCAGTGGGGCTAGTAGTTTGGTTGGGGCCTACTAACAGTGTCTGCCACTCCAAGGTGTTCTCCTGGTTCCCTTTCCTGAGCTTCTATCTTCAGGCTCTTGTTAAATAGTTGTTAAATGGAACAACTGCAGTGGGGCTACTAGTTTGGTTGGGGCCTACTAACAGTGTCTGCCGCTCCAAGGTGTTCTCCTGGTTGCCTTTCCTGAGCTTCTATCTTCAGGCTCTTGTTAAATAGTTGTTAAATGGAACAACTGCAGTGGGGCTACTAGTTTGGTTGGGGCCTACTAACAGTGTCTGCCGCTCCAAGGTGTTCTCCTGGTTGCCTTTCCTGAGCTTCTATATTCAGGCTCTTGTTAAATAGTTGTTAAATGGAACAACTGCAGTGGGGCTACTAGTTTGGTTGGGGCCTACTAACAGTGTCTGCCACTCCAAGGTGTTCTCCTGGTTGCCTTTCCTGAGCTTCTGTGTTCAGGCTCTTGTTAAATAGTTGTTAAATGGAACAACTGCAGTGGGGCTACTAGTTTGGTTGGGGCCTACTAACAGTGTCTGCCGCACCAAGGTGTTCTCCTGGTTGCCTTTCCTGAGCTTCTATCTTCAGGCTCTTGTTAAATAGTTGTTAAATGGAACAACTGCAGTGGGGCTACTAGTTTGGTTGGGGCCTACTAACAGTGTCTGCCGCTCCAAGGTGTTCTCCTGGTTGCCTTTCCTGAGCTTCTATCTTCAGGCTCTTGCTAAATAGTTGTTAAATGGAACAACTGCAGTGGGGCTACTAGTTTGGTTGGGGCCTACTAACAGTGTCTGCCGCTCCAAGGTGTTCTCCTGGTTGCCTTTCCTGAGCTTCTATCTTCAGGCTCTTGTTAAATAGTTGTTAAATGGAACAACTGCAGTGGGGCTACTAGTTTGGTTGGGGCCTACTAACAGTGTCTGCCACTCCAAGGTGTTCTCCTGGTTGCCTTTCCTGAGCTTCTATCTTCAGGCTCTTTTTAGATAGTTGTTAAATGGAACAACTGCAGTGGGGCTACTAGTTTGGTTGGGGCCTACTAACGGTGTCTGCCACTCCATGCTGTTCTCCTTGTTGCCTTTCATGAGCTTCCATTTTCAGGCTCTCATTCAGTAGTTGTTAATATAACACTGCATTTGGCCTACTAGTTAGGTTGGGGCCTACTAACGGTGTCTGCCGCTCCTTGCTGTTCTCCTCCACTGAACAAAGCAGTGCCGCCTGTTTACTACTGTTACCAATTTTGAACTGCATTTAGACTACTTACTGATTTGGGCCCACTCACTGTGTCAGCCTCTCATTACAGTTGTCCTCCACTGAACAAAGCAATGCCGCCTGTTTAGTCCTGTTAACAATTTTGAACTGTTTTTAGCCTACTTTTGTATTTGGGACTATATCTGTGTTTCCTCCTCATCCTGCCCATTGCCCAGACAGTGCTAGATGACTCTGCTGGTACATTGACCCAGACCGCTACATTCCCCTTGCACGCTACACAGACAGATTCTGACCCTGCTGAAAGTGAGGTTCCCCTTCCCGCATACTATACCACCTTACACGGGGACAAAGAGGAAGGTGCAGATGAAAGTGTAGGTTCCTCATCAGGTGGGGGGGATACTCGTTGGCGACGTCACTGGCACAGGGCCCCTCATAGGATGCAAAAGTGTCGCTGCCAGTGGGAGGCACCCCCGCCGTGCAAACACACCGCCGTACTTTGAGGGGCCCTGTGCCAGTGCCAATGCGAACGAGTGGGCCCCCCTGCTTGCTCAGGATCACAGCACTTGCAAAGTTGAAATACTTACCTCTCCCTGCTCCACTGCCATGACGTGGTCCACGGTTCCTGGGCCCACTAGATACTTAACCCAGCCATACCCCCCACAACTTTAGCCAAATGACCCCCAATGTCCAATGCCTAACTATTATTATAAGGTAAATTAAGATTGACAAGCTTCAGTACCAAGAATGGATGTTTTTGCCATTAAAATGGGCACTGTAGGTGTTTTCCTGGCCTCCACTCACTGCCGTCTATGCTTCCCCATTGACTTGTATTGGGTTTCGTGTTTCGGTCGATCCCTGACTTTTCGCGATTTCACTCGAGTCGACTTTTGAGATAGTTGGGTTTTGCGAAACTTTCACTTGTATGAAGCGAGACTGAGCCCTCTAGTCTACCACACCCACTGCACGGCCGCATCACTAGATGGGATGCTGCCTCGCTCAATACAAGTGAATGGGGCAAGGCCATGCCCACTTCATGGGCTCTAGCTGGGAGTATGTATAACGCATACATTCCCTCCTGTGCCGCGGAGATTCCCTGCTTTCTGAGCCAGAACCGGCTGAGGAAGGTATATATGCATTATACATACTTCTGGCCAGAGCCCGTCCAGTGGGCAAAGACTTACTCCATGCACTTGTATTGATGCGGCCATGCAATGAGTGTGGCCAACTAGAGGGTGCAGGTTCTCTACAAACAAGTGTATGGAGTGAGGCCACGCCCACTGATGCGGGAGTATGTATAACGCATACATACCCTTCGGTCCCGGCTCAGAAACAGGAGAATCCCCATAGCTCATAGAGCATGTGCTGGACTGATTCATAAGTCTGCAGTCACATAAAGTATGGTGGATATAGCCAACGGCATGCCAGCCGAGATAATCATAAACTAAGCCTCTAGGCTAAAGAACATTCACAGAGCTGCTTTCCTCGGAGAGAACTGACCTGGCTCAGGATCACATGAAGCGATTGGCTAATCTGTACTCATTGGGTTACAAAAAAAATTGTGGTCTCCATGTAGAAGTACTATAATTAGCTATAGTGATGCAGAACATAAAAGCTGCTGGGGCAGCACGGTGGCGCAGTGGATAGTACAGCAGCCTTGCAGCGCTGGAGTTCAAACCACACCAAGGACAACATCTGCAAAGAGTTTGTATGTTCTCCCTGTGTTTGCGTGGGTTTCCTCTGGGCTCTCCAGCTTCCTCCCACATTCCAAAGACATACTGATACGGAATTTAGATTGTGATCCCCAACAGGGACAGTGATGATAATGTGTGCAAAAAACTGTAAAGCACTGCGGAATATGTTAGCGCTATATAAAAATAAAGATTATTATGGTTATTTTGGTTTTCAATCTGCTTATCTGTTTCATTCTGCAGTAAAGTGACAGCTGTGATATTACCTTCTCTTGGTCTTCTGATAATCTGAATTCAATGTTCCATGTTCCCCTTCCATGTTTCATAGTCACCAATATCAGCACTTCACCAATTAATTGATCTGTGTTTATTGTTATGCTGTAATGTATATTGTCTGTACAAGTCCCCTCTATAATGTAAAGTGCTGCGGAATATGTTGGTGCTATATAAATAAAATTATTATTATTATTGGATATTACAGCACATTCTATGTCTTATAGAAAGGCAATTACATCATGTTCCAAATTATTATGCAAATGATATTTTTCTCGGATATTCCTAAATGGTCAGTGCAAATGACAGTCAGTCTAATAAAAGCCATCACCCAATAGAGTATACATCAAATTTTATTGAAGAAACCTCCCAATGATAACAGTATAATCTTGAAAATGAATAAAACCTCAAAACGCACTGTTCCAAATTATTAGGCACAGTAGAATTTCTAAACATTTGATATGTTTTAAAGAACTGAAAATGTTCATTTGTGGAATTTGCATCATTGGGAGGTCACATTCACTGAACAAAAAATGTATTTAACTCCAAAGCATCCTAACAGGACAAGTTACATGTTAACATAGGAACCCTTCTTTGATATCACCTTCACAATTCTTGCATCCATTGAACTTGTGAGTTTTTGGAGAGTTTCTGCTTGTATTTCTTTGCATGAAGTCAGAATAGCCTCCCAGAGCTGCTGTTTTGATGTGAACTGCCTCCCACCCTCATAGATCTTTTGCTTGATGATACTCCAGAGGTTCTCTATAGGGTTGAGGTCAGGGGAAGATGGTGGCCACACCATGAGTTTATCTCCTTCTATGCCCATAGCAGCCAATGACTCAGAGGTATTCTTTGCAGCATGAGATGGTGCATTGTCATGCATGAAGATGATTTTGCTCCTGAAGGCATGTTTCTGCTTTTTATACCATGGAAGAAAGTTGTCAGCCAGAAACTCTATATACTTTGCATATGTCATTTTCACACCTTCAGGAACCTTAAAGGGCCCTACCAGCTGTTTCTCCATGATTCTGATCCAAAACATGACTCCTCCACCTCCTTGCTGACGTTGCAGCCTTGATGGGACATAGTGGCCATCCACCAACCATCCACTACTCCATCCATCTAGACCATCCAGGGTTGCTCGACACTCATCAGTAAATAAGACTGTTTGAAAATTAGTCTTCATGTATGTCTGGGCCCATTGCAACCGTTTCTGCTTGTGAACACTGTTTAGGGGTGGCCGAATAGTAGGTTTATGAACCAAAGCAAACCTTTGAAGGATCCTACACCTTGAGGTTCAAGGGACTCCAGAGGCACCAGCAGCTTCAAATATCTGTTTGCTGGTGTAACAACCCTGCCGGCATCACTGCATGGCCTTCCATCCTCCACCTGCCTGATACATCACTCACCCCGGGCCATGCTGGGGGTTCTGTCTGCTGCCGGATCTATGCGGTTGCTCTGTGTACACTTCCTGGCTATGTGCATAGGGGGCGGCACTGACAATTCCAGATACTTATTGAGACTGTGTGCACCTCCCTGAGGTGCCCCTGGCCAATTGCCTAGAGGCCTCTGATACTTAAGGTATTCTCACCCATTGGAGGATGCCTGAGCAAACTATTTCACTCAGTTAGTACTTGCTACTGAGCTGCCAGGTCATATTCTGTTTCCTGTCTCTGAGGGCTGCAATACGCAGGCCTTTATCCGTGTTCTGTTTGTGTATCCGTGTCCATTCCTGTCTGAACTCTGGTCTATGTCCATTCCTATTTGTATTCTGGTCTATGTCCGTTCCTGTTCCTTCTTTGTTTGTTTGCCATTCCCACTCTGCTGTGTGTACCTCTGTGTTCCCTCTCTGCTCTGCTTGCCACTACCAGTGGCTCTGCCCCTCTGTGCTCTGCTCACCAACTTATGGCTCTGTACCTCTCTACTCTGCTCACCACAACCTGTGGCTCTGCACCTCTCTGCCCTGCTCGCCACAACCTGTGGCTCTGCACCTCTCTGCTCTACTCACCACAACCAGTGGTTCTGTGCTTCCCTGCTCTGCTCGCCACAACCTGTGGCTCTGTGCTTCTCTGCTCTGCTTGCCACAACTTGTGGTTCTGCGCCCTCTGGCTCTTGGCTCTTCCTCCAGCGAGGTCCACTCTTGGCTCTACCTCCAGCGGGGTCCACTTTTGGCTCCACCTCCAGCGGGTCCGCTCTTGGTTCTGCCTCCAGTGGTTCAGCTCTTGGCTCCGCCTCCTCCTTCTCTGCTCTTGGCTCCGCCTCTTTCTTCTCTGCTCTTAGCTCTGCCTTCTCCTTCTCTGCTCTTAGCTCTGCCTTCTCTTTCTCTGCTCTTAGCTCCACCTCCTTCCCAGCTCTTGGCTCCACCTCCTGTGGTTCTGCTTTGCTTCCGCTCTTGTGGTCTTGCTCTATCTCCATTCTGCAACTTGCCACACAGGTCTCTACCTGTTTCCTTACATTCACTAGTCCAAACAGGTCCCTACCTGTTCCCATATACCCTCTAGTCTGAACAGGTTCTTACTTGTTTCCATATACCCACCTGTATACCAGTTCCTACCTGTCCTTCCAGTGTATCAGCCTTGTCTGCCTGTCCTGCCAGTGCCAGCCGTGCCCGCCTGTAAGTGGCACTTTTGTGAGTTCTGCTCTTGGGCTCCCTCCGGTGGTTTTAAGTGGTATGGCTGCTCCTTGGATTTAGCAGTCTGCAGCTGCTTCCACTGATTGTCTTTCTGCTCGGCTGTTTATGCCTGGCTCTTCCCTTCAGCCAGTGCCACTTGTCAATGGTTCCTGGTTGGATTCACATCTCTCTTGGATTTCCCTGTTATCCTGACCAGTTCAGCAAAGTTAAGTCCTTGCTTGCTCTTTTCTGTCCACAGGTTGTGGACTTATCCGTTCTGTGCTTTCTATGTTTTGTCCAGCTTGTCAGTATGGATTAATTCAGTGAAGCTGGAAGCTCTGGGAAGCAGATTTACCCTCCACACCTTTAGTCAGGTGTGGAGATTTTTGTAAACTCTGTGTGGATTTTTTGTAGTTTTTATACTGACCGCACAGTATTCCATCCTGTCCTATCTATCTAGCTAGACTGGCCTCCAGTGCTACATCCTGGTTTCATTCTGTGTATGTCTTTTCCCTCTCCACTCACAGTCATTACTTGTGGGGGGCTATCTATCCTTTGGGGATTTTCTCTGAGGCAAGATAGTTTTCCTGTTTCTATCTTTAGGGGTAGTTAGTTCTCAGGCTGTGACGAGGTGCCTAGGGAGTGTAAGGAGCATCCCACGGCTACTTCTAGTGTTGTGTTGAGCTTAGGGACTGCGGTCAGTACAGGAACCACTTCCTTCAGAGTTCGTCCCATATTGCTCCTAAACCACCAGTTCATAACACCCGCCTGCCAGTATCTTTGCCATGCCCATCTGTCTGCCAGAGTGTCAGCCGTCCCCGTCTGCCTGGCAGTGTCTCAGTCGTGCCTGTCTGTCCGCAAGTGTCTCTGTCATACCCGTCTGCCTGCCAGTGTCACAGCCGTGCCTTTTCTGCCTGTGTCATGTCCCCCGGTGGGATCAGCAGCCACAACCAGACACCACCCTGGAGTGGTACCTGGTAGCTACTTGCCGCACAAGTCTGACCTCACCATCAGAGGCTCCTACGAACACCTAGGAAGCTACTTAGTTACACCCCTTCCAGGGTAGTCTGGTCAGTGGTCCAGTGAGCATTACAGCTGGTTTGTAATGGCTTTTTAGCAGCTGCTCTCTTAATCCGATGAACTTGCCTGGCAGAAACCTTCCTCATTATGGCTTTATCAGCACGAACACATCTGTGCTCAGATTCAGCCACAAATCTCTGAACAGTATGATGATCATGCTTTAGTTTTCGTGAAATATCTAATGTTTTCATCCCCTGACCAATGCATTGCACTATTTGATGCTTTTCGGCAGCAGAGAGAACCTTTTTCATTCCCATGTTACTTGAAAACTGTGGCCTGCTTAATAATGTGGAACATCATTTTTAAGTAGTTTTCCTTTAATTAGAATCACCTGAAAAACTAATTATCACATGTGTTTAAGATTGATTTCAGTGATCTATTGAGCCCTGAGACACAATACCATCCATGAGTTTCTTTGAAAAACAAAACAATTAAATCTTTATGACACTTAAATCCAATTTGCATAATAATTTGGAACATGGTGTATCCCCTTGAGTCCTTGAGTCCTCCCTGACAAAATCACAAATCCCTTTTCACATACCTAAAAGTGTTTGTCATGTGTTTGGAGCAATATTTGGCCATAGAAATAACAATGTTAGCTACCAAGAGAAGACTAGTGGAGGCATTCTCATCAGAAAGCACCCAGAAAACCATATCGGAGGCTGTACAAATGCTATGTAGATGCTACAGTGTAGCACTGTATTATTATTAGGTGTATGTAAGGTTGTGTTACATAAAGTGTAGCTTTCCCTACATGGAATTGGTCTACTTTAATTGAAACATGTTCTTGGTGTTGTGATATACAACAGTAGGCATCATAAAAGATCATTAAAGGAGTTTTCCAGGTTTATTACCAATGTTTACATTTCCTCTATGTGACTGCAGACTTTTTAATTCTCACATCACACACATATTGAGCATGGCCACGCATGTCTAGTCGGAATGCAGCCGGAAATATGAATGTCGCATACTTGCAATCACATGACTGCTCGGTCTAACCTCGGCATCGGAGAATCCTCACCGCACCCACTGCGTGCAATGTGAGGATACAGAAGCCTGCAGTCACATAGAGTGACAGCAGACTTTTGTGAAAAAATCTTGACAGCCTCTTAAAAGCTAAGAGTATTTTTGGTTTGTTGGTTGTTTTGTCTCTTACTGGTACACTCTAGATCTATCTTGTGTGCATCCTTTGTTATCTTTTAATTCTGTTTAACCTTGTATATCGTTTATATTTCAGATTTTGTGTATCTCATATATTTCATATTAAAAGTGTGACACTTTTATTCTCTCACCTCTGAATCTAATGTAAGTAATATTTGATATAGCATATATGATGCAGAGAATTTCTCTTTAAATTGAAATTCTTTTCTTGCAAAGCTTTGTAATTATACAGCTAGTGGCAATGGAGCGCTGACACATCCCGAATCCCTATGTTTCAGCTCCACAGAACTGTGTGCGCTACTAGTCTAAATAGCATTAACAAGCAGACAAAGAAATTATTTATATAACATCAATACCGTCAGTATTTCTGGAGCAGCAGGAATAGTAAAATCCTTTTTTGCCTTTTTATGCCAAGTAAAACTCATGTTTCAGTGTTATAAAGCATCTCTTTGCTAAGAGATTAATTTATCTTTGATTTTAATATGACGTTTATGCATACATTTCTCTTTTTGGAGACAATGCGATTAAAATATGTTCTGAAGAGGATATCATGTTATAGAGAATGAAAGGAATACCTCCCCTAGTGTTCGAATTCTGCATATGAAATTGGCATATCTAGAACATGCCACATCTTTTTCATTACCATCAGTTCTCTAATTGTTGAAAGAGGGTATTTTCTAGTCTGGGACATTGATAAATCAGATTAGGCTTTTCACTTTAAACAGTATAGATAACGCAATACGTAAATTTCTTAATTTAATAAGTTTTTTTAATTTTTATAAAACAATACAAAACACCATGTAACTTGAATATTCCAATAAAAAACAAATACCAGGAAAATTGCAATTTTATACTAAACACCACAAGATAATTACATTTCAAATAAAGTGTGAGTACTCATCAAGAAGCTTTTATAATTACACACTAATTTATATGAGACATAGACAATTTACATAGACTCATGTCTTAGTTTAAGCCTACTTTATGAGATGTCGCTGAAACATCATTTCTGCCAAGTCATTTTGTAAAAGGAGGAACTTTTTTAGAACATGAAATGTTCTTAATGATAAAAAAAATAAGTTGTATGACTAAAATGCTATTTATTATGAACTACTATATAAATAATAAATTCATTATAATAAGGGACATTTACACTGCTACTACTGTATAATGAATGTACTGTATTAAAAGTTACTCTCATTTAGCTGTTTTCTTGGATATATAATTTTGTTTCTTTTTATTTATTCTAATTAAGAAAAAAAATTCTGTTTTACCTAATTTATTTGTATATCTTATAATGTTATAATTGGCCTATTTTTCTAACACATAGCTCTAAACTTCTTACATACAAGAGATTGATAAGATAACATGCTGTCTACCTATAGTATAATACTTGGGGGAGCTTAAGACCCCATGCACATTAGACTAACAAGGGTCGACCAAACCTGCTGATATTGGCGGGCTTTGCCGACAGTCTGATGTGTATAAGGTCCACCTAACGCCTCCCCTCCCCTCCCCCAATAGATGATATAGAGAAATAAGAACTCAGTATGTCCCATTTCAGACTGCTGAGCCTTTTGTTCTCAGGGACATAAGCTACCAGCAGAACTCTCACAGAGAATGAAGCAGTGGTCCTGTACGTGGAAGAATCAGGAGAGATAGCCAAATAATCTGGTGAAAAGTCATTCAGCTGGCAGTTATCTATTGTGTATGAGGCCCCATAGAAGCAAGAGGAATTTGCCTCCAGTCAATATATTATGTTTTAGGCTTATTTAGGATTTTTTAGTTTACAGAAAGTTTTTTTTAATCATAATTTAGCTATGTTAAAGGGGTTTTCCAGGAAATGTCATTATTAGAAATGAGCGAGCACTAAAATGCTGAGATGCTCGTTACTCGAACTGAGCAATTCCTAATGCTCGGGTGCTCGTTTCGAGTAATGAGTATAATGGGTGTCAATGGGAAATCTGAGCATATTTTCCAGCAGACCCTACAATGTTGAAATGGATGGGAAATGTGCTGAATGGAGGGAGAACAGCATGGGGAAGACCCCTGAACCATCTCTGACTCCCACATCGCTGCTGAAAACAATGGTGTGACATTTTTACTCAACTTTAACGACTGACAATAAAACATTCCAAATCGATGAGAAATTGCATTTTACAGGGAAAAAAAATTCTGAAACTTTTTTCCTGTATAATGACTTGTATATAAGGCAAAATATAAAAAGGATTTTAAAAAAAAATCATAATTTAAATTAACCAAGATTAATTTTTTTTTTATTAACCCCTTTACTCCAAGAGTGATTTGCATGTTAATGACTGGGCCAATTTTTACAATTCCGACTACTGTCACTTTATGAGATAATAACGCTAGAACACTTCAACAGATCCCGGTGATTTTGAAACTGTTTTTTCGAGACTTATTGTACACAGATGTTATCCGCGTGCCATCACTGTGCACTAGTCCAGCAGGCATTTTGTCCCTGCTTCGCAAAAGAAAAACTGACATGTCTGCGGGTTTTTTACACAGACACATGGGCCATGTGAAAAACCTGACATATGCGCACCACCATTAAATACAATGGGTGTGTGTGTGTCCATATTTGGGGCCCTTAACCCTGGAGCTTTTTTCAGTTTTGCGTTTTTGTTTTTTGCTCCCCTTTTTTATTTTTCCATCAATATGGCCATGTGAAGTCTTGTTTTTGCGGGACGAGTTGTACTTTTGAATGACACCATTGGTTTTACCTTGTCATGTACTATAAAACCGGGAAAAAATTTCAAGTGCGGTGAAATTGCAAACAAAGTGCAATCCCACACTGTTTTTTTGTTTGGCTTTTTTACTAGGTTCACTAAATGCTAAAACTGACCTTCCATTATGATTCTCCAGGTCATTATGAGTTCATAGACACCAAACATGCCTAAGTTTTTTTTTATCTAAGTGGTGAAAAAAAAATCCAAATTTTGTTTAAAAAAAAAAAAGCGTCATTTTCGGATACCCGTAGCGTCTCCATTTTTCTTGATCTCAGGTTCGGTGAGGGCTAATTTTTTGCGTGCCGAGCTGACATTTTTACTTATACCATTTTGGTGCAGATGCAGTGTTTTGATCACCTGTTATTGCATTTTAATAATAATAACCGTTTAGCAATCAGGTTAATCCTTTTTTTTAATTGATAGATCAGGCGATTGTTAATGCAGTAATATCAAGTATGTGTAGGTTTGATTTTGGTTTATAGTTTTATTTTGAATGGGAAGAAAGGTGAGTGATTTGAACTTTTATTTTTTTAAATTTTTTTAGTATTTTTTAAAACTTTTTTTTTTTTTTTGTCATGCTTAAATAGTCTTCATGGGAGACTAGAAGCTGCCAGAACCCGATCAGCTCTGCTACATAGAGGCGATGATCAGATCGCCTCTATATAACAGAATTACTCACTTGCTATGAGCACCAACAACTGGGTGGTGCTCACAGCAAGCCAGCACTGACAACCACAGGTCTCCAGGAGACCTCCGGTTGTCATGCCAACACACCGGTGACCCGCGATCACATGACGGGGGTCACCGGTGTACTTATTTCCGGCGCAATTGCCGGAAATGCTTGTTAAACTAGTTAATAGCCGCGAGTGGATCGCGATTCCACCCGTGGCTATTGCGGGCACATGTCAGCGGTTCAAAACAGCTGACATTTCCCAGGAAAGATGTGGGCTCACCGCTGGATGGGTTAAAAAATAGAACGCACAGGGACACAAAAAACAAACATGTGAAATAGGCCTTATTTAGCATCATTCATTCCACAGCACATTAGAGACATTATCATCACTGCCCCCTTTGGGACTCACAATCTAAATTTCAAGTATGTCTTTGGAGTGTGGGAGGAAACCGGAGAACCCAGAGGAAACCCACACAAATACGGGAGAACATACAAATGTTAAGTAAGCAATTCTTGTGTTGCAGAGTTGTTGGTCTCGCCGTTTTAATTAAATCTTTATATTCTAGTTGGCATAACAAAGTCACATATAAGGGTCATGGACTCGTTTTCTTCCTGCTGTTTTATTATTGCTATTATGATGATCTGATATATATATTTTCTTTTTTTGTCCACACTCATTTTTGCTATCTAATTTGTTATTGTTTATTATGCCTTGCGGTTGCGTGTCCTCAATTAATTTGCTTTTCTACTTTTCACTGAGTGATGCAGCTCATGTAAAAGTAGTACAATTGCTATAGCACAGTTATGCTAGAACATGGTTTCTCATTATATTTCCAAATAAAGCCTAAAGTGAAAAATAACATTATTAATATTAATTAACATAAATATTATTATTAATAGTAATAACTATACTTACTTAAAACTCTCCTGGTCTCTGTGACCCTGTGTTCATTTTTACTCTATAATGAGTGGGAAGATCCTTACTGATAGAAGTCATCATTCCATGCAGATGGTATAGGCAGAATAATGTCTTCCATTTCCAGCCCTGTCCTAAAATAAATCTTGAAATCTAATTGGTTGCTAGAAGCATGACTGAGATTTCTTTTGTTAGAACTGTTTTTTTTGCAGGAGGATTGTAATGTCTAGAGTGCCCTCTGGAAGGCTATCCTGTAACTTAATGTCTCATTCACCTAGGATTATTTAAACTAGTATTGATTTGTAGCCATATAAATGGCACTTTAGAGACTTTTTTCATTTTTTTTCATATTTCCTCAGTAAGTATTGCTTGAAGTCTCTCTATCTCCCAACTGATTTTAACACACTGCTTTTCCATGCCATTTTACAAAAAGCTAGATCATTGCACTGTGCTGAAGAGTTTAAGAAGACTGAATCACATCTATATTTATGTCTAAAAAGATATGGACAGTGACACAAGTTTTTAAATGTTAGCTATATATCAAAACATGTTCAACATAGTTATATAATCAATGTGGGCTTAAATTGCAGAGCTATAGTTGGAGGGTATCCACATCCTAATTGGAGTAAGGGTTTAGAATTTACTCCTCTTTAATATGTTTCTGTGTCTTTATAAAGTAACCAAAAGTAATTGGGCAATTATCTCAAAAGCTCTTTAATGAGATTTCCTCATTAATTCATCATTAATTAAGCAGGTAAAAGGTCTGGAGCTGATCCTAGGTGTGGCGTTTGCATTAAGAAGCTAGTGCTGTGAACCCATAACATTCGGTCAAATAAGCTCTCAATGGAAGAGAAACAGACCATCATTAGGCTGAAAAAAGAAAAAAAACATCAGAGAGATAGCAGAAATGTTAGGAGTGGCTAAATCAACAGTTTGGTGCATTCTGCAAAAAAACAGAGTGCAATGGTGAACTTGGGAAATCAAAAGGCCTGGACATCTGAAAAAGACAACAGTGGTGAATCACAGAATCCTTTCCATTGTGAAGAAAAACCCTGTCACAACATCTACCCAAGTTATAAGCACTCTCCAGGGAGTTAGTGTTTCAGTACACTTATGAGCAAAGCGGTAAAACATTTTTGAACTTTTGACTGTCAAGCTCCATATCTCATCATCCACTACTACTTTGAACATAAGACTACCATCATTTTATAGACAATCATCTTGGCTATAATATACAGAAATTTGACTTGCAACTATTTGGTATATGATTAGTTAATTTTACTCTAAAGCCATCCACCAATGAGAAAGTGACAGGCACAGGTCTTCACTTCGGCTGAGATGCTAGCAAGGTGAAGGTGAGGTATTGCTATGGGGTGACATTATTACAGATGAGCTAGTTGAACCTTTTTGAATATAGACTCAAAATCAACTCCCAAACCTATTGACAGTTTTTACAAGACACTTTATTCAAAGGGGTTGTCTGTTATGATCAGATGGCCTTGGAGCAGCATGAAATGACCTTCGCTGGAGCAGTGGTAACTTTACTGACCGCAATCCCTGATCCTATCACCGCAACTAGAAGTAGCCGTGGGGTGTGCCTAACCAGACCTAGACACCTCGACACAGCCAAAGGACTAAATATCCCTAAATATGGAAATAGGAAAACTCTCTTGCCTCAGAGTAGACCCCCAAAGGATAGGTAGCCCCCCCCCCAAATAATGACTGTGAGTAGGAGAGGAAAAGACACATGCAGACAGAAAACAGGGATAAGCAAAGGAGGCAACCTCTACCTAGATAGGAAAGGATAGTACAGGATACTATGCGGTCAGCATAAAACACTACAAAATATCCACAGCAGAAAAATACAAAAACTCCACCACCTAACTAAAGATGTGGAGAGTATATCTGCGACTCCAGCGAGTCCAACTAGACTGAGAAAAACAGGCACAGTCTAGCAGGAACAAAATAGAAACAAGATAAGCACAGAAAATAAAAGCCCAGCAGTGTGTCTAAAAAAATGAAGAAAACACTTATCTTAGCTGAATTGGCAGCAAGCAGGAGGGGCCAGGCAGAGGACCAACACTTCCAAAGGAACATTGACTACTGGCAAGGACTAATGAGTCCTGCACAGCTAAATACCCCAGTCCGAATTGCAATTAGCAGAAACACCTGTCCAAGACTGCTGCTCAGGAATAACTGCATTACCATCAACAACCACCGGAGGGAGCCCAAGAGCAGAATTCACAACAGTTGTCCACTACTTGGAAAGCACATTCACATTCTTAATGTTTTTCACTGTTAAAAGATAAACACTTATACTCACCTTTGGTGACAGCGCCATTCCAACGATGTCGGCATACGAGTTCCGGGGCTCATGTGAGGTTGCTATGTCATGTGAGCCCTGCACCCAATCAGCCTTGGCGTCACTATCTTCGTCTTCAGACAAATAAAAAAATCAAGAGAAAGTCAGAGAGCAGCCACAGCCTTGGCTTCCGATTGATGTTTAAAACTTCTGAAGGTGCGGAAAGTGAAGCCGACGTGGATACATCATAGGGCTTACGTGACATAACAACCAAAAGTGAGCCCGATTATCGCGAGTGCTGACACAGCTCAATTAGCAGCAGCACTGGAGCGAGTATAGCTGTTTTTATCTTAACCAGGCCAAACATGAATAATGAAAAAGGGGTTTTCAAGTAGTGGACAATCCCTTTAATATATCAGGCTGAGTGTGTTAAAACCTGGGTCTACCAGCACATAGCTAGCTAGCTAGCTGGATGGATGGATAGATGATAGATAGATAAGATAGATAGATGGATGGATGGATGGATGGATGGATGGATGGATGGATAGATAGATAGATAGATAGATAGATAGATAGATAGATAGATAGATAGATAGATAGATACAGCAGATTGATGCTGTATATCTTGTTTCCAATTGTTGTTTCCATTAAATCAGATGTCAGTGGTTAGGATAGGAAATGCTTGGATCCTGAATGTTTAAATGTGTCAGCTTAAAAGGCACATCAGTCAAATAAAAATTCAATTTACTTTGAAGCAAATTTGTTTTTGTGTATTTGTCAGACTTCATGTTACAGTTACAGAGGCAGCAATGTGGGTTTTCCATTCTAAGCAACTGATGTAAAATTAAGCTTGCATTCATGTGGAAAAGGTACAAATGAGAAATGTAGTTTTCTAATTAAATGAGATATGCATAATACCATACAAATGAAAGGGGTAATGTAACTAATCTAATAGAGATATTTCATTGTAATGACCCTGATCTGGAGGAGAATCGCTAGCATTTTCATAAATTTAGATATCTGCTGCATTTAGTAAAAAGTTTCTTTCAAGTTTTGATTTGCTCATACTCAGGTCTGTAGTGATACCTATAACAAGTTTTAAAAATGAAAACTAAGGATAATAAACACTAAAAAATATTTCCTGTTTTTCAGTAAAAATAGATTGCTAACAACTAGTCAATAACAAACCAAACTATAAAGCTACTTTATCGTTAACCCCTTTCTGACCTCGGATGGGATAGTACATCCGAGGTCAGAAGCCCAGCTTTGATGCAGGGCTCCGCGGTGAGCCCGCACCAAAGCCGGGACATGTCAGCTGTTTTGAACAGCTGACATGTGCCCGTAATAGGCGCGGGCAGAATCGCGATCTGCCCACACCTATTAACTAGTTAAATGCCGCTGTCAAACACAGACAGCGGCATTTAACTACCGCTTCCGGCCGGGTGGCCGGAAATGACGTCATCGCCGACCCCCGTCACATGATTGGGGGTCGGCGATGCGTCTCCATTGTAACCATAGAGGTCCTTGAGACCTCTATGGTTACTGATTGCCCGTCGTTGTGAGCGCCACCCTGTGAAGTTGAAAAGTTGAAAAAATGTTAAAAAAATAAAAAAAATATAAAAGTTTAAATCACCCCCCTTTCGCCCCAATCAAAATAAATCCATTAAAAAAAAATCAAATCTACACATATTTGGTATCGCCGCGCTCAGAATCGCCCGATCTATCAATTAAGAAAAAGCATTAACCTGATTGCTAAACAGCGTAGCGGGAAAAAAATTAAAAATGCCAGAATTACGTTTTTTGTCGCCGCGACATTGCATTAAAATGCAATAACGGGCGATCAAAAGAACGTATCTGCACCGAACTGCTATCATTAAAAACGTCATCTTGGCACACAAAAAATAAGCCCTCAACCGACCCCAGATCATGAAAAATGGAGACGCTACAAGTATCAGAAAATGGCGCAATTTTTTTTTTTTAGCAAAGTTTGGAATTTTTTTTCACCACTTAGATAAAAAATAACCTAGTGATGTTAGGTGTCTGTGAACTCGTCCTGACCTGGAGAATCATAATGTCAGGTCAGTTTTAGCATTTAGTGAACCTAGCAAAAAAGCCAAACAAAAAACAAGTGTGGGACTGCACTTTTTTTGCAATTTCACCGCACTTGGAATTTTTTTCCCGTTTTCTAGTACACGAAATGCTAAAACCAATGATGTCGTTCAAAAGTACAACTCGTCCCGCAAAAAATAAGCCCTCACATGGCCAAATTGATGGAAAAATAAAAAAGTTATGGCTCTGGGAAGGAGGGGAGCGAAAAACAAACACAGAAAAACAAAAAATCCCAAGGTCATGAAGGGGTTAAACAGAGTCTGTGTTAGGACTAGTGGAATGCACCAAATAATTAGAGAGATGATATAAGGTGCGTTTGCAGCCTGGGGTCCACTGTGCAGAGATGGAACCTGCTGCTGAGTAATGACGGACTATATGGCGGTACAATGAGGATACACACACGGGTTAGCTTCTCCCTGTATGAAAGAAGCGAACCCTGTTGCGTCACATGGCTGTGGTACCGCACAAAGAGTGCAAGCAAGGAGTCACAACTAGTGTTGAGCGATACCGTCTGATACTTGAAAGTATGGGTATCGGATAGTATCGGCCGATACCCGAAAAATATCGGATATCACCGATACCGATATCCGATACCAATACAAGTCAATGGGACATCAAGTATCGGAAGGTATTCTCATGGTTCCCAGGGTCTGAAGGAGAGGAAACTCTCCTTCAGGCCCTGGGATCCATAGGGAGGTGTAAAATAAAGAATAAAAATAAAAAATATTGATATATTTACCTCTCCGGCGGCCCCTGAACTCAGCGCGGGTAACCGGCAGGCTTTGTTGTTCAAAATCAGCGCTTTTAGGACCTGAGAAACACGTCCCGGCTTCTGATTGGTCGCGGGCCGCCCATGTGACCGCCACGCGACCAATCACAAGCCGCGACGTCACCGCAAGCTATTAGCGCGCTCATTTTTGAAAAATGAGCGCGTTAATGACTTTCAAAGACGTAGCGGCTTGTGATTGGTCGCGGCCACGCGACCAATCACAAGCCGCGACGTCACCGCAAGCTATTGACGCGCTCATTTTTAAAAATGAGCGCGTTAATGGCTTTGAAAGACATAGCGGCTTGTGATTGGTCGCGTGGCCGCGACCAATGACAAGCCGCGACGTCACCGCAAGCTATTGACGCGCTCATTTTTAAAAATGAGCGCGTTAATGGCTTTGAAAGACATAGCGGCTTGTGATTGGTCGCGTGGCCGCGACCAATCACAAGCCGCGACATCACCGCAAGCTATTAGCGCGCTCATTTTTGAAAAATGAGTGCGTTAATGACTTTCAAAGACGTAGCGGCTTGTGATTGGTCGCGGCCACGCGACCAATCACAAGCCGCTATGTCTTTCAAAGCCATTAACGCGCTCATTTTTAAAAATGAGCGCGTCAATAGCTTGCGGTGACGTCGCGGCTTGTGATTGGTCGCGGCCACGCGACCAATCACAAGCCGCTATGTCTTTCAAAGCCATTAACGCGCTCATTTTTAAAAATGAGCGCGTCAATAGCTTGTGGTGACGTCGCGGCTTGTGATTGGTCGCGGCCGCGACCAATCACAACCCGCTACGTCTTTGAAAGCCATTAACGCGCTCATTTTTAAAAATGAGCGCGTTAATAGCTTGCGGTGACGTCGCGGCTTGTGATTGGTCGCGGCCGCGACCAATCACAACCCGCTACGTCTTTGAAAGCCATTAACGCGCTCATTTTTAAAAATGAGCTCGTTAATAGCTTGCGGTGACGTCGCGGCTTGTGATTGGTCGCGGCCGCGACCAATCACAACCCGCTACGTCTTTGAAAGCCATTAACGCGCTCATTTTTAAAAATGAGCGCGTTAATAGCTTGCGGTGACGTCGCGGCTTGTGATTGGTCGCGTGGCCGCGACCAATCACAAGCCGCTACGTCTTTGAAAGTCATTAACGCGCTCATTTTTCAAAAATGAGCGCGCTAATAGCTTGCGGTGACGTCGCGGCTTGTGATTGGTCGCGTGGCCGCGACCAATCACAAGCCGCTACGTCTTTGAAAGACATTAACGCGCTCATTTTTCAAAAATGAGCGCGCTAATAGCTTGCGGTGACGTCGCGGCTTGTGATTGGTCGCGTGGCGGTCACATGGGCGGCCCGCGACCAATCAGAAGCCGGGACGTGTTTCTCAGGTCCTAAAAGCGCTGATTTTGAACAACGAAGCCTGCCGGTTACCCGCGGACTCACCAGGGGCCGCCGGAGAGGTAAATATATCAATATTTTTTATTTTAATTCTTTATTTTACACATCTCTATGTATCCGATACCGATACCCGATACCACAAAAGTATCGGATCTCGGTATCGGAATTCCGATACCGCAAGTATCGGCCGATACCCGATACTTGCGGTATCGGAATGCTCAACACTAGTCACAACTCAATCCCAAGACTCGGGATTAGAGTTCGTCTAGATCACTTGTGCTCGACACCACTACTGGGTGTCAGAGTATAACTAAACAAGAGTGCGAGCAGTGCCACACTGGCGGACGCCACTAACCACCCAGACTTGGGTCAGGGAAGCGCTCTAATAGCGCATGGCGCCACACTGGCAGTCACAGCAATAGACGCTGTATCGTGTGTTTAGTACTGATGGCTCTGTTGGATGCTAGATAGCAAACATCCACCTTACATGAGCAGTCATACACAAGGGAGGGGATGATTAATGAGCGACTTTCACACAACAACACACACACATTTTCAAGTATACACTAGCGCATGGCCAAGCGGCCATGCAAACCTTTCATAGCGGCAGTGCTACAAGACCTTCCAGATGGACCAATAGGAGCAGCAACAGAACCTGAGCATGTGACCCCTGACCTCCAATGGGAGGTTGTCCCGTGGGCATACTCAGTATGTGAAAAGCAGGACTTAGTCCCAGAAAGACCTGCTCGCTGCTGAACATTGCTGGCTACAAGGACAGGGCCTGGAAGGGCAGTAGCAACCAGTTGTCCAGTATCTGCCTGAGCTAGACGCTGGGACCGACATCTCCGCTGAGCAGACTCCACTGCGGCTGAAGAAGTATGGGAGACCGCAGTGGAGATGGTTCGAGATTCCCCCTGTGCAGAGGCGGGAACTCGACACCTAACAGTCTGTCTGTCCAAACTGACTGTATAAGCTAATAACAAAGTCTTGTAGGGAATATAGCTCCTATGAAAATTGCACTTTTAGAGTGCAACCAGAAGGCCATATAAATCGGACTGAGATCGGACCTCAGTGCACAGACTGGTCGGCAGCTCTCCCAACCTTAACGTGATGTGCAAAGAAAGATAAGAAGCTGTCATACTCACTTATATGGCCGTCTGATTGCACCCTTACTGTTCTAATTGCAGTGATTCGTGACCGCAAGTATGTGATTTGCATACATGCGGTCATGTGCTGACTAGACGTTTGCAGCATCACTTAATGCAAGTGTATTGAGGCTGAACATGTCTAGTTGGAATGTGGCCAGAAGTATATCAATCACACACTTACGGTCACATGACTACCTGCTCCTGGGGCTGGCACCGGAGAATCCTCTCAGAGTGTAGTGTGGGCACTGGGAGGATTCACAAGTCTGCAGTCACATAGAGCGACTGCAGGCTTGTACCGCTAGGCTAGACAACCTCTTCAAGTTCCCACAATGAATATTTGGTTTGTTTTTGCTGTCACAGGTTTTTTACAAGATTTCTGCACCACCTTGGCTAAATTAAATTCATTTTATTTTGTTTTTGGAATGTTTTGGCATTGCTTAAAAAGGGTGTTTTTCTGCATCTCATCAGTAGAACTTAAAGATATTTGCACAGTATGTTTTTTCCAGGTTGGCAAACTCCCTGGATTTTTCAAGAGGAACATGCTTAAAGGGATTTTCCCC
Organism: Ranitomeya imitator; assembly: GCF_032444005.1. NCBI lineage: Eukaryota > Metazoa > Chordata > Amphibia > Anura > Dendrobatidae > Ranitomeya > Ranitomeya imitator. Next base: position 87,456,633 of record NC_091287.1, on the reverse strand, counting down.
ATTAAGAAAAGTACATTTTGATCAACAGATTCAAAGATCTGTTGACCTAAATGTACTTTTGTTCATGGAACAACCCCTTTAAACTCTTAACGGCTACCGCCTTTTAACGGCTGTGGTTAAGGGGCCTTATTCCTCAATGGCATTAAAAAGCGCATAAGAGTATAGTGCCGTCGAGTTGTGGCAATGCCCGCATGTGTCAGCTGTACATGACAACTGACACCCTGCTGTATCTGCCCCGGTTGGTTTTATGACCAATCAGTGCTGATTAACCCCTTAAATACCGCTGTCAATCGCGACAGCGTTATTTAAGTTGCTACAAGGTGGTCACAAGACCCCATTAGTAACCATCGGACCCGATTCTCAACAACGGTCCCAATGTGACAGACAAAAAAAGTGAATAAAAAGCGATCAAAAAGTCATATGTTAAAAAATATGGTATAAATGAAAACATCAAACCATCTCACAAACTACAATCCCCAATGTGGCTTATTCGGCAAAAAAATTAAAAAGCTACATCTCTCAGAATATGGCGATGCAAAAACAAATTCATTTTTTGTTAAAATATTGTCTTTAGTCTGTAAAAAGAGCAAAACTTAAAAAAAATTATAAATCTTTTATCCTTGTAATCATACCGACCTGATGAACAAATTGGTCTTATCACTTTTACTGCACAGTGAATGTTGCAAAAAAGAATAAGATAAAAACACTAAGGGTACCGTCACACTAAAACGACGCTGCAGCGATATACAACAACGATGTCGATCGCTACAGCGTCGCTGTTTGGTCGCTGGAGAGCTGTCACGCAGACAGCTCTCCAGCGACCAACGATCCCGAAGTCCCCTGGTAACCAGGGTAAACATCGGGTTACTAAGCGCAGGGCCGCACTTAGTAACCCGATGTTTACCCTGGTTACCAGCGTAAACGTAAAAAAAACCAAACACTACATACTTACAGTCCTGTCGCGTCCCTCGGCGCTGTGCTTCTCTGCACTGACAGTGAGCGCCGGACAGCCGGAAAGCACAGCGGTGATGTCACCGCTGTACTTTACGGCTGGCCGGCGCTCACCAGTCAGTGCGGAAAGCTGAAGGCAAGGGTCATGACCAGACACCGGGAAGGTAAGTATGTAGTGTTTTTTTTTTTTTACATTTACACTGGTAACCAGGGTAAATATCGGGTTACCAAGTGCGGCCCTGCGCTTAGTAACCCGATGTTTACCCTGGTTACCAGTGAAGACATCGCTGGATCGGTGTCACACACGCCGATCCAGCGATGTCTGCAGGGAGTCCAGCGACGAAATAAAGATTCAAACGATCTGCTACGACGTACGATTCTCAGCGGGGTCCCTGATCGCAGTAGCGTGTCAGACACAGCGAGATCGTAAGGATATCGCTGGAACGTCACGGATCGTGCTGTCCTAGCGATCAAAGTGCCACTGTGTGACGGTACCCTTACTAAACTGCTGGGTTTTGTTCATTCTGTCTGAAAAAGCTGAATAATAAGCAATCAAAAAATATTATGTGCCCCTATATAGTACCAATAAAATCTGCAACTCATCCTGCAAAAAATAAGCCCTCATACAGCTCTGTTTGCCAAAAAATAAAAAGGGTACAGCTCTCAGAATATGGCGACAAAAAACCCTGCTTATTATAGGAAAGCATTTTTACTGTGTGATATTGGCAAAATCTAAAAAATCTATATAAATCTGGTATCGCTGTAATTGCACTGACCTGAAGAATAAATCCACTTTATCACTTACATCACACTGTGAACTGTGTAAAAATAAAAATAAGAACTATTCTTGTACTGCTGTCTATTTGTTCATTCTACCTCCCAAAAATCGGAATAAGACTCGGCTCACATTTATCCTGCGCTCTCCAGTGAGTGCTTACTTCGGGGATTCCATGTAAATTCCCCAAAACCACAATTCAGACAAAACTCTGGACAGAACCACTCACTTATGAGTCAGATGGAAACACTTTGGACTGGTCTGTGTTCCAGTGGTGTCCCATCATTTTAGGCATCTTTATAGAGCACAAGTGTGGGCAGGTCTGTGCATGTCTAGCAGGATGTAAACTATCGGAGCAGATGCCAAATGGAGTATGAAGTATCTCCATCTGCCTCATGGTGGGTTTTTCCATCTGGGGTTTCATCTGAATTGTATTTTTCACAAGAATCTGATCCAGCCTTATTCTGGAAGCAATAGAAAAATATTATGTACCCCAAAATGTTACTAATGTTAAAAACTCTAATTTATCCCACACAAAACCAGCCTACCTCAGGTTCGTCATCTGTCACTGGAACTATAGGGGCTTCCCACGTTACTGCTAGAACAAAAACTCTGGAGAAGCCACATGGTTCCTGCCCCCTCAAATAAAATCCAGTGATTTCTGCTCTCTCAAATCAAAATGCCCCCCTCCTTCTGAGCCCACTGTGCCGAAATCACAGTGAGCAGCCACATGTTTGGCATTATTGTTATGGAAAGAATGCACTTCATCTACGGATGCGTATCGTCAGAAGCACAAGCTGGGCACAATGTATGGGGGTGTTACAATATATGTGAGCTCTACACTGTATGAGCACAAAATGTATGGGTACTAGACTGGCAGATTTGCAATTTTCCAGAAAAAAAGCCTGTAGTGGATGTTACAAAATAGTCATTGTAGCCCTAGATTAGAATTTCAACAATGGAGTCACTTTTGGTTTTATTTCTGCTCTTCTGACACGGAGTTCTGCAAATGTCACCTTTAAACTATTCTAGCAAAATCTGTTCTCCAAAAGCCAAACAGCCCTGCTTCCTTCTCAGCCTTGACGTGTGGCCTAACAGTAATTTCTGACAACATATGGGGCAGCACCGCATTCATGAGAAATTGCACAATAAATTATGGGGTCTAGTTTCACTTGTTAACCCTTGTGTACCTGACAAATTTGCAGCAAATGCAAAAATTATATTTTTACCACTAAAATGTCATATTTCCACGACACCATTTTATAAAATTCTGTGAGGCACCTATAGGTTCAAAATACTCACTCCACCCCTAGATGAATTCCTTGAGGGGGTCTAGTTTCTAAAATAGGGTCACTTTTGGGGGGTTTCTGCTGTTATCACATGCCAGGGGCTTTTTCAATACAACATAGCATTCACAATCAATTCCAGGTAAAGAGCGCTCTTTCCTTTAGTAGCCCTGCCATATGCCCAAGAAGAAATTTTTGACCACATATTTGGTATTGTCGCGTTCAGAACACATTTTGCAACAAATTATGGGGTCCGTTTTCTGCAATTATCTATTGGGAAAATTACACATTTGGGGCTAAAATAACATGTTTGTGAAAAAAATGTGTAGTACCTGTGGGTTTAAAATACTCACTATGCCACTGAATAAAATCCTTAACAGGTATAGTTTCCAAAATGGGGTCATTTGTGATTTTTTTTTCACTGTTTAGGCACATCAGGGGCTCTCTAAACACGACATGACGTTCACTCTCGATTCCAGGCAATTTTGCATTCAAAAAGTCAATCGTGCTCCTTCCCTTCCAAGCCCTGCTGTTTGTCCAAATAGTAGTATTATCCCACATATGGGGTCGGTGTACTCAGTAGAAAATGTACAACAAATTTTATTGTCATTTTCTCATGTTACTCTTGTGAAAAAAAAACAACTTGGAGCTAAAGTAAAATTTTTGTGAAAAAAAGTTAAATGTTCATTTTTTCCTTCCACATTGCTTTAGTTCCTGTGAAGAACTGGAAGGGTTAATAAGCTTCTTGAATGTGGTTTTGAGGACTTTGAGGGGTGCAGTTTTTTGAATGTGTCACTTTTGAGTATTTCTGTCAACAGGCCTCCGAAAGTCACTTCAAATATGATGTAGTCCCTAAAAAAATTTTTTGTCAATTTGATTGCAAAAATTAGAAATTGCTGATCAACTTTTAATCCTTGTAACTACATAACAAAAAAAGTTTAAAAAATAATACAGATGTAAAGTAGACATGTGGGAAATGTTATTTATTAATTATTTCGTATGACATAACTCTGATTTAAGGGCATAAAAATTAATAATTTGAAAATTGCAAAATTTTTGCCAAATTTCCATTATTTTCACAAATAAAGTCATATTCACAAGTCATATAGAAGAAAATTTAACACTATCATGAAGTACAATATGTCATGAAAGAAACATTTTCAGAATCAGTGGGATCCGTTTAAGCATTCCAGAGTTATAACTACATAAAAAATGTGGTCTGGTCATTAAGGTAAAAATTGGCTCGGCACTAAGGAGATAAGGAAATGCTGATGTTATTTTTACCTGAAGCATCTTCTCTATACCTGAATGCTTTTTCAATGTCTTTGGTCTATGGCAGTTTTTTAATAGTTTTTCTATTGTTATTGTGGAGTCATTTTTACTCTCATTTTCTGGATATTTTTAAAATTCTATTCAACAATGAAGAAACCGCTGTCAGTATTTCAAACAAAACTGATGGCATTCAGGCATCTTTTAAGCCTTTGCAGCACAAAAAGATAAAAAAAAAGATTATCATATGTCCCCCAGTATGAGTAAAAGTACAAATATTTTATTGAAAGACCAAAAGGCCTAAAGTTAAACATGATACATTTCCTTTGTATTTTAGGCACAAAAAAAATTGTCATATTTTTCATTTTTAAAAACTACAAAAAGAAAAATGGGCCATAGTAATTGTTTGGGCACTCTCTGGGGTTTGTGTGCTCAGATAACTTTGATCAATGTTTCAGACCTTAATTCACCTGTTAGAGTTATGGCTTGTTCACTATCATAATTAGAAAACACCTGGTGATGCAGATTTCACAGTTTTAAAAACCCAGCCTCCTCTAACACTATGCTTTCATTTTCCACAGCAATGCCTACCCATGTAGTCAGGCTCACCTGGCGAGAATGATTCACAAAGTTGCAGGTCACAGTGGATACATGGATGCAAGACGTTGGCACAGAACAGCAAGGTGCAACAAAAAGGACGCTGTCATGATCCAGTCCTGAGTATATTTTACCCTGTCTTTTCTCTGGACTGGTCATGCGGGAGTTAATCCCCTTTGCCTTGTTTTGAAGTTGGCTGAGCTATTTCAGTCCTCTGTAGTCTGCGGGCCAGTGTCAGCTATAGTTCATGCTTCCTGGCTTGAGCCCCTGACCTGTATTAGTGATCCTTGTGCCTCTGACTGCCTGTACTCGTGTATGACTCGACCTGATCTCTGGACTTCGCCCCTTGTTTTCCGTCTCTGATACCACGCTTCCCGACTGGCTTCGACACTGGCTTGTACCCCAACTTCGTCTTACGTCTCACATTTTGGTTACCACAATCCCGGTAGGCTATGACTTCTTGCTTGTCCTTGACTATGTGTTTTGCTGTTATCTTTGGTACTTCAGCTCCTGACAGTTTTGGATTCGGCTTTTCTGACTACTCTTTTGTTACCTGTGGCACCTGTGCTGGTGCTCAGTGTTGCTACGCTGTATATGCTACATCTCTTCCCTCACCCCTGGTGGAGGTTGCACTATACTGCACTGCAGCAGCACATTACAGACACAAACAGCAGGTTTTGCTGGATGGCAGACAAACAGGCAAGGTAGGACACACACTGGAAGCCACAGAGCCATGAGGGCGAAAGGAGAGGAAAATGGCAGGCCCAAAGCAGCAGACATATGTTGATGGTGGATTCCTCAGCAGATAACATGAGCAGTCGCTAATAAAAATTTGTGATGCTCATAGCAAAAGATAGTTTATTCATAACAAGTGGAGGGTTAACCAGTAGGTCTGAGGGTTTGTAGAAATCACAGGAGTTTGCAAATATGAATGCAGCATAGTAAACAGTCTATAAATCTATATAAATGCTTACTGATCAACAAGTCTTGAGGAGCAGTAGGTGATAATTGTAAAAATCACTGGAGACTGAAATTATGTCAGTAAATACCAGATGGTGGCAAACTCCACCATTACAAAAGCACATTACAGTCTCAGATCTCCTTAAACGGCATTGTGACATGATGTGGCTGAGAAACACTAGGGAAATTATGAAACCAGCTGTGTAGTACAATAGTGGCAGCGATAGGAAAAGGGAGTGGAGCTTGGCTCTAAAGATGGAAGAGGTGTATAACATGTAGATTGTCTCTAGAACTACAACTCACCCTCATATGCTGAAATTTAGCCTACAGGATTGCAATACCACAAACAAACTTTAGATAAGTTTCTGGAGAAAAAAGATTATTTTTCTAATCCTGGGCAATTCCATCTTATTGAACTAGATAAAGGGCTGTTGTCCTTGTAATAAAAAAAAAGTCACTAAAAAGTCTAATATTGCTGCCTACCAGAAACAAAAGATGAGAGCAGGTATTTCAGTAACTCTTAAAATAACTTACAGTATAAAGTTATGAGACTGTATTGACATATAACATATGAACAACTAGATATTGCCATATGTAACAATTTTCACTGTTTCATTCACCTTACGTTATAACACCATTGGCATTTCATTATTATTTGCCTGGATTAAGGTCATCTTTAATCCAAGGTAATCACACTAGTTTCTTCACAAGGAACCTCCAGGCCAATCAGGAACTATGCTGAGGAGCAGATGTTAGTTTACATGTTATGATTGAATTTTGATGCAGTATTTTCTAATATAATGCCTCATTTATAAATATCTGGGGGTAAGATAGCTCATGCAATACCTGCTGCAAGCAACTTTCATGTAAACAAGTTTTTCCATGAGATGTAGAGCTGCCTTGGTTTATACATTCATAATTTAACTATTATTAGCTTTTTTAGTTCATTACACATGAATAATTGAGTCAAAATTGGTAGCCGAGGTATCATTGTACTATTAGTAGTAGGAGCAATATCCAGCGGAATTTCGAACACCAGCGGAGAGCATCGTATCCATCTTTAAACAGTCAGTTTAGGAATAGGGACACAGCTATGCCTTCGGTTATTTAACCCCTTTCTGCCATATGACGAACTATCCCATCCATGTGACCTGGGACTTAATTCCCAGGGACGGGATAGTACGTCATTGGCGATCAGCCGCGCTCACGGGGGGAGCACGGCCGATCGCCGCCGGGTGTCAGCTGATTATTACAGCTGACATCCGGCACTATGTGCCAGGAGCAGGAATAACCATAAGGAATCGGAGTTAATGTCCATAATAAATATTCATCAAATTTTTATTAGTTATCAACCAATACAGCTACAAAATACTGATATTGATACATCATATTAAACAATACATATAAAATTAAGACAACAATAGGAGGGATGATGGTAGCAAAAAGATGGAAAAGCACTGCGTGGATATACCTAATGCCAAAAAATACTTTCCTAAAGTGCATAGTGCAACTACTAACTGGGCCAGGATCAAGGCACTATAAGGTTTCCATAGTAAGTCATAACAATTGCTTTTTCAAGTATGCTGAGCCATGCGCACTGGCTCACAGGACCTCTAATCAAAATACATACATGCATAGAAATGTGCTCAAATAACCTTACCCAGATGCTGGCAGTTAGGATGCTCCACGCAGTGGCCCCAACGCGCGTTTCGCGTCAGCTTCGTCAGGGGGCGGTGCTGCTACATGTCCTGCGTGTGTCTTATAAAGGCCGCTCTAATTACCAGCATTAAGCCCACATGTTGCGGGGCATGTCACCGCCCGTCCGGCAGGGAATTACATCCCGGGCGGCCTCCAAAATGGCGCCGCGGTCAATTCCAACGGAAATGGCGTCATTGAACCGCACGCGTCATTACACGGCGCCGCCCACAATGTCCCACAACCCAGACGCAAGCGGACATGCGCACTGTGGGCCAAGGCGTCTGAACTATCGGTCATATCATCACGGAGACAAAAATAGGGAGGGAGGGGAGGGGCGGTGCTAACAAGCTCTACACACACAACGCCAGCCACTATACTACGGATAAGAAGATTAAACCGCTGAGGGAGCTCACTTCTAATTAGTGCCACTAAGTGTAAGGAAGTGTAATACCCAATCAGATTACAGTGACAATCATGAGAGACATGACAATAGAAAATGCGTGAATATAATTATTGCATATCTCTACGCAGTGATAGATAAAACATAAGGGAAAAATGGGGAAAAGAAAAAAATCCACAGAGACACTAAAAATATACATAATAAAGCTAGAGCTATAATCAGTAATTATATAGCATAACTATTCTAGCAAATATTTGTGTTTGTTATACTTGAGCTTAATACATTGACAATATATCTCAAAACTATCAATCTATGTGAAACATAAAAAGTGAACACACCCATACAGTTATATACAAAGATGCATGTAACAGCACAATAATAAAATGCTTTATACAAGGAAAGGGATATAACGATCTATCTCCATTTATCCATAGTTGCTGTCCATTCAAGAAACACCAACAGAGAGACTTCAGAATGATTGAAGACACTGCATCCCAGAAGATACGCTTCCCCATGACAGTATAATCCTGACTCGACCGAGGAACCAGCCCTGTGGTAAGTACAATTAGAGCAACGTACTAATATAAATACAGAAAAAAAGAAAATTATTAGTAACGTACAAAACCAAAGCAACACCAAATTAAAAACAATAAAAAAACGGAGACATGTATTACAAAAAGGAACTGAAACTCAATTGCTCATTGAGACCCGCTGGGGCAAGCATATTCAATACAGTAATCCAGCGGCATTCTCTTTGAGCCAATTTCCGCTTGGCATCACCACCTCTGATTCCCATATGAATTTTTTCGATTCCCCATACTTGGAGTTCTTTAGGGTTACAATTATGGCACTTCCAAAAATGTTTCGGGATTGGTTTTAGATTTTCCACATCTTCCACCTCTCTTGCCGCCTTAATATCTCGTACGTGTTCACATATACGGATTCGCAGCTCTCTTGATGTTAGACCGATATAAATGAGTTTACATGTACATATCGCAAAGTATACGACATAAGTCGTACTACATGTGATATGATCCATTATTTTAAACTCGCGCTTGCCATCAGATGAGCAAAAGGTGGAAGATCTAACCATATTTCTGCAGGCCATACAGTCACCACATGGAAAGAAACCATTTTTTGGTTTTCCAGCTTTGAATGGATCATGTTTCTTTGCCACGTAGTGACTGTGTACAAGTATGTCTTTGATGTTATTACTACGGCGTGATGTCATAAGAGGTCATTCGGAGAGGCAATTCTTGAGTAAGGGGTCAGTTTTCAGGATGGGCCAGTGTTTGTTCAGAACGCATCTCATCTCGTCCCACCTGTGGTTAAAGGTGGATATAAATCTAGGTTGGTTATCCCCAGTCTTACCTCTAGCTTTCTTGTTGTCACCTAAAAGATCATTTCTACATGTCAGTTTTGCTCTTATATACCCCCTCTTAATGGTCCGTCTACTATACCCACGTTGGTGAAAACGTTCCCCAAGGTCCACAGCCTGCCTTTCAAACAAGGTGTCAGAGGCACAGATCCTTCGAGCCCGAAGGAACTGCCCTATGGGGATGGCTCTTATCGTGGAGGGTGGATGGGAAGAGGAAGAGTGAAGGAGCGCATTTACAGAGGTTTCTTTCCTGTACATATCAGTGTAAATTTCGCCACTTCCTTGGACCCTTAATGTAATGTCTAAAAATGAAATTTCATCATGATGGTACGTATATGTGAGCTTGATGTTGGAGCCGTTATCATTCAATCCCACCATATAGTCATGTAACTCCAGGGCAGGGCCCTGCCATATGAATAAGATATCATCAATATATCTGTACCAACCAAGAATTTGGTGGACAGAGGGGGCGGACTGTGCGCCGCCCTGAAAGATCTCACGCTCCCAAAAGCCTAAAAATAAATTTGCATAGGACGACGCACAGGCCGCCCCCATGGCAGTGCCCTGCCGCTGGAGAAAAAAACGGTCTTAAGAAATAAAAAAGTTATGCATAAGGATGAATTCCAACAGCTCCAACACCAGCTCACGTAAATCCGGGTCCAAGTAACTTGCCTCCAGAAAAAATCTTGAGGCTCTCAGCCCATCCACATGTCGAATACTCGTATATAATTGTTCGACATCAGCCGCAACCAAAAGCATATTTTCCTCCACGATAAGGCCATCTACCCTACGCAGGACGTACGTAGTGTCCCTGACGTAAGAGGGCAGCGTTTCTACCTGTGGTTTTAGATAGTATTCAATAAATTTGCATGTTGTATCGCAAAGCCCTCCTATGCCAGAGACAATCAGACGCCCTGGCGGAGAGAGGAGGTCTTTGTGGACCTTGGGGAGTAAGTAAAAGGTGGGTATCACCGGGCATTGGATAAGCAGACCACCCAAAGTTTTTTTATTAATAATACCTCTTTCACAGGCTATTTCTAAAATCGTTTGAAGTTGTTTCTGAAAATTCGATAGAGGATTTTGTGTTAGAGGGGTATATGTGTCCCTATTCCTCAGCTGCCTAAACGCTTCCTTTTCGTACCTCTCCACTGGCCAGATGACCACATTTCCCCCCTTATCTGCTGGTTTAACAACCACATCATCCCACATCTTAAGGTGGAAGATCTAACCATATTTCTGCAGGCCATACAGTCACCACATGGAAAGAAACCATTTTTTGGTTTTCCAGCTTTGAATCGATCATGTTTCTTTGCCACGTAGTGACTGTGTACAAGTATGTCTTTGATGTTATTACTACGGCGTGATGTCATAAGAGGTCGTTCGGAGAGGCAATTCTTGAGTAAGGGGTCAGTTTTCAGGATGGGCCAGTGTTTGTTCAGAACGCATCTCATCTCGTCCCACCTGTGGGTAAAGGTGGATATAAATCTAGGTTGGTTATCCCCAGTCTTACATCTAGCTTTCTTGTTGTCACCTAAAAGATCATTTCTACATGTCTGTTTTGCTCTTATATACCCCCTCTTAATGGTCCGTCTACTATACCCACGTTGGTGAAAACGTTCCCCAAGGTCCACAGCCTGCCTTTCAAACAAGGTGTCAGAGGCACAGATCCTTCGAGCCCGAAGGAACTGCCCTATGGGGATGGCTCTTATCGTGGAGGGTGGATGGGAAGAGGAAGAGTGAAGGAGCGCATTTACAGAGGTTTCTTTCCTGTACATATCAGTGTAAATTTCGCCACTTCCTTGGACCCTTAATGTAATGTCTAAAAATGAAATTTCATCATGATGGTACGTATATGTGAGCTTGATGTTGGAGCCGTTATCATTCAATCCCACCATATAGTCATGTAACTCCAGGGCAGGGCCCTGCCATATGAATAAGATATCATCAATATATCTGTACCAACCAAGAATTTGGTGGACAGAGGGGGCGGACTGTGCGCCGCCCTGAAAGATCTCACGCTCCCAAAAGCCTAAAAATAAATTTGCATAGGACGGCGCACAGGCCGCCCCCATGGCAGTGCCCTGCCGCTGGAGAAAAAAACGGTCTTTAAAAATAAAAAAGTTATGCGTAAGGATGAATTCCAACAGCTCCAACACCAGCTCACGTAAATCCGGGTCCAAGTAACTTGCCTCCAGAAAAAATCTTGAGGCTCTCAGCCCATCCACATGTCGAATACTCGTATATAATTGTTCGACATCAGCCGCAACCAAAAGCATATTTTCCTCCACGATAAGGCCATCTACCCTATGCAGGACGTCCGTAGTGTCCCTGACATAAGAGGGCAGCGTTTCTACCTGTGGTTTTAGATAGTATTCAATAAATTTGCATGTTGTATCACAAAGCCCTCCTATGCCAGAGACAATCAGATGCCCTGGCGGAGAGAGGAGGTCTTTGTGGACCTTGGGGAGTAAGTAAAAGGTGGGTATCACCGGGCATTGGATAAGCAGACCACCCAAAGTTTTTTTATTAATAATACCTCTTTCACAGGCTATTTCTAAAATCGTTTGAAGTTGTTTCTGAAAATTCGATAGAGGATTTTGTGTTAGAGGGGTATATGTGTCCCTATTCCTCAGCTGCCTAAACGCTTCCTTTTCGTACCTCTCCACTGGCCAGATGACCACATTTCCCCCCTTATCTGCTGGTTTAACAACCACATCATCCCACATCTTAAGGTGGAAGATCTAACCATATTTCTGCAGGCCATACAGTCACCACATGGAAAGAAACCATTTTTTGGTTTTCCAGCTTTGAATCGATCATGTTTCTTTGCCACGTAGTGACTGTGTACAAGTATGTCTTTGATGTTATTACTACGGCGTGATGTCATAAGAGGTCGTTCGGAGAGGCAATTCTTGAGTAAGGGGTCAATTTTCAGGATGGGCCAGTGTTTGTTCAGAACGCATCTCATCTCGTCCCACCTGTGGTTAAAGGTGGATATAAATCTAGGTTGGTTATCCCCAGTCTTACCTCTAGCTTTCTTGTTGTCACCTAAAAGATCATTTCTACATGTCTGTTTTGCTCTTATATACCCCCTCTTAATGGTCCGTCTACTATACCCACGTTGGTGAAAACGTTCCCCAAGGTCCACAGCCTGCCTTTCAAACAAGGTGTCAGAGGCACAGATCCTTCGAGCCCGAAGGAACTGCCCTATGGGGATGGCTCTTATCGTGGAGGGTGGATGGGAAGAGGAAGAGTGAAGGAGCGCATTTACAGAGGTTTCTTTCCTGTACATATCAGTGTAAATTTCGCCACTTCCTTGGACCCTTAATGTAATGTCTAAAAATGAAATTTCATCATGATGGTACGTATATGTGAGCTTGATGTTGGAGCCGTTATCATTCAATCCCACCATAAAGTCATGTAACTCCAGGGCAGGGCCCTGCCATATGAATAAGATATCATCAATATATCTGTACCAACCAAGAATTTGGTGGACAGAGGGGGCGGACTGTGCGCCGCCCTGAAAGATCTCACGCTCCCAAAAGCCTAAAAATAAATTTGCATAGGACGGCGCACAGGTCGCCCCCATGGCAGTGCCCTGCCGCTGGAGAAAAAAACGGTCTTAAGAAATAAAAAAGTTATGCGTAAGGATGAATTCCAACAGCTCCAACACCAGCTCACGTAAATCCGGGTCCAAGTAACTTGCCTCCAGAAAAAATCTTGAGGCTCTCAGCCCATCCACATGTCGAATACTCGTATATAATTGTTCGACATCAGCCGCAACCAAAAGCATATTTTCCTCCACGATAAGGCCATCTACCCTACGCAGGACGTACGTAGTGTCCCTGACATAAGAGGGCAGCGTTTCTACCTGTGGTTTTAGATAGTATTCAATAAATTTGCATGTTGTATCGCAAAGCTCTCCTATGCCAGAGACAATCAGACGCCCTGGCGGAGAGAGGAGGTCTTTGTGGACCTTGGGGAGTAAGTAAAAGGTGGGTATCACCGGGCATTGGATAAGCAGACCACCCAAAGTTTTTTTATTAATAATACCTCTTTCACAGGCTATTTCTAAAATCGTTTGAAGTTGTTTCTGAAAATTCGATAGAGGATTTTGTGTTAGAGGGGTATATGTGTCCCTATTCCTCAGCTGCCTAAACGCTTCCTTTTCGTACCTCTCCACTGGCCAGATGACCACATTTCCCCCCTTATCTGCTGGTTTAACAACCACATCATCCCACATCTTAATCTCTTGCAGAGCCTCTCTCTGCTTAGGTGTGAGATTATCTCTTTTCTTGTAATTGCTAATTTTGCTGAGGTCCTCCGCCACTCGTCTAGTAAAAATTTCCACCTGTGGACAGAGAGACAAGGGTGGAGAGGCACTTACCCCCATATCAAGGGACTCTCGTTCCAGATCTTCAAGATCCCTTAAGGCTTCCACTTCAATGGGATCCTTAATATCAGCATATCCTGAGGAGCGTAGGTGAAGCCTTTTGAGGATGATCTTCCGGGCAAATAGGTGCAGGTCTTTCAATGCTACAAAGAAGTCAAAGTTATTGCATGGGGAGAAAGACAAACCTAGACCCAACACCTCCCTCTGTGGTTCTGAGAGAACATGAGTGGATAAATTAATTACCTCCAATACATTAGATTTCATTTTTTTATCCTTCACAGGAGATATATCCATTTTACGCTTATTTCTCAATCGTCCATTTCTCCACTCATTTCTCTCCTGATCTTTTTTAGTCCAAAATGGTCTACTATTTTCAGCTCTTGATACTCGTTCCTCAGCCGAGGATACAGAGGAGAAAGAAATAGACCGGCTTCTGGGGACTGATTTATTGAATGTACATCTATTATACCACTTATATACATGACCTTGTTGTCGGTCAGTTACATCTCGCTGGTATTTTTTTGTTTTATTTTGTACTACTTCTGTCTCCCATTTCTTAAGAGACAAATCCATTTCATCCTTAAATTTGGTTTTTGCTTCGCCCGTCAAGCATTTATTAATTTCTTCTTGTATTACATTCAATTCTTCATCTAGTTCTTTCAGCTGTTTTTCATTATGTTTGGCCAATAGTTACATAAATTTTTTTGAACATGCTGATGCCGCATCTTCCCATTGTTGAATAAAATCGTTATCGTTTACCACAAAGGATGGGAACACTTGTACCCGTAAACCCCTAGGGACCAATTCGCATCCCATATACCGCTCAAGGAAAGCTTTATTCCACCACAGACGAGTACGTCTGTGGAGTAGTTCCTTATATTTGTTGGTCAGAATACTAGTGTCTCCGGATCTAAAATCAGCTGTGCTACCAGCACCCTCATTAAAAACTTGGTCAAGCTGGTTTAGCCACGCTTTTTCGCGTTCACGAAAGTCCATATCTTCAAATTTGGTTACTGTGAAAACACAGATAATAGCATAACAGAAAAAGACCAAATTGAAATATTTAACAGATTTCTCTACCATGCTCACAACCCTAGTGGGGGAGCCTCCCAGAGAGAATCACAATTACAGATTGGACACTCCACAGTACAGGAATAACCATAAGGAATCGGAGTTAATGTCCATAAATATTCATCAAATTTTTATTAGTTATCAACCAATACAGCTACAAAATACTGATATTGATACATCATATTAAACAATACATATAAAATTAAGACAACAATAGGAGGGATGATGGTAGCAAAAAGATGGAAAAGCACTGCGTGGATATACCTAATGCCAAAAAATACTTTCCTAAAGTGCATAGTGCAACTACTAACTGGGCCAGGATCAAGGCACTATAAGGTTTCCATAGTAAGTCATAACAATTGCTTTTTCAAGTATGCTGAGCCATGCGCACTGGCTCACAGGACCTCTAATCAAAATACATACATGCATAGAAATGTGCTCAAATAACCTTACCCAGATGCTGGCAGTTAGGATGCTCCACGCAGTGGCCCCAACACGCGTTTCGCGTCAGCTTCGTCAGGGGGCGGTGCTGCTACATGTACTGCGTGTGTCTTATAAAGGCCACTCTAATTACCAGCATTAAGCCCACATGTTGCGGCGCATGTCACCACCCGTCCGGCAGGGAATTACATCCCGGGCGGCCTCCAAAATGGCGCCGCGGTCAATTCCGCCGGAAATGGCAGTCATGGACAGCTCCCGGCACATTAACCCCCGGAACACTGCGATCAAACATGATCGCAGTGTTCCAGCAGCATAGGGAAGCGTTGCGCAGGAAGGGGGCTCCCTGCGTGCTTCCCTGAGACCCTCGGAACAAGGCGATGTGATCGCGTTGTTACGAGCATCTTCTCCCTGCAGGCCCCGGATCCAAAATGGCCACAGGGTTCCTTCCGGGTCCTTCAGGGAGGTGGCTTGCAAGCGCTTGCTGAGAGCAGGAGTCGGCAAGCCTGCAGCACTGCCTGTCAGATCAGCGATCTGACCCAGTGCTGTGCAAAGTGTCAGATCAGCGATCAGACATTATAACGTGATGTCCCCCCCGGGACAAAGTAAAAAAGAAATATATACTGTATATATATATATATATATCATGTTTAAAAAAAATCCTCAATAAATAAAAAAAATATTGTTCCAATAAATACATTTCTTTGTCTAAATAAAAAAAAATAAAAGCACACATATTTAGTATCGCCACGTCCGTAACGACCTGACCTATAAAACTGTCCCACTAGTTAACCCCTTCAGTGAACACAGTAGAAAAAAAAACGAGGCAAAAAACAACGCTTTAATATCGCACTGCCGCACAAAAAGTGGAATTACACGCGATAAAAAAAGACGGATATATACAAACATAGTACCGCTGAAAAAGTGATCTTGTCTCGTAAAAACTAGCTGCCATACAGCATCATCAACGTAAAAGTAAAAAAGTTATAGCCCTCAGAATAAAGCGATGCAAAAATAATTTTTTTAGAAATAAAATAGTTTTTATCGTATAAAAGCGCCAAAACATAAAAAAGTAAAGGTGAGGTATCGCTGTAATCATACTGACCCTAAGAATTAAACTGCTTTATCAATTTTACCAAACGTAGAAATGTATAAATGCCCCCCCCCCCAAAAGAAATTCATGAATGGCTGGTTTTTAGTCATTCTGCCTTACAAAAATTGGTATAAAAAGCAATCAAAAAATGTCATGTGCCCGAAAATGGTACCAATAAAAACGTCAACTCGTCCCGCAAAAAGCAAGACCTCATATGACTCTGTGGACCAAAATATGGAAAAATAGCTCTCAAAATATGGAGATGTTAAATCTATTTTTTGCAATAAAAAGCGTCTTTTAGTCTGCGACAGCTGCCAATCATAATAATCTGCTAAAAACCTGCTGTAAATAGTAAATCAAACCCCCCTTCATCACCCCCTTAGTTAGTGAAAAATAATAAAAAAAAAAAATGTATTTATTTCTAGGGTTGAGCGAAACGGGTCGGCAATTTTCAGAAGTCGCCGACTTTTGGCAAAGTCGGGTTTCATGAAACCCGACCCGACCCCTGTGTGGGGTCGGCCATGAAGTCTGCGATCTTCTGAATCTGGAATCGGAATTCTGATACCGATTCCCGATATGTTTAAGATATCGGGAATTGGTATCGGAATTCAGATTTAAGTGTAAAATAAAGAATAAAAATAAAAAATATCGCTATACTTACCCTCTGACGCGCCCTGGTACTAACCGGGAACCTTCCTTCCTTCGAATCAGCGCTTCCAGGACCTTGCGGTGACGTCACCGCGACGTCACCGCAAGGTCCTGGAAGCGCTGATTCGAAGGAAGGAAGGTTCCCGGTTAGTACCAGGGCGCGTCAGAGGGTAAGTATAGCGATATTTTTTATTTTTATTCTTTATTTTACACTTAAATATGGATCGCAGGGCCTGAAGGAGAGTTTCCGCTCCTTCAGACCCTGGGAACCATTGGAAACCCAATGCACTGCATTGGGTTTCGAGTTTCGGCCGACCCCGACTTTTTTATAGGATCAGCCGATTTCACTCGACCCGACTTTTGAAAAAGTCAGGTTTCGTGAAACCCGACCCGATCCTATAAAAGTAAAAGTCGCTCAACACTATTTATTTCCATTTTCCCATTAGGATTAGGGTTGGGGCTCAAGTTAGGGTTAGCGTTGGGGCTAAAGTTAGGGTTAGGGTTTGGATTACATTTATGGTTGGGATTAGGGTTGGGATTAGGGTTAGGAAGGTGTTGGGGGTGTGGTGAGGGTTATGGTTTGGATTAGGGTTAGGGGTGTGTTGGAGTTAGGGGTGTGGTTAGGGTTGAGATTAGGGTTAGGGGTGTGTTGGGGTTAGTGGTGTGGTTGGGATTAGGGTTAGAGGCGTGTTCGGGTTAGGGGTGTGGTTAGGGTTATGGCTAGGGTTGGGATTAGGGTGAGGGGTGTTTTGGGGTTAGAGTTTCAGTTACAATTGGGGGGTTTCCACTGTTTAGGCACATCAAGGGGCTCTCCAAACGCGACATGGTGTCCGACCTTAATTCCAGTCAATTTGGCATTGAAAAGTCAAACGGTGCTCCTTCCCTTCCGAGCTCTGCCATGCACCCAAACAGTGGTTTACCCCCACATATGGGGTATCAGCGTACTCAGGACAAATTGTACAACAACTTTTAGGGTACAATTTCTCCTGTTGCCCTTGGTCAAATAAAACAAATTGGAGCTGAAGTAACTTTTTTGTGAAAAAAGTTAAATGTTTTTGTTTTTTTAAACATTCCAAAAATTCCTGTGAAATACCTGAAGGGTTAATAAACTTCTTGAATGTGGTTTTGAGCACCTGGAGGGGTGCAGTTTTTAGAATGGTGTCACTTTTTGCTCTTTTCTATCATATAGACCCCTCAAAGTGACTTCAAATCTGATGTGGTCCCTAAAAAAAAATGGTGTTGTAAAAATGAGAAATTGCTGGTCAACTTTTAACCCTTATAACTCCCTAACAAAAAAATTTTTTGTTCTAAAATTGTGCTGATGTAAAGTAGACATGTGGGAAATGTTACTTATTAAGTGTTTTGTGTGACATCTCTGTGATTTAAGGGCATAAAAATTCAAAGTTGGAAAATGCCAAAATTTTCAAAATTTTCACCAAATTTCCATTTTTTTCACAAATAAACGCAGGTAATTTCAAAGAAATTTTACCACTATCAGGAAGTACAACATGTCAGGAGAAAGCAATGTCAGAATCATCAGGATCCGTTGAAGTGTTCCAGAGTTATAGCCTCATAAATGGACAGTGGTCAGAATTGTAAAAATTGGCCCGGTCATTAACGTGCAAACCACGGTTAAGGGGTTAAGGGGTTATGAAGCACCGATAAAATCATAACAACTAGGAATCTAGAGTTTTATTGTTTAGTAGGCACAAAAACTTACTAAAACACATGTAATGAACACATGACTATCAATAAAGTTTTGTCAAAGTGAAATATCAGGAAGTATCAAAAACAAATCAGTTTTATTTAAAAAACAAAAAAGACAAAAGACAAAAAACGCAGGTTCAAAAACATAACAACAGCAAATGTAAAAAAAACTCACTAAAAAATTGAATGAAAAAATAATAATACGTGCAGTAATGCTGCAGAAAATCGGCAACATCATCTGCTCATCAAGTAGTCATTGTGGGAACGTAGCCATAGCACTGCTTCAAACATCTGTGTTATTCTGCATAATCGTGGACAGTAATACATGGACTGACCACGTCTCCCGACCAGAGCATCACTGCCTCAGACACATAGACATGGAACGAAGAGTTCTCCAGGATCAGATGAGAAAGTTTGTATTCAAGTAAACTTTATTCCAAGTAAAGGATCAGATATCCAATATGGTGAGAACTTTTAATGATGGCATCACTTGCAATCTTCAATCATGTCACAAATAATTGAGTTTTATATTAAACTGTGATAATATGCAAGGAACCCACAATTTATTTCTGTCTCATAGTTTTCCTTTTGGCTATACCAAATTACTAAATAGATATATGTGTACAAATTACCATTAAACTATTCACTGGAGCAAATGTGATTTATAAATAATGTCAGCAAAGAGTCTTAATCTTCTAATGAGAAATAATATTGTTTAATGACGTTCATATTAGGACATTGCTGGTATGTTCCATACTGACATACACGTATACAATACATAACAATGTAAACCTAAACTCTGAGACAATCTAGGATTGTGATTTAGGTTATGATGCACATAATGGTATTCTTTCAATGGAAGCAAACTGTGCAACTGCGATTGCCCAGGCACATTAATTTTTCAGGAGTGGGTGTGTGGATTTTGTATTTTGCATGTTTTTAATTGCTTTTATATGTCCTTTGAGGTGATAATAATAAAGGTTTTTGATTTTTTTACTCATATGCGGTTGTGCAGGCCTTTTCTAGTTCGGTCTTTTCTTCTTTTTGTGGTTACATATAGGTACGGACTATGCATTGCACCCCTTGCATTATGAATGGTTTCTAATTAACCGGAGTGCACCCTTTCTTACCGATATACACAACTGCTATTGCCCGTGAGTTGGGAGTGGACCTTGTGCAAAATGGTTCACCACCTACCGCTATCCAACCACCGCTGCATGCCTTGCAACCAGAAATGTCAATATATTCAGGTGGCCAGAAAGCTATGAAAAACTCTGCTTTTTGGCCAGCCAATTCTTCTGAAATTTTTGACTGATATCTTCGGTGACTGCACAGTCGTTGCCTGATCTCTCCAACAGGATGTGACTGTCAAAAGTCCTGGTGTTTACGCAACTCGCTATGTACTACTGTGACTGCAAAAGACAGCCTCAGCTCAGCCCCTCCTACTTTTATTTTTCTGAATAAAAAAATGGTGTGTGCTCCCGCGTAATTTTCTTAACCAGCAGAGGGAAAGCTGACGGCTGGGGGCAGATGTTTATAGCCTGGGAAGGGGGTAATACCCATGGAGCTTAGCAGGCTATTAATATCAGTTCACAGCTGTATACATAACCTATGTCAATAACCTCTTTGGGCCCATTGCTTGTCTAGTAGTGCACAACTCTTGTGATATTACAGGATCCATCCTTCTTACATTTTTTGTGGCAAAATAATTATTTAATCTCATTTCATCAAGTTGAAATTTATTCAAGATGTTGATCCAGTGCATATTTCACCTAGTTGGTAAATTGCCACCTGAGAAGATAATTGTGTTGCCTAAACAACTGTATTATTCCAAGACTGTAGGCTATGTGCCCACGTTCCGGATGTAGCTGTGCTTTGGATGCAGTGTATTTTTGCTGTGTCCAAAATGCTGCATTATATTGTACACAGGTGAATCCGCATGTGTTCATTAAACCATGCGGATTTAACGCATTCAATACATTCTATTGATGTAATCTCTCTTGAGACTAGCATCTCGGAAGAGAAATTAACTTGCTGTGGTCTTGAAAGACGCTCCACATGTCAGTCTCCGCAGATGCACACAGTCGCATAGTGGACATGGAATTTCAAGAAATCCCATCCACTATGTTGTAACATCTGGCCGCTGCGGGTTTGTACCTGCATAAATACGCATCGTCAAAATTGCTACAATTCCTGAACATGGGTACGTACCCTTACTAACATAATTCAAAGACTGGAGTACTAGAATTCACAGAATAAAGACTCATACTGTAGATCATCTTCTCTATGCTTACCCAAAAAAACATTTACTATGCCGTGAAATATGACCAACTCATTCCAGAATGCTGTAACACAGGGCTGAAAGGTAATGACTGTAGGTCAGGGGTCCCCAACCTGTAGCTCAGGAGCCACATGTGGCTCGCGGTCCCATGAATTGTGGCTCGCGGCTGTCTGTCAGCTTGGTGCTTTAGCTCCAGTTGTAGCAAACCGTTAGGAAGAGCACATCTGAAAATAGTGAATTCTGTGAGCAGCCCTGCACACAAAAAGCAGATCTGGATGCACATATACTGGTCTTAGGGGTTTTGAGATGATTTAAGAGGAGGTGTTTGAAGCTGGATGTGACAGTGTCTTGGGAGTGCTTTATAGGTGGACACTGAATTGGGGTATTGTAGGAACTCATGGATCTTTGTATACTGCTTTGGGGTGATTGATTTTTCTGGAAAAGCTTTGGTTACCAGTATTGTGTGTGTGTGTGGGGGGGGGGGAACTGAATGTGCTCGCGACCCTCTCTCAAGGCTGGATGTGGCTCTTAAGGTCAGAAATGTTGGGGACCTCTGCTGTAGGTTATATGGGAAAAACCTGGTGACAGGTTCCCTTTAAAAATGTGAATATAGTGATGGGTGATTTAGAATAAAACAATATTATCATGGATGTACAAATCAAAGCATTGGCAGGAAACATTGTTGAAAGGACATAAAAATGAAAGTGTCGCAAGCCTCCTCTTTCTAACTTGAAGAAACTCAATCAAAATATAATTTTCAGATACACTAAAGATCTCTATGTAGCAATTCAGTCTCTTTGAATAAATGTACTGAAATAATAAAATCTTTTTTTTAATCTGAATCCCTGGAATAATGCTACTAATAAAAAAGACAAGCAAGGAATGCTGCCAGGGGATTCATTGTGGGACATTGATTTCTTACTGTACCTCAAATAACAATGAATTATTTTATCTCCGAAAAAGTGAACTCTAGTTCCAAATTGAAACTGCAGCATCAAAAACAAGAAATGATTAGCAGATGAATTGATTCAGACAGCTGCTAATATAGAACTAAGGGCAGATGCAGACGGCCATAGACTGTCACCAGAGAGAACAGGGCCGATAATTCTTATCACACTCTGGTCATAGTGTGATCATAGTATGTTCCAATTCTCTCGGATGAGAAGATAGAAAAAAAATCTCCATTTTCTCCATTCTGTCGGGTCCTTGGTACCGTTTCCTCCGTACCCTTACCTTTGCCTCGGTGACAATGTCACGCCGAAACACAGAGGTCCGCCCCGGCAACTCCGGGCATACTTCCGCACCACGTCGCACCCGAACCCGAGCCTCCCAATGCTGCTGTCTAGCCAGAGCTCTGTCCCTTTTACCCTGACCCCCGGCCACATACTTGGCCAGTGACAGAGGGTTCCTCGTGGGTACGTCCCTAGTCGCCTCCACAATCACACACTCCCGATTCATCTCCGCTTTCTTTTTATACGTGCGTCTCTGCTTGGGACCCTGGAACTGAACTGTCCCCAACTTTGTACTGGGCCTCAGAACGGATCTGGGTCACTGTGAAGGGTGCCTCTCGTATAGCTGCAACCTGCTGCAGAATCAGCTCATTAGTCCTTTCCTGTTGCTGATACAATTGCAATTGTTGCTGCTCCTGCTGTCGATACTCTTCTTGCCACTGCTGCAACTGCAGTGCCTCCTGCCGCTGCTGCTGCTACCACTGCTGCTGCTACCACTGCTGCTGCTACCACTGCTGCTGCTACCACTGCTGCTGCTGAGTGAGGCCAACTGCATCAAAAGCTTTTCCATTTTGTCAGCCGGCTTGAACTGTAGCGCTGCAATCTTAATCACTGACATGCAGCACACTTTGGGGTACGCCTCAGATCACACTGCTCCACATTCTCCAGCCATATGTAGTGCAGCAGCAACACACTTATACAGTCATGGCCAAAAGTTTTGAGAATGAGACAAATATTAATTTTTCCAAAAGTCTACTGCTTCATTTTTTCTAATGGCAATTTGCATATACTCCTGAATGTCAGAGTGATCAGCTTAACAGCAATTACTGTACTTGCAAAGTCAATATTTGCCCAGAAAATGAACTTTAACCCCCAAAACACATTTCAACGTCATTGCAGTCCTGCCTTAAAAGGAGCAGCTAACATCGTTTTAGTGATTGATCCATTAACACAGGTGTGGGTGTTGATGAGGACAGGGCTGGCGATCAATCAGTCATGATTAAGTAAGAATGACATCACTGGACACTTTAAAAGGAGGCTGGTGCTTGGTATCATTGTTTTTCTTCAGTTAACCATGGTTATCTCTAAAGAAACACGTGCAGCCATCATTGCACTGCACAAAAATGGCCTAACAGGAAAGAGTATCGCAGCTATAAAGATTGCACCTCAGTCAACAATCTATTGCATCATCAAGAACTTCAAGGAGAGAGCTTCCATTGTTGTCAAAAAGGCTCCAGGGCGCCCAAGAAAGACCAGCAAGCGCCAGGACCGTATCTTCAAACTGTTTCAGCTGTGGGATCGGACTACCAGCAGTGCCGAGCTTGCTCAGGAATAGCAGCAGGCTGGTGTGAGTGCTTCTGCACGCACTGTGAGGTGGAGACTCTTTGAGCAAGGCCTGGTTTCAAGGAGGGCAGCAAAGAAGCCACTTCTCTCCAGAAAAAACATCAGGGACCGACTGATATCCTGCAAAAGGTACAGGGAGTGGACTGCTGAGGACTGGGGCAAAGTCATTTTCTCTGATGAATCCCCTTTTCGATAGTTTGGGACATCTGGAAAACAGCTTATTCGGAGAAGAAGAGGTGAGCGCTCCCACCAGTCTTGTCTCATGCCAACTGTAAAGCATCCTGAAACCATTCATGTGTGGGGTTGCTTCTCAGCCAAGGGAATCGGCTCACTCACAGTCTTGCCTAAAAACACAGCCATGAATAAAGAATGGTACCAGAATGTCCTCCAAGAGCAACTTCTCCCAACCGTCCAAGAGCAGTTTGGCGCCCAACAATGCCTTTTCCAGCATGATGGAGCACCTTGCCATAAAGCAAAGGTGCTAACTAAATGGCTCATGGAACAAAACATAGAGATTTTGGGTCCATGGCCTGGAAACTCCCCAGATCTAAATCCCATTGAGAACTTGTGGTCAATCATCAAGAGACGGGTGGACAAACAAAAACCAACAAATTCTGGCAAAATGCAAGCATTGATTATGCAATAATGGACTGCTATCATTCAGGATTTGGTCCAGAAGTTGATTGAGAGCATGCCAGGGAGAATTGCAGAGGTCTTGAAGAAGAAGGGTCAACACTGCAAATATTGACTTGAGCATTAACTCATTCTAACTGTCAATATAACCTATTGGTACTCATAATATGATTGCAATTATATTTCTGTATGTGATATAAACATCAGACAAACACTAATAAAAACCAGAGGGCAGCAGATCATGTGAAAATATAATTTTGCTGTCATTCTCAAAACTTCTGGCCATGACTGTACAGTGAGGAGGCAGTGACTCAGCAAAGTGCAAAGCAAAACGTATATTTAATGTTCAGCTAAAAAAAAGACAGCACACGATATCCTCCAGCTGGGAACCATATCCTCTGGCTTACAGTTGATAAACACGCCAGTCCACCTCCTGAGACCAGTTGCCATGGGCGACTGCGCTCCTGTGCACGTTGTGGAGTGCCAGGCTTTTCAGCTGCCTTGGCTGCTTGGCTCCGCTGGCCTGTGTTGCCTCACACAGGTGGAGGGCTGCAGACTCCTCCAAACAACAGACTGGCACTGACTCTGAATCTGACACACCCAAACCCTATACTGCAGGGATTTTAACTTGAATCTGTGGCCTTCAGCCACATGGAAACCCGGCCAGGAATGAAACGGACTGCACCACTACCATCCTGCAGTCTGTTTCAAAACACAAAAGCCCAGAGCATGTTTTCTCTAAATCTACCTTGGACAACCAGGATGTCTAAGCCCTAAACTCACTTTAGTCTGCATTGCAACCACAGCTACGCCTGTGACTGCAATGCACTCTCATGGCCTCAATACGCCTCCGTGCACATCCTGAATTTTTGAACAACCAAATTTGTACACCTGTAACAGACCAATTTTTATTTTTATTTCAAACCTACAAAATGTAATAAATACCAAACAAAACACCTTCACATAAGACCAAGAAGTAATTAAAAAATGTAAACTTTATTGAAAAACACATAAAAAAACATATAAAAACTGGGCAGTAACCACAAGTGCAGCAGCAAAGGTGGGAACCCCACAAGGACATCCTCTAAATAAACATTAAATATAGTGCAATTAGGATACAGTAAATCTCAGAAATGTAAAAGATTTACGAGGGGGACGAAGCATTTCAGTTCGAAACGCGTGTCGGGTGTGGTGGGTCCCTGGGTTCCTCCTCTTGGTAACTATACCTCCAATTTATATCTATGTAGTACCTATATGTCTTTGGGTCAGGTTGTTTAGCCTATGTTACATATTGTTATATATCGGTATTAGTGCAAGGTGGCTGCTATTATCTATATCCATGTGTAAAGACTATACTGATTATTTATTACTACTCTTTTACATTTCTGAGATTTACTGTATCCTAATTGCACTATATTTAATGTTTATATAGAGGATGTCCTTGTGGGGTTCTCACCTTTGCTGCTGCACTTGTGGTTACTGCCCAGTTTTTATGCGATATGTTTTTTTATGTGTTTTTCAATAAAGTTTACATTTTTTAATTACTTCTTGGTCTTATGTGAAGGTGTTTTGTTTGGTACTTATTGTGGTAGTACCTTCATGGCTCTGTAAGGGATATTATTTGGTGCCTCCTACAAAATTTAAGACAAAGCAGGTGAAACTGTATGAATAACAATATTCAATATTCAATTTTTAGCACACAAATATTTTGTGAACTATATCAGGCCAAGAGGTTTTAATTTTTTTTTCATCCATCGTAATTTACCCCAAAGCATGCTAAAATGTATACATGACAATAGTAAATTTTTGAAACAAAAATATTTTGCAAACTGTACCAGGCCAAGTGGTTTTTAACCCCTTTCTGACATCGGACGTACTATCCCGTCCATGTGGGGTGGGCCCCTATGACCATGGACGGGATAGTATGTCCAGCGCAATCGGCGGCGCTCACGGGGGGAGCGCCGCCGATCGCGGCCGGGTGTCAGCTGCCTATCGCAGCTGACATCCGGCACTATGTGCCAGGAGCGGTCACGGACCGCCCCCGGCACATTAACCCCCGGCACACCGCGATCAAAGATGATCGCGATGTGCCGGCGGTACAGGGAAGCATCGCGCAGGGAGGGGGCTCCCTGCGGGCTTCCCTGAGCCCCCTGCAGCAACGCGATGTGATCGCGTTGCTGCGAGGGTCTCACCTCCCTCCCTGCTCCCTCCAGCCCCGGATCCAAGATGGCCGCGGATCCGGGTCCTGCAGGGAGGGAGGTGGCTTCACAGAGCCTGCTTAGAGCAGGCACTGTGAAGGCTGCAGCGCTGCATGTCAGATCAGTGATCTGACAGAGTGCTGTGCACACTGTCAGATCACTGATCTGTGATGTCCCCCCCTGGGACAAAGTAAAAAAGTAAAAAAAAAAAATTTCAAATGTGTAAAAAAAAAAAAAAAAAAAATTCCAAAATAATGAAAAAAAAAATATATATTATTCCCATAAATACATTTCTTTATCTAAATTTTAAAAAAAAACAATAAAAGTACACATTTAGTATCGCCGCGTCTGTAACGGCCCGACCTATAAAACTGGCCCACTAGTTAACCCCTTCAGTAAACACCGTAAGAAAAAAAAAAAAACGAGGCAAAAAACAACGCTTTATTATCACACCGCCGAACAAAAAGTGGAATATCACGCGATCAAAAAGACAGATATAAATAACCATGGTACCGCTGAAAACGTCATCTTGTCCCGCAAAAAACGAGCCGCCATACAGCATCATCAGCAAAAAATAAAAAAGTTATAGTCCTCAGAATAAAGCGATGCAAAAATAATTATTTTTTCTTTAAATTATTTTTTATCGTATAAAAGCGCCAAAACATAAAAAAATGACATAAATGAGGTGTCGCTGTAATCGTACTGAGCCGAAGAATAAAACTGCTTTATCAATTTTACCAAACGCGGAACGGTATAAACGCCTCCCCCAAAAGAAATTCATGAATAGCTGGTTTTTGGTCATTCTGCCTCACAAAAATCGGAATAAAAAGCGATCAAAAAATGTCACGTGCCCGAAAATGTTACCAATAAAAACGTCAACTCGTCCCGCAAAAAACAAGACCTCACATGACTCTGTGGACCAAAATATAGAAAAATTATAGCTCTCAAAATGTGGTAACGCAAAAATATTTTTTTGCATTAAAAAGCGTCTTTCAGTGTGTGACGGCTGCCAATCATAAAAATCCGCTAAAAAACCCGCTATAAAAGTAAATCAAACCCCCCTTCATCACCCCCTTAGTTAGGGAAAAATTAAAAAAATGTATTTATTTCCATTTTCCCATTAGGGCTAGGGTTAGAGTTAGGGCTAGGGTTAGGGCTAGGGTTAGGGCTAGGGCTAGGGTTAGGGTTAGGGCTAGGGTTAGGGTTAGGGTTAGGGCTAGGGTTAGGGCTAGGGTTAGGGTTAGGGTTAGGGCTAGGGCTAGGGCTAGGGTTAGGGTTAGGGCTAGGGTTAGGGCTAGGGTTAGGATTAGGGTTAGGGCTAGGGTTAGGGCTAGGGCTACAGTTTGGGTTGGGGCTAAAGTTACAGTTAGGGTTTAGATTACATTTACGGTTGGGAATAGGGTTGGGATTAGGGTTAGAGGTGTGTCAGGGTTAGAGGTGTGGTTAGGGTTACTGTTGGGATTAGGGTTAGGGATGTGTTTGGATTAGGGTTTCAGTTATAATTGTGGGGTTTCCACTGTTTAGGCACATCAGGGGCTCTCCAAACGCGACATGGCGTCCGATCTCAATTCCAGCCAATTCTGCGTTGAAAAAGTAAAACAGTGCTCCTTCCCTTCCGAGCTCTCCCGTGTGCCCAAACAGGGGTTTACCCCAACATATGGGGTATCAGCGTACTCAGGACAAATAGGACAACAACTTTTGGGGTCCAATTTCTCCTGTTACCCTTGGGAAAATACAAAACTCGGGGCTAAAACATTTTTTGTGGGGAAAAAAAAAGATTTTTTATTTTCACGGCTCTGCGTTATAAACTGTAGTGAAAC
Source organism: Ranitomeya imitator (assembly GCF_032444005.1). NCBI lineage: Eukaryota > Metazoa > Chordata > Amphibia > Anura > Dendrobatidae > Ranitomeya > Ranitomeya imitator. The sequence continues at coordinate 87,428,464 of NC_091287.1, read as the reverse complement.
ACTTGGGGGTTCAAAGTTCTCACAACACATCTAGATTAGTTCCCTGGGGGGTCTAGTTTCCAATATGGGGTCACTTGTGGGGGGTTTCTACTGTTTAGGTACATTAGGGGTTCTGCAAACGCAATGTGACGTCTGCAGACCATTCCATCTAAGTCTGCATTCCAAATGGCGCTCCTTCCCTTCCGAGCTCTGCCATGCGCTCAAACGGTGGTTTCCCCCAACATACGGGGTATCAGCGTACTCAGGACAAATTGGACAACAACTTTTGGGGTCGAATTTCTCCTCTTACCCTCGGGAAAATACTAAACTGGGGGCTAAAAAATAATTTTGGGGGGAAAGATTTTTTTTTTTCATTTTCACGGCTCTGCGTTACAAACTGTAGTGAAACACTTGGGGGTTCAAAGCTATCACAACACATCTAGATGAGTTCCTTACGGGGTCTAGTTTCCAAAATGGTGTCACTTGTGGGAGGTTTCTACTGTTTAGGTACATTAGGGGCTCTGCAAATGCAATGTGACACCTGCAGACCATTCCATCTAAGTCCTCATTCCAAATGGAGCTCCTTCCCTTCCGAGCCCTCCCATGTGCCCAAACAGTGGTTCCCCCCCACATATGGGGTATCAGCGCACTCAGGACAAATTGATAAACAAATTGTGGGGTCGAATTTCTCCTGTTACCCTCGGGAAAATACAAAACTGGGGGCTAAAAAATAATTTTTTGTGGGAAAAAAGTTTTGTTTTATTTTTACGGCTCTCCATTATAAACTTCTGTGAAGCCCTTGGTGGGTCAAAGCGCTCAGCACACATCTAGATAAAGTCCTAAGGGGGTCTACTTTCCAAAATGGTGTCACTTGTGGGGGGTTTCTACTGTTTAGGTACATTGGGGCTCTGCAAACGCAATGTGACACCTGCAGACCATTCCATCTAAGTCTGCATTCAAATGGCACTCCTTCCCTTCTGAGCCCTCCCATGTGCCCAAACAGTGGTTCCCCCCACATATGGTGTATCATCGCACTCAGGACAAATTGGGCAACAAATTTTGGGGTCCAATTTCTCCTGTTACCCTCAGGAAAATACAAAACTGGGGGCTAAAAAAATAATTTTTGTGGGAAAAAAATTTTGTTTTATTTTTACGGCTCTGCATTATAAACTTCTGTGAAGCACTTGGTGGGTCAAAGTGCTCACCACACCTCTAGATAAGTTCCTTAGGGGGTCTACTTTCCAAAATGGTGTCATTTGTGGGGGGTTTCAATGTTTAGGCACATCAGTGGCTCTTCAAACGCAACATGGCGTCCCATCTCAATTCCTGTCAATTTTGCATTGAAAAGTCAAACGGCGCTCCTTCCCTTCCGAGCTCTCCCATCCGCCCAAACAGTGGTTTACCCCCACATATGGGCTATCAGCGTACTCAGGACAAATTGTACAACAACTTTTGGGGTCCAATTTCTTCTCTTACCCTTGGGAAAATAAAAAATTGGGGGCGAAAAGATAATTTTTGTGAAAAAATATGATTTTTTATTTTTACGGTTCTACATTATAAACTTCTGTGAAGCACTTGGTGGGTCAAAGTGCTCACCACACCTCTAGATAAGTTCCTTAGGGGGTCTACTTTCCAAAATGGTGTCACTTGTGGGGGGTTTCAATGTTTAGCCACATCAGGGGCTCTCCAAACGAAACATGGCGTCCCATCTCAATTCCAGTCAATTTTGCATTGAAAAGTCAAATGGCACTCCTTCGCTTCCGAGCTCTGCCATGCGCCCAAACAGTGGTTTACCCCTACATGTGGGGTATTGGCATACTCAGGACAAATTGTACAACAATGTTTGGGGTCCATTTTCTCCTGTTACCCTTGGTAAAATAAAACAAATTGGAGCTGAATTAAATTTTTTGTGAAAAAAAGTTAAATGTTCATTTTTATTTAAACATTCAAAAAATTCCTGTGAAGCACCAGAAGGGTTAATAAACTTCTTGAATATGGTTTTGAGCACCTTGAGGGGTGTAGTTTTTAGAATGGTGTCACACTTGGGTATTTTCTATCATATAGACCCCTCAAAATGACTTCAAATGAGATGTGGTCCCTAAAATAAAATGGTGTTGTAGAAATGAGAAATTGCTGGTCAAGTTTTAACCCTTATAACTCCCTAACAAAAAAAAATTTTGGTTCCAAAATTGTGCTGATGTAAAGTAGACATGTGGGAAATGTTACTTATTAAGTATTTTGTGTGACATATCTCTGTGATTTAATTGCATAAAAATTCAAAGTTGGGAAATTTCGAAATTTTCATAATTTTCGCCAAATTTCCGTTTTTTTCACAAATAAACGCAGGTACTATCAAAGAATTTTTACCATTGTCATGAAGTACAATATGTCACGAGAAAACAATGTCAGAATCACCAGGATCCATTGAAGCGTTCCAGAATTATAACCTCATAAAGGGACAGTGGTCAGAATTGTAAAAATTGGCCCGGTCATTAACGTGCAAACCACCCTTGGGGGTAAAGGGGTTAAAAAATTTAAATCACCATAATTTTACATAAAGCACATTAAAATGTATTGATGACTAATTCAATCTAGAGAGATGTTTGTACGCTTTTTTGGAGTTTTATATTCCACCATAAGGTAACACTAACTGCATTAATCTCCATGAATGACTAAATCAATCCCTAAAATAATTTTGAATGTTTTTTTCAAGTTTATATTTTACCATAATGTAACACTAAGCAGTGCATTAAAGTCTAAGGATGACTAATTCAATCCAGAAAAAATGTAAACTTTTTTTGGAGTTTTATATACCAGCGTAATGTAACAATAAGCACATTAAACTGTATGGATGACAATATAGTACATTTTTTCACCCCCAGAAAAGAATGTGGTCACATGCAGGGCAGCACGGTGGCTCAGTGGTTAGCACTGCAGCCTTGCATCACTGAAGTCCTGGGTTCAAATTCCACCAAGGACAACATCTGCAAGGAATTTGTGTGTTCTCCCCATGTTAGCATGGGTTTCCTCTATTCACTCCAGTTTCCTTCCACATTCCAAAGACATACTGATAGGGAATTCAGACTGTGAGCCCCACTGGGGACAGCGATGATAATGTGTGCAAACTGTAAAGTGCTGTGGAATATGTTGGCGCTATATAAATAAAAGATTATTATTACATGCAGCAGCTATATATTTAGCAACGGAATGCAAAACCCTAAGCCCTGCCTAGAGGCTGCCACTCTCCCTGCTCATGCAACTGTCCCTAGGATAAATGCAGAATGCAGTGTGGCAACCATGACGGTGCAGGTTCCTCTGATGAGGTCATACAGTAATGACACTAGCAAGATGGCTACAGCAATACAGTAACTAGCAGACACAGTAAATAAAATATAAATACATATAAGTGAAAAAGACAGTGGGCATTAAGCAATAATAGCAATACTAAGCCAAAGACTACCAGCCTATAAGGCAAGTCCCACAAAGATACCAGCAATGGAGTAATATACACTGCTCAAAAAAAATAAAGGGAACTCTAAAATACCACATCCTAGATATCACTGAATGAAATATTCCAGTTGCAAATTTTTATTCATTGCATAGTGGAATTTGTTCAGAACAATAAGACATAACAATTATCAATGTAAATCAAAATGAATATCCCATGGAGGTCTGGATTTGGAATAATACTCAAAATCAAAGTGAAAAATCAAATTACAGCTGATTCAACTTCAGTGGAAATGCCTCATGACAAGGTAAAGATGCTCAGTATTGTATGTGGCCTCCACGTGCCAGTATGACCTCCCAACGCCTGGGCATGCTCCTGAGGAGGCGGTAGATGGTCTCTTGGGGGAGCTCCTCCCAGAACTGGACAAAAGTATCCGCTAACTCCTGAACAGTCTGTGGTGCAACGTGACGTTGGTGGATGGAGCAAGACATGCTGTCCCAGATGTTCTCAATCGGATTCCGGTCTGGGGAACAGGCGGGCCAGTCCATAGCTTCAATGCCTTCATCTTGGAGGAACAGCTGACATACTCCAGCCACATGAGGTCTGGCATTGACCTGCATTAGGAAGAACCCAGGGCCAACCGCACCAGCATATGGTCTCACAAGGGGTCTGAGGATCTCGTCTTGGAACCTAATGGCAGTCAGGCTACATCTGGCAAGCACATGGAGGGCTGTGCGTCCCTCAAAAGAAATGCCACCCCACACCATTACTGACCCATTACCAAACCGGTCATGCTGAAGGATGTTTGCAGGCAGCAGATCGCTCTCCACTGCATCTCCAGACTCTGTCACGTCTGTCACATGTGCTCTGTGTGAACCTGCTTTCATCTGTGAAGAGCACAGGGTGCCAGTGGCAAATTTGCCAGTCGTCCTGCATGGTGTTGGGCTGTGAGCACAACCCCCATCTGTGGACGTCGGGCACTCAGACCATCCTCATGGAGTCGGTTGCAAACCATTTGTGCAGACACATGCACATTTGTGGCCTGCTGGAGGTCATTTTGCAGGGCTCTGGTGGTGCTCCTCCTGTTCCTCCTTGCACAAAGGCGGAGGTAGTGGTTCTGCTGCTGGGTTGTTGCCCTCCTATGGCTCCCTCCACATCTCCTGTTGTACTGGCATGTTTCCTGGTAGCGCCTCCAGCCTCTGGACACTACGCTGACAGACACAGCAAACCTTTTTGCCACAGCTCGCATTGATATGTGATCCTGGATGAGCTGCACTACCTGAGCCACTTGTGTGGGTTGTAGAGTCCGTCTCATGCTACCACGAGTGTGAAAGCACAATCAACATTCAAAAGTGTTGTGGTCCCCACCTGCAGAACCACTCCTTTATTGAGGGTGTCTTGATAATTGTCAATAATTTCCATCTGTTGTTTATTCCATTTGCACAACAGCATGTGAAATTGATTGTCAATCAGTGTTGCTTCCTAAGTGGAAAGTTTGATTTCACAGAAGTTTGATTTACTTGGAGTTATATTCTGTTGTTTAAGTGTTCCCTTTATTTTTTTGAGCAGTGTAGATATAATAATTACCAGAGTAAGTAAGGCATGCCTGAGATGGCAGATCCCCATGTGTATCGCTGCTTTCCAGCAGCTTCATCAGGATTTTATTTTTCATCAGGATTTTTATTTTTTGCCTGAGTCCAGTAGAAAAATGCATTCCACTTGTTGTACATTTTTTTTTTTTACCTTGGAATCCAATACATGATTAATGCCACTATGAGTCATCTGTCACAGGATGTCATCATGGATTTTACACAAAAGAGAAACCTTCTCATTAAATGAGTATTTAATGGTGTTCTTGTGTCTTGGTGTTTTATTTAGCTAGAACTGTGGCTTGAGAACTAGAAGAATGTTCTTTGCTTTTTAGTTTTCATTTAAAGGAGCTGTTTTGTGAGAGATGAAAGGATCTATTTTCTTGATTAATTTAATTTGGTAACAAGCAATAGTAATTTAACCCCTTTCTGACATCTGACATACTATCCCATCCATGTGCCCAGAGCCCGTCTGACTATTTCACGGGATAGTACGTCATCGGCGATCGGCTGCACACACGGGTGGTGTGCGGCTGATCGCGGCCAGGTGTCAGCTGATTCTCACACATACCTCTCCAGGCACTTTAACCCCCGAGACACAGATCACAGCATTCCGGTGCCGGCAGAGGCATAGAGAAGCATTGCGCAGGGAGGGGGCTCCCTATGTTCTTCCATCAGAACAACGCAATGTGAGTCCTTCCGGAACTTGCCTGCCAGATTGCTGATCTGATACAGTGCAGTGTAAAGTGTCAGATCAGTGATCTGACTTTGTCCCAGGATAGGACATCACTATATAATGTAAAAAAGTAAAAAATAAAATATTAACGTGTAAAAATATTTTTTTAACCCCTCTGTGACCTTAGACGTACTATCCCGTCGAGGTGCACTGGGCTTATCTGACCCTGGACGGGATAGTACGTCATAGCCGATCGGCCGCGCTCACGGGGGGAGCGCGGCCGATCGCGGCCGGGTGTCAGCTGCTTATCGCAGCTGACATCCGGCACTATGTGCCAGGAGCGGTCACGGACCGCCCCCGGCACATTAACCCCTGGCACACCGCGATCAAAGATGATCGCGATGTGCCTGCGGTGCAGGGAAGCACCGCGCAGGGAGGGGGCTCCCTGCGGGCTTCCCTGAGCCCCCCGCAGCAACGCGATGTGATCGCGTTGCTGCGAGGGTCTCCTCACCTCCCTCCCTGCTCGAGCCCCGGATCCAAGATGGCCGCGGATCCGGGTCCTGCAGGGAGGGAGGTGGCTTCACAGAGCCTGCTCAGAGCAGGCACTGTGAAGGCTGCAGCGCTGCATGTCAGATCAGTGATCTGACAGAGTGCTGTGCAAACTGTCAGATCACTGATCTGTGATGTCCCCCCCTGGGACAAAGTAAAAGAGTAAAAAAAAAATTTTCCAAATGTGTAAAAAAAATTAAAAAAAATATTCCAAAATAATGAAAAAAAAAAAAATATATTATTCCCATAAATACATTTCTTCATCTAAATAAAAAAAAAAAACCAATAAAAGTACACATATTTAGTATCGCCGCGTCCGTAACGACCCGACCTATAAAACTGTCCCACTAGTTAACCCCTTCAGTAAACACCGTAAGAAAAAAAAAAAAAAACGAGGCAAAAAACAACGCTTTATTATCATACCGCCGAACAAAAAGTGGAATAACACGCGATCAAAAGGACAGATATAAATAACCATGGTACCACTGAAAGCGTCATATTGTCCCGCAAAAAAAGAGCCGCCATACAGCATCATCAGCAAAAAAATAAAAAAGTTATAGTCCTGAGAATAAAGCGATGCAAAAATAATTATTTTGTCTGTAAAATAGTTTTTATCGTATAAAAGCGCCAAACCATAAAAAAATGATATAAATGAGGTGTCGCTGTAATCGTACTGACCCGAAGAATAAAACTGATTTATCAATTTTACCAAACGCGGAACGGTATAAACGCCTCCCCCAATAGAAATTCATGAATAGCTGGCTTTTGGTCATTCTTCCTCACAAAAATCGGAATAAAAAGCGATCAAAAAATGTCACGTGCCCAAAAATGTTTTCAATAAAAACGTCAACTCGTCCCGTAAAAAACAAGACCTCACATGACTCTGTGGACCAAAATATGGAAAAATTATAGCTCTCAAAATGTGGTATTGCAAAAAATATTTTTTGCAATAAAAAGGGTCTTTCAGTGTGTGACGGCTGCCAATCATAAAAATCCGCTAAAAAACTTGCTATAAAAGTAAATCAAACCCCCCTTCATCACCCCCTTAGTTAGGGAAAAATAAAAAAAAATGTATTTATTTCCATTTTCCCATTAGGGCTAGGGTTAGGGCTAGGGTTAGGGCTAGGGTTAGGGCTAGGGTTAGGGCTAGGGCTAGGGTTAGGGCTAGGGTTAGGGTTAGGGTTAGGGCTAGGGTTAGGGCTAGGGTTAGGGTTAGGGCTAGGGTTAGGGCTAGGGTTAGGGTTAGGGCTAGGGTTAGGGTTAGGGCTAGGGTTAGGGCTAGGGTTAGGGCTAGGGTTAGGGTTAGGGTTGGGGCTACAGTTAGGGTTGGGGCTAAAGTTAGGGTTAGGGTTTAGATTACATTTACAGTTGGGAATAGGGTTGGGATTAGGGTTAGGGGTGTGTCAGGGTTAGAGGTGTGGTTAGGGTTACTGTTGGAATTAGGGTTAGGGGTGTGTTTAGATTAGGGTTTCAGTTATAATTGGGGGGTTTCCACTGTTTCGGCACATCAGGGGCTCTCCAAACATGACATGGCGTCCGATCTCAATTCCAGCCAATTCTGCGTTGAAAAAGTAAAACAGTGCTCCTTCCCTTCCGAGCTCTCCTGTGTGCCCAAACAGGGGTTTACCCTCACATATGGGGTATCAGCGTACTCAGGACAAATTGGACAACAACTTTTGTGGACCAATTTCTCCTGTTACCCTTGGGAAAATACAAAACTGGGGGCTAAAAAATAATTTTTGTGGGAAAACAAAAAGATTTTTTATTTTCACGGCTCTGCGTTATAAACTGTAGTGAAACACTTGGGGGTTCAAAGTTCTCACAACACATCTAGATAAGTTCATTGAGGGGTCTAGTTTCCAATATGGGGTCACTTGTGGGGGGTTTCTACTGTTTAGGTACATTAGGGGCTCTGCAAACGCAATGTGACGCCTGCAGACCAATCCATCTAAGTCTGCATTCCAAATGATGCTCCTTCCCTTCCGAGCCCTCCCATGCGCCCAAACGGTGGTTCCCCCCCACATATCGGGTATCAGCGTACTCAGGACAAATTGGACAACAACATTTAGGGTCCAATTTCTCCTGCTAACCTTGGAAAAATACAAAACTGGGGGCTAAAATATAATTTTTGTGGAAAAAAAAATATTTTTTATTTGCATGGCTCTGCGTTATAAACTGTAGTGAAATACTTGGGGGTTCAAAGCTCTCACAACACATCAAGATGAGTTCCTTAGGGGGTCTACTTTCCAAAATGGTGTCACTTGTGGGGGGTTTCTACTGTTTAGGTACATTAGGGGCTCTGCAAACGCAATGTGACGCCTGCAGACCATTCCATCTAAGTCTGCATTCCAAATGGCGCTCCTTCCCTTCCGAACCCTCCCATGCGCCCAAACGGTGGTTCCCCCCCACATATGGGGTATCAGCGTACTCAGGACAAATTGGACAACAACTTTTGGGGTCCAATTTCTCCTGTTACCCTAGGGAAAATACAAAACTGGGGGCTAAAAAATAATTTTTGTGGGAAAAAAATTTTGTTTTATTTTTATGGCTCTGCATTATAAACTTCTGTGAAGCCCTTGGTGGGTCAAAGTGCTCACCACACATCCAGATAAGTTCCTTAGGGGGTCTACTTTCCAAAATGGTGTCACTTGTGGGGGGTTTCAATGTTTAGGCACATCAGTGGCTCTCCAAACGCAACATGGCGTCCCATCTCAATTCCTGTCAATTTTGCATTGAAAAGTCAAACGGCGCTCCTTCCCTTCCGAGCTCTCCCATGCGCCCAAACAGTGGTTTACTGCCACATATGGGGTATCAGCGTACTCGGGACAAATTGGACAACAACTTTTGAGGTCCAATTTCTTCTCTTACCCTTGGAAAAATAAAAAATTGGGGGCAAAAATATAATTTTTGTGAAAAAATATGATTTTTTATTTTTACGGTTCTGCATTATAAACTTCTGTGAAGCACTTGGTGGGTCAAAGTGCTCACCACACCTCTAGATAAGTTCCTTAGGGGGTCTACTTTCCAAAATGGTGTCACTTGTGGGGGGTTTCAATGTTTAGGCACATCAGTGGCTCTCCAAACGCAACATGGCGTCCCATCTCAATTTCTGTCAATTTTGCATTGAAAAGTCAAACTGCGCTCCTTTCCTTCCGAGCTCTCCCATGCGCCCAAACAGTGGTTTACTGCCACATATGGGGTATCAGCGTACTCAGGACAAATTGGACAACAACTTTTTGGGTCCAATTTCTCCTGTTACCCTTGGTAAAATAAAACAAATTGGAGCTGAAGTAAATTTTTTGTGTAAAAAAGTTAAATGTTCATTTTTATTTAAACATTCCAAAAATTCCTATTAAACACCTGAAGGGTTAATAAACTTCTTGAATGTGGTTTTGAGCACCTTGAGGGGTGCAGTTTTTAGAATGGTGTCACACTTGGGCATTTTCTATCATATAGACCCCTCAAAATGACTTCAAATGAGACGTGGTCCCTAAAACAAAATGGTGTTGTAAAAATGAGAAATTGCTGGTCAACTTTTAACCCTTATAACTCCCTAACAAAAAAAAAAATTGGTTCCAAAATTATGCTGATGTAAAGGAGACATGTGGGAAATGTTACTTATTAAGTATTTTGTGTGACATATCTCTGTGATTTAATTGCATAAAAATTCAAAGTTTGAAAATTGCGAAATTTTCAAAATGTTCGCCAAATTTCCGTTTTTTTCACAAATAAACGCAGGTACTATCAAAGAAATTTTACCACTATCATGAAGTACAATATGTCACGAGAAAACAGTGTCAGAATCACCAGGATCCGTTGAAGCGTTTCGGAGTTATAACCTCATAAAGGGACAGTGGTCAGAATTGTAAAAATTGGCCTGGTCATTAACGTGCAAACCACCCTTGGGGGTAAAGGGGTTAAATTCCTAAATAAAGAAAAAAATGTATTTTTCCAATAAATACATTTCTTTATGTAAATAATAAAAAAACAATAAAAATACACTTTTAGTATCACTGCATCCGTAATGACCGACCTATAAAACTGTCCCATTAGTTAACCCCTTTACTGAACCCCATAAAAAAAGGCAAAAAAACAATGCTTTATCATCATACCGCCGAACAAAAAGTGGAATCACACGCGATCAAAAAGTCAGATATAAATAACCATGGTACCGCTGAAAACGCCATCTTGTCCTGCAAAAAATTATCCATCATACAGCATCAGCAGTGAAAAAATAAAAAAAGTTATAGCTCTCAGAATAAAGCGATGCAAAAAATAATTACCGTATATACTCGAGTATAAGCCGACCCGAGTATAAGCCGACCCCCCTAATTTTGCCACAAAAAAACTGGGAAAACTTATTGACTCGAGTATAAGCCTAGGGTAGAAAATGCAGCAGCTACCGGTGAATTTCAAAAATAAAAATAGATGCTCCATACCGTTCATTATTGCCCCATAGATGCTCCATATACAACTGTGCTATATAGAATGCTCTGCACCGTTCATTATTGCCCCATAGATGCTCCTTATAAAGCTGTGCCATATAGAATGCTCTGCACCGTTGATTATGGCCCCATAGATGCTCCTTATAATGCTGTGCCATATATAATGCTCTGCACCGTTGATTATGGCCCCATAAATGCTCCTTATAATGCTGTGCCATATATAATGCTCTGCACCTTTGATTATGGCCCCATAAATGCTCCTTATAATTCTGTGCCATATATGCTCTGCACCTTTGATTATGGCCCCATAGATGCCCCTTATAAAGCTGTGCCATGTATGCTCTGCACCTTTGATTATGGCCCCATAGATGCCCCTTATAAAGCTGTGCCATATATGCTCTGTACCTTTGATTATGGCCCCATAGATGCCCCTTATAATGCTGTGCCATATATGCTCTGCACCTTTGATTATGGCCCCATAAATGCTCCTTATAATGCTGTGCCATATATGCTCTGCACCTTTGATTATGGCCCCATAGATGCAACTTATAATGCTGTGCCATATATGCTCTGCACCTTTGATTATGGCCCCATAGGTGCTCCTTATAATGCTGTGCCATATATGCTCTGCACCTTTGATTATGGCCCCATAGATGCCCCTTATAATGCTGTGCCATATATGCTCTGCACCTTTGATTATGGCCCCATAGATGCCCCTTATAATGCTGTGCCATATATGCTCTGCACCTTTGATTATGGCCCCATAGATGCTCCTTATAATGCTGTGCCATATATGCTCTGCACCTTTGATTATGGCCCCATAGATGCCCCTTATAATGCTGTGCCATATATGCTCTGCACCTTTGATTATGGCCCCATAGGTGCTCCTTATAATGCTGTGCCATATATGCTCTGCACCTTTGATTATGGCCCCATAGATGCCCCTTATAATGCTGTGCCATATATGCTCTGCACCTTTGATTATGGCCCCATAGGTGCCCCTTATAATGCTGTGCCATATATGCTCTGCACCTTTGATTATGGCCCCATAGATGCTCCTTATAATGCTGTGCCATATATGCTCTGCACCTTTGATTATGGCCCCATAGGTGCCCCTTATAAAGCTGTGCCATATATGCTCTGCACCTTTGATTATGGCCCCATAGGTGCCCCTTATAAAGCTGTGCCATATATGCTCTGCACCTTTGATTATGGCCCCATAGGTGCTCCTTATAATGCTGTGCCATATATGCTCTGCACCTTTGATTATGGCCCCATAGATGCTCCTTATAATGCTGTGCCCCATATATGCTCTGCACCTTTGATTATGGCCCCATAGATGCCCCTTATAATGCTGTGCCATATATGCTCTGCACCTTTGATTATGGCCCCATAGGTGCTCCTTATAATGCTGTGCCATATAGAATGCGGCTGCAATAAAAAAAAAAAATCACATACTCACCTCTCTTCTCAGGACGCCAGCGCTTTCAATATTTACCTGCTCCTCGTGCGGCTCCGTCTCCAGCAGTGACGCTCAGCAGAGGGCGCGCACTGACTACGTCACCGCGCCCTCCGACCTGAGCATCACTGCTAGAGGACGCTGCAGACGGAGTCGCACCGGAGCGAGGAGCAGGTAATTATAGCGCTGCGCTCCCCTTACCTGCTGCGGCGCGGTCCCTGCAGTCCCTGGCTTCTCCGGCGCTGCAGCTTCTTCCTGTAATTGAGCGGTCACATGGCACCGATCATTTACAGCAATGAATATGCGGCTCCTCCCCTATTGGGGTGGAGCCGCCTATTCATTTCTGTAATGAGCGGTGCCATGTGACCGCTCAATTACAGGAAGAATCTGCAGCGCCGGAGAAGCCAGGGACTGCAGGGACCACGCCGCAGCAGGTAAGTATGACTACACAGCCCCCGCTCCCCCTCCCCTGCTGACACCCGGGTATATGACTCGAGTATAAGCCGAGAGGGGGACTTTCAGCCCAAAAAAATGGGCTGAAAATCTCGGCTTATACTCGAGTATATACGGTATTTGTTATATCAAATAGTTTTTATTGTATAAAAGCGCCAAAACACACAAAAAAGATATAAATGAGGTATCGCTGTAATCGTACTAACCCGAAGAATAAAACTGCTTTATCAATTTTACTACGGTAAACGGTGTAAACGCCCCCCCAAATGAAATTCATTGCTGGTTTTTGTTCATTCTGCCTCCTAAAAATCATAAAACATAAGATCATAAAATGTCATGTGCCCGAAAATGGTACCAATAAAAATGTCAACTCTTTCCTTAAAAAACCAGTCCTCACATGACTCTGTGGGCCAAAATATGGAAAAATTATAGCTCTCAAAATGTGGTGATGCAAAAACTATTTTTTTCAATAAAAAGTGTCTCTTAGCATGTGACAGCTGCCAAACATAAAACCCACTATAAAGAGTAAATCAAATCCCCTTTATCACCCCTTTAGTTAGGGAAAAATAATAAAATAAAAAAGTGAATTTATTTCCATTTTCCCATTAGGGTTAGGGCTAAAGTTAGGGTTAGGGCTGGGGCTAAATTTAGGGTTAGGGTTAAGGGATAGGGTTGTGTTAGGGTTAGGTTTGTGTTTAGGGTTATGGTTAGGGCTGAGATGGGGGTTAGGGGTGTGTTAGGGTTAGGGTTGGAGTTAGAATTAGGGGGGTTCCACTGTTTAGGCACATCAGTGGCTCTCCAAAGGCCGCATGGTGTCCGATCTCAATTCCAACCAATTCTGAGTTGAAAAAGTCAAACGGTGCTCCTTCCCTTCCAAGCTCTGCTGAGTGCCCAAACAGTGATTTACCCCCATATTTAGGGTATCAGTGTTTTCAGGATGAATTGGACAACAACTTTTGGAGTCCAATTTCTCCTATTACCTTTGTGAAAATAAAAAATTGGAGGCGATAATTTTTTTTTAAATATGATTTTTTTTTTTCTGCTGTACGTTATAAACTTCTGCGAAGCACTTGGGGGTTCAAACTGCACACCACACATCTAGATAAGTTCCTTAGGGGGTTTACTTTCCAAAATGGTGTCACTTGTTGGCGGTTTCTACTGTTTATACACATCAGGGGCTCTCTATAAACACAACATGGCGTCCAATCTCAATTCCAGCCAATTTTGCATTGAAAAGTTAAACGGCACTCCTTCCCTTCTGAGCTCTGCCATGCGCCCAAACAGTGGATTACCTGCATTTATAGGGTATCAGTTTACTCAGGACAAATTGTACAAAAACTTCTGGTGTCCAGTTTCTTATGTTACCCTTGGTAAAATAAATAAAATTGAATCTGAAGTACATTTTTTGTGAAAAAAGTAAAACATTCCAAAAATTCTTCTGAAGCACCTGAAGCGTTAATAAACTTCTTGAATGTGCTTTTGAGCACCTTCAGAGGTGATGTTTTTAGAATGGTGTCACTTTTGGTTATTTTCTATCATAGAGACCCCTCAAAGTGACTTCAAATGTAATGTGGTCCCTAAAAAAAAAATGGTGTTGTAAAAATGAGAAATCGCTGTTTAACTTTTAACCCTTATAACTTCCTAACAAAAAAATGTTGATTCCAAAATTGTGCTGATGTAAAGTAGACATGTGGGAAATGTTACTTATTAAACATTTTGGTGACCTATCTCTGTGATTTAAGGGCATGAAAATTTAAAGTTTGAAAATTTTCAAAAATTTTGCCAAATTTCCATTTTTTTCACAAATAAACGCAAGTTATATCAAAGAAATTTTACCACTATCATGAAGTACAATATGTCTTGAGAAAACAATATCAGGATCCATGGAAGTGTTCCAGAGTTTAAGACACAGTGGTCAAAATTGTAAAAATTTCACGGTCATTAACAGGCAAACCACCCTTGGGGGCAAAGGGGTTAAAGGGAATCTGTAAGCAGGATTGTGTACAGTAACCTACAGACAGTGTGAGGTCGGCAGCATTATACTGATTAAAATGATACCTTGGTTGATGAAATCCATCTTGTGGTTGTTGTTTAATCTATATTTTCAGTTTTGAGTTAATGATATGCTCGTGCCCCGGGGTGGCCAGTGCGGTGGAGTGGCTTCGTGTGGTGCTCAAGGTATTCAAAATGCAGACTGCTGACAGGTCACTGATCCCTTAGTGACCCACCCCCTAGTTTACATAATAAATATACATAACGTATTTTCCGGCTTATAAGACGACTTTTTAACCCCTGAAAATCTTCTTCAAAGTCGGGGGTCTTAAAAAAAAGAATAGAAATAAAAAGTATGGATATACTTACCTTCCGAAGGCCCCTGGAGTTCTGTCGCAATGCGTGCGGTGGCTTCCATTCCCAGGGATGCATTGCGTGCCGTGAAGTACCTTTGTGATGTCGTCTTATATGCCCAGTCGTTTTATATGCCGAAAAATATGGTACTTAAAAAAACTCTTCTGCAGGCAGGTGCCAGCCGTAGCTCCTGCGCTGTGGCATAATCACATGTGTAGTGTGTTAAAAATAAATGTGGTTCAGGTTATCCTTATAGTAAAAAAAAAAAAATCAGTTTGAAAATGGAGCCCTCCGCGCCTGCACAGTAGCAACTGTCGGTATTGTAAGGTTTGTACCCGCTCAGATGCGTAGGAGGAAACAGGAGGCACATTCTGTTTAGTGTCCATGTGGGTTTATTTACTCCATAAACCAGCAAGGCAGCAACAGAAAGGAAAACAGTCCGTACATCAGGCCGACATAGCATAAAAGTCCATAGAAGACCTCTGCTCTTCTCAGGCCTGTGGGCACACAGGCGGTGCAATGTCCAGCACTCAGGCTCTATCTGAAGCCACAGACACAGAAGGGCTTCTTCCTCTCAAAACACAGACTCCTGTCTGTAGTGTCCAGCCTGGACACATGGAAATCTGTCCACACTGACAGACTCCCAAACACTTACTACCATGTGCCAAACACACCTCATTTATATAGGTGTAACCACACCCAGGTACCTATCACATGGCCAGTCAGGTGAGTGTGACATCACCACAGGTCCTGAAACACACATAGATAGGCAAGGTTATGTTACAGCGACAAGCCACCTATGTGACACATATCTCCCGTCGACTATACAACCTTTAGCCACGCTACAGTGTATATAGAGGTGATCCGATAGCTGCTAATGCACAGCTCTCTGAGGTGGAATTTTTTTTCTTCTCTAGCATGATGGCGCCGCTGGCGCCTATGCAATAGCAGCAATCAGAACACCTCTACACTATGTTCCAATTTATTACGCAGATTACATTTTTCTCGGATTTTCCTAAATGGTCGGTGCAAATGACAGTCAGTCTAATAAAAGTCATCACTAGTGTTGAGCATTCCGATACTGCAAGTATCGGGTATCGGCCGATATTTGCTGTATCGGAATTCCAATACCGAGTTCCGATATTTTTGTGATATCGGAAATCGGAATCGGCATGTGCGGTGCGCATGGTTCCCATGGTCTGGAGGAGAGGAAACTCTCCTTCAGGCCTTGGGATCCATATTCATGTAAAAAATAACGAATAAAAATAAAAAATATGGATATACTCACCCCTTCGACGAACCCTGGCTGTCACCGCTGCAATCGTCCGACTCCGTTACTGAGAATGCAGTGAGTGGAGGACCTTCGATGACGTCACGGTCATAAGTTAATTTGAATCTTTATGACACTTAAATCAAATTTGCATAATAATTTGGAACACAGTATATATACACCGATAGCTGCTACTGCGCAGGCGCGGCGGGTACCATTTTCTAATAGATTATTTTTTACTATCAGGTTGTCCCGGAGCACCAGCATATCATTAACTCAAAAATGAAAATAAAGATTAAACAACAACCACAAGACGCATTTCATCAACCAAGGTAACATTTTAATAAGTGTAACGGCGCCGGCCCGAAAGTGTCTGTATGTTACTGTGTACATGTGGCACCCTAGGAGTTCGGGTACCACAGTAGTGCTGCCTTCCTCTCAGGGAGAGTAGTGATATGCCTGGAGACAAGAGGGATACCTTTGGCAGGTTATCCCACACACAACACATTCTCCAGGCCAGGAGGGGGAACTCAAAACTCTGTTTTAGGGTGCTTCCCTGAGATATATAGATCCTGGTCTGGATGAGGAGTCAAGTCAAACTGAGAGAGTCTGAGAGTGAAGAGAGACAAGAAAGGAGCAAAGGAGAGATTGAGAGCTCAAGAAGGCAATTATTGGGCCTCCTAGGAGCCAGAGTGCAGAAACCGGGCACCGGAAGCCCGAGGTTGTGGATAACTGCAAGGTCCAAAGCAGAACCGGAGAGCATAGCACTATACATAAACTGCCTGTACAACTCCTGAGGTACAGCAGCAGTTAGAGCCTGGAGCCACCCTGTCAGAGACCCCAAGAAAATGACTCAAGCTGCCTATGTGCAGGTACTGTCCCAGGACAGGAGAGAAAAGGGGTACCTTGCCAGCAAACTACAGGGAGCAAGGGACCAGGAAAGCAGCACATAGTGGAAGGCTCCCAACCTGAACTGCCACGGGATTTCTGCTTGTTTCCGGGCTGCCTGGACTCCTTCTGTACCTGTTGCCGGTACCCTGGACTGTGGCCTGCTACCACCAGTAAGCCAGGCAAGGACTGCAACCCTATGTCTCTCGTTATTTACAGGCAACACATAATCCCTGCCATACACATTGGGAGCCCTGTGGGAAGCGTCACCATCTTACTGCCACAACATGAGCCCAGAGGACCCCTTTAAGCAGCGCTGGTCCCTACTGACCGAGAACCACAGCTGGCATCACGAAAATAGACTTTTACAATTCCCTTAAAAAGACCTTTCCCCTTTAATTGAGTCCCAAGGCCACGAATCGGCAAAGTGACATCCCTTTAAGTGCAACCGGACCCGGTACCGAGTATCCCCATTGCCCTGGTGGGCAACTTATACAATCCTGCTGACAGGTTCCCTCTAATGGTGACTGAGAAGATGGCTTTATTATCAGTTCTTTGCCCCGTCATCCAGTAACACTTCTGTAAGATAAGAATATATGAATATATGTAAGCTGTATTTTTAATATGCACTCTAGAAGCGTATTATTATCAGATATTCAAAATTATCTGTGTCTATGAAAAATTAAGCAGGCTTAATTATCTTTAAAGCATAATTATGTTGATGTAATTAGTCGTTGATGTAGAGCTTCTGTTATCGTCTGTTACTTATTCTACAGGAGGCTTTCTATTCACTATACAATTATGGAACACCCCATATAATGTTTTGTTGTTTTTTTTACATATGGGGATATAAAGTAATAGATAAGGTTTAAAATAGGTGATTTTTATATACTTTCGATCCCTGAACTCAATGAAAAAATTCCATCATGTACATTTTTTTTTCACAATCACTGACTCCATAGGCTTTTTCTTGCACCATACTTTGACTCCTTTGTGTGACCTTTGGTGGATGAATTTGGTGTCATTAGATTGGTTAAAAATTAATGGATTCTGTGCTGTGATTGGCCACTGTGGGCAGAGATTTTCTTAACCTAGCTTCCAAAGCGTGTGGTGGTGTCAATAGCATCCAATCATAGCATATCTTTCATTTTACCTCAGCAGTCTAAGAAAAGAAAGCTGGGCTGTGATTGGTTGTTATGGGCAGTAAAGACAGATTTTCTTTTAGTCACAGTTTATGGAAGTGTGGTGATGTCAATAGCAACCAAACAGAGCACAGATTTCATTTTACCTCAGCAGTAAAAAAAAACCTGAAAGCTGCACTGTGATTGGTTGCTATTGGAAGCAAAGGCAGATTATCTTTTAGACAGAGTTCATAACAGTGTGGTGGTATGATTACAATGATTCCTTTTAGTTTTTAGCGGTTGTGGTGGATTAAGCTTCTGTTTCTAACAATGTGATTGAAATGGCTAAAAGGGGGTGTCATAACATTTACTACAGTTGCGGGTGTTTTGTATTAAAGAAACAATAAAGTAACATTACGGACTTTGTCAGAAAAGTGTATTATGCATACTTTGGTGTAAAACTAGGTGATCAGGACAAGTATTGGGCTTTGCATGTAGTGTGTTCTGTTTGTGTAGAAGGACTAGAGAGCTTTAGTTTTGTAGTGCCTATGATCTGGAGGGAACTGCAAAATCATATGACTGCTACTTTTGTACATGCAACATGGAGGGATTCAACCTTAAAATTAATGACATTTTTTATTCAGACCTCCTGATTTGCCCCGTGCTTCATGGTCCAGGAATACATGTCCCTTCATCTCTGAAGAAACTTGAAGAAACACCTGAGTCAGTAGATTCAGAACATGAAGAGCAGGATTCTGATGAAGACTTTCACGCTAGTCCTGATGAGCCACAGCTTTTTTCACAGCTTGATTTAAATGATTTAGTCAGGGACTTGGACCTTCCTAAACAATCTGCATCACTTTTAGGTTCTAGACTAAAGGAAAAGAACCTTTTAACTCCTGGTACCGTTTTTTCTTTGTACAGAAGCAGAGAAAAGTAAATCTTTCCATACTCTTCTTAAGATGTTGCTCTAGTATATGTCAGTGAAATTCCTTTGCTGATGGGAAAATTTTACATTGAGTAATATGTGAGAGAGTAGAGACTCATTACTGGATAGAAGTTTTGGTCCTAGGTGCACTCCGTAAGCCGATCACGTGAAGCATCACGTGTATGTGACGTCACGCAAGGTCAAGCAGCTCCACTGCACCTTGCCGGCAATCTGTCTTTGGAAGCGCGGGTTACCGCTGAGGATCTGGGTGCGTTGCCCACGAGGTAAGGGGTGCCTGTCACCGGCCGGGACAGGTTAACACCCTTTCCCCATAACTTTTGGGAACAGCAAGTATCATCTTTGCGCATATTGTCGGGAGACATGTGTTATGGATACCTGGATGTGACAATCTATTAGCCACAAGGACCTAAATTGGACAACAGCGCTGTATGACGATCGCCATTTTTTGCTCTGAATAAGGTAACTGTACAGACATAGTGTGATAGATATTATTTTCTGCAGGAAGTCTTTTTATTAATAGTTCTTTGATAACTGATGGTACCTTCAGCACAAATATATTTATATACTGATTCATAAAAATGTCTGAAAGCTGTGCTACTGCACAGTGGCAGCAACTATGATTCAGTGCCTGTAGGGCATTCTGTGAACTTGAAGAAAAGCCATGAGAATTTAGACTTTATTTTCAAGAAACTTAACTATGAGGATCAAGGATGTGGTTATCTGGAAGTTCTCTCTTTGCTCCTTAGGCAGCAAAGAGGATACACAAAGTATTTATGCTTCTTGTGTGAAAGGGACAGCCAGGATAGGATTCATCATTGGAGTCAAAATAATTGGCCAACGAGAACATCTTTGCAACCTAGACTCAAGAGTGTAGTTGCGGAAAATTTAGTTGATCCCACTAAAGTTCTCCTGTCACCACTACACATTATGCTTGGACTGGTGAAGCAGTTTGTGGAAGCTCTACCGAAAGAAGGAAAGACTTTTAAGTACCTGTGTACCAAGTTTTAGGGACTGTCTGAAGCAAATCTGAAGGAATGCCTTTTTTTTGGGTCTGGATATTTGGAAACTCATGAAGGGCAACATGTTAAAAAAAAATTAAAGCTGTTGAGAAAAGGGCTTGGAATTCTTTTAAAGAAGTCAAGAAGAAATTTCTAGGTAGTATCAAAGATATATATTTTAAGTCCTTCTTGGACTTCATCCTTCTTGGACATGTTGAAAATTTTGAAAGCCTTGGGTTGTCTAATGAATTTGAAGTTACGTTTTTTACATTCCTATTTGTACAGCTTTCCTGAAAGGCTTAGCGCTGTTAGTGAAGAGCAAGGAGAAAGATTTCATCGTGATATTAAGAAGATGGAAAGACGATACCAAGGTAGATGGAACTTGAACATGATGGGGGACTACTGCTGCTGGATGCTTCACAGAGAAGACCAGCAGACTTTCTATAAAAGAAAAGGTATCAAGGAAAGCTTTGGAGAGAAAAGGAAAAGAAAAGGAATGTTCAATATATTTTTATATATAATATTGTGCACATTGTGGACTGCAATAAAGATTTCCGTAAGTGATTGCTAAAAGTAGAAGCGTCTTTATAAAAATCAGGGCATAAAAAAGCATAAGGTTCAGTAATAGGATTTGAAATAATTTTCATAAACCCAAATTTTGCATATCTGTGTTATTGTCCTTGCACTTTTTCTGGTGTAAAAAAAAGTAAAAATTGTTCTAATAGTAAAACCTTTATGTTTGTGCTTTAGTTAATTTGCTCCTTTTTAACTTAAAGGGGTATTCCCAACTTCAAGATCCTATACCAATATGTAGTGGGTGTAATAATAATATTATCAAATACCTCCAATTAGAAACGTAGTATAGTTCTTCTGAACCCCATGTGCAGGGCATTGCAATAGCTCAGGTATCCATGGTGATTGTCACTTTGAGACACCCTATACATGACCATTAACATGGATATGTAAGCTACTTTAATGCCCTGCGAGTAAGCAATATAGCTGATTAGAACAACTATACTTCATTTCTAATTGAATGTATTTGGTAATATTATTGTTATTACACCTACTATAAATAGGGTTGAGATGTTGGAGATGGGAACTCCTCTTTAACTATACTTTTTTCTGTTTTGGTTCTTCAGATACATTAGGCTAATTCATAATTTGCGACTTTACGTAATAGCACAAAAATGTTTGTGAAATAGTACTCCAGTACCTACAGGAGGGCAAAATTTGTCAAATTGTATTTATTCACAGGTGAAGACTAATTTGCAAAACTTTAAAGTATCATTCAATTTTTTCTCCTAAAAGGCAAAAATAAACTCCATCTTGGATTTTGAGCAAAAGTCTTCAATTTATGGGCATCAGTTTGGAGTATTTGGAGTAAAAATGGACAATGACAAAAAAGAAAAGTCAATTAAAAAAACAAATTATGAATCTAGGCCTAAGCTAAAGGATATATTCACCCATTTAGGATTTATAGCAATTTTTTTTAGATATTTTTAAAAAAGCACCAGAAAAAAAATATGGCAGAAAATAACAGTGATTACTGTGGATATACCATTAAATGTCTCTGTTAGGCTACATTTACATGCATATACAAAACAATTGGTGAAAAGCAGAACTCAAATTCAAATAAAATCAAATCACACCAAAGTACGACATGTCTGACTTAGTGATGAGTAGGGTTGAGCGACTTTTGTTTTTATAGGATCGGGTTGGATTTCACGAAACCCGACTTTTTCAAAAGTCGGGTCGAGTGAAATCGGCCGATCCTATAGAAAAGTCGGGGTCGGGGTCGGCCGAAACACGAAACCCAATGCAGTGCATTGGGTTTCTAATGGTTCCCAGTGTCTGAAGGAGAGGAAACTCTCCTTCAGGCCCTGCGATCCATATTAATGTGTAAAATAAGGAATAATAAAAAAAAATATTGCTATACTCACCCTCGGATGCGCCCTGGTTGTAACCGGGAGCCTTCCTTCCTAAGAATGAGCGCCTGAAGGACTTTTCGATGACGTCGCGGCTTGTGATTGGTCGCGTGAGCGGTCACATGGGCGTCACGCGACCAATCACAAGCCGCGACGTCATCAAAAGGTCCTTCAAGCGCTGATTCTAGGAAGGAAGGCTGCGGGTTAGAACCAGGGCGCGTCCGAGGGTGAGTATATACCTGTTAGTATATACCTGGCATGTAATTAGTAAAAGATTATTTTTCATAAAAAATGATGTGGGCTCCCACATAATTTTCTTAACCAGCAGATGGAAAACCGATGGCTGGGGACAGATGTTTATAGCCTGGGAAGGGGGTAATACCCATGGAACTTCCCAGACTATTAATATCAGCTACACAGCCTTTACTGGCTTTTAAAATGGGGACCCCCCAAAAAAATGACGTAGGGTCCCCCTATAATTAATAACAAGCTAAGGTTATGCAGACAGTTGTATTGTGCTGATATTAATAGTCTAGGAAGGGGCCATGGATACTGCCCCCCAGGCTAAAAACATCAGCTTTCAGTCACCCCAGAAAAGGTGCATCTCTAAGATGTGCCAATTCTGGCACTTAGACTCGCTATTCCCACTTGCTCTGTAGGGGTGGCAAGTGGGGTGATAGTTGGGGGATTGTTGTCACCTTTGTATTGTCAGGTGACATCAAGTCCAGAGGTCAGTAATGGAGAGGTGTCAATAACACGCCCCCATTACTAACCTCATAGTCATATTGTACAAAAACAAACACACACACCCAGAAAAAAGTCCTTTACTTGAAAGAATGACACAGACTCCTTTAATAAATCTTAATCAACCATACTTATGAAATGACAAATTCCACCGACGCCATTGTCTTATGCAAAAGAGATAAAATAAAAGGCAACAATATTCCTCACCTTTCTGCAGAGAAGATGATAATCCATTTCTCCCATGACAGGTCCAGCTCTGCTACATCTAGATGGCAGGTGGCATGGTTGCATGATGCGACCATACAGCCTGCCATCCAGCAGAGACAGTGAGCAGCATCTGCTACCGCTGCACCGGTGTCTCGCGCTGAACTGGTAGGACCTGTCTGACGTCACCGTGAGCATGAGAAAGTTTTTGTGCTCCCGATGCCTTCAGAAAGGTCCTGGGAGTTCACATCCAGTGAACTCACTTCACCTTTCTGATGGTAGCGTGAGCATCGTTATCGTTAGAAATTTTCCCACGGCGCTCACAGTAATGTCAGATCAGTACCGGAGATGCCAGTGTCCGTGTGTGTAGTACATGTGGCACACATGTGGCAACCATGTGCCGCATCAGTATCACATGGTGGGCACCGGGGAAGCAGTGGTACAGTAAGCGCTGTTCCCCAGCGCGGGTGCTGAAAACAACTCTCATCATTCTCTCCTGCTCTGATGGTGATCAGCGCATGCAGGGGAGAATGAGAGTTGTATTCAAGTGAGAACAATGCCAGCAGGTGGTGGCTGATGGGACTATCACTTCCATCAGCCTACACCTGCTGCCTCTAATAACAGTGAGAGCAGGAGTGGCTGATGGGAGTATTTATCAGCCAGCTCCTATGCTAAAAATAAATAAATGAAAGAAAAACTGGCATGGGTTCCCCTGTATTTTCTATAACCAGCCAGGCAAAACTGACAGCTGGGGGCTGCAACCCTCAGCTGTCAGCGTTAGGAGGCTGGTCATCAAGAATAGAGAGGGCTCTACACCCTGTTTATTAAATATTTAAATAAATAAATAATTTTAAAAAATGGTGTGGGATCCCTCCATTTTTGATAACCAGCCTTGTTAAAACAGCTGGGGGCTGGTATTCTCAGGCTGGTAAGAGGCCATGGATATTGACCCCCCAGCATGAAAATAGCAGCCAGCAGCTGCCCAGAAAAGGCACATCACTGAGGCTGTGTTCCCAGTTCAGTTTAGCACAGCTGTGAAAGCAGCCTCAGTGACCGAAGGTAACCTCGATGACATCACCGCTAGTCGCCGATTCTGCGCTCGTAGCAGCTCATTCACCAGTGGTTCTCAGCCTCGACGGTCACATCTTGGCACTGTCCAGGTTGGAAATTATTTATCCCTCAGAAAAATATGTAGAATTGAGAGTCCTCAGTGGTTGATACCTTTTAATGGCTAACTGAAAAGATGGTAACAAATTGCAAGTACTCCAGTCTCTTCATCAGGCATAGACTAAAAGAAATTCTGAAGAATCACATATTTATGCACAACACAGCACAGAAAAATGCCATAGATAAGACAGGTGATGTGAAGCAGAATTACCATTATGTGAGTAATAAACAGTTATGTCCATAAATATTGGAACAGTACATAGATAAGGAGTGTGAATGATTTATTGTCCTTTGATTGATGACCCCACACGGTCTGAAGAGCAAATTCCTTAGTTGATGTAATGATATAATAATAATAATTTTTATTTATATAGCGCCAACATATTCCGCAGCGCTTTACAAATTATAGAGGGGACTTGTACAGACAATAGACATTACAGCATAACAGAAATACAGTTCAAAACAGATACCAGGAGGAGTGAGGGCCCTGCTCGCAAGCTTACAAACTATGGGGAAAAGGGGAGACACGAGAGGTGGATGGTAACAATTGCTTTAGTTATTCGGACCAGCTATAGTGTAAGGCTCAGGTGTTCATGTAAAGCTGCATGAACCAGTTAACTGCCTAAGTATGTAGCAGTACAGACACAGAGGGCTAATACTGCATAAAGTGTATGAGAACATGATGCGAGGAACCTTTTTTTTATTTATTTTTTTTTTATTATAAATAGGCCACACAGGGATCGTTAGGTTAATGCATTGAGGCCAGTCTGAACAAATGAGTTTTTAGGGCACGCTTAAAACTGTGGGGATTGGGGATTAATCGTATTAACCTAGGTAGTGCATTCCAAAGAATCGGCGCAGCACGTGTAAAGTCTTGGAGACGGGAGTGGGAGGTTCTGATTATTGAGGATGCTAACCTGAGGTCATTAGCGGAGCGGAGGGCACGGGTAGGGTGGTAGACTGATACCAGGGAGGAGATGTAGGGTGGTGCTGAGCCATGGAGTGCTTTGTGGATGAGGGTAGTAGTTTTGTACTGGATTCTGGAGTGGATGGGTAACCAGTGTAATGACTGGCACAGGTAGAGGCATCGGTGTAACGGTTGGTGAGGAATATGATCCTGGCTGCAGCATTCAGGACAGATTGGAGCGGGGAGAGTTTTGCAAGAGGGAGGCCGATTAGTAGAGAGTTACAATAGTCCAGACGAGAATGAATAAGTGAAACAGTCAGAGTTTTTGCAGAGTCGAAAGTAAGAAAAGGACGAATTCCAGAAATGTTTTTGAGATGCAGGTAAGAAGAGTGATGTACAATAACAAATTGTATTGTGGCACTGTGTTAGCCAGAAAAATCGATGTGAATATTTTTCTGCCCAATGATCTCTAAAAACAAGAAAAAGAAGCGCACATAGAGTAATACCTTCAGGTGTCGCAATCACGTGGACCCCCACAAAACAGACTCACCTGGTCTGGTTGTGACAGGTCACAACTCCCTTGGATCAGCACGTATGGTCGCAGCAAGCTCCCGGCAAGCAGAACAAATCCACATGGAGAGAAGTAGAACCGGAGAATAGAAGCCGCGCAGACCACAATAAAGGTATCAGAGTTACACACACACTCTGTTTATTAGCCTACGCGTTTCGTGGCCAACAGGCCACTTCATCAGGGCATCAAGATTCATCAGTAAAAACAGGTATATATATCTACAAATACAATCAAAAAAATATATACAAACATGTCTAAACCCCACCTTCTTACGACATCACTTCTGGTGAGAACGCCCACTTTAAATCAAAAATTTATAAATACACCCATAACATTAATTACAAAACATTAAAATACATAAAGCACAATAATCAATCTTTAGAACTACAAATATTAATCAATAAATAATAAAAACAAATATATATAAACATTTCTGGTATCTAGATCAACCAGGATCAGAACTCACATATGAAGAAACCTAAAAACTATCCTCCAGAGAATAAACCTCCGTCTTATACCACTACACCACCTGGTGGTCTTAGGTGAGGGCAACTATTTATCCTGGATCCACCAGTTAAACCCATTCAAGACGCTATCATATGTTGACCCATAATAAAGGAAAAACAAACAAAGGGCTCATATAAGGTAACAACATCACATAATATGAAGTAAAAAAGTAAAAAAGTAAGGGAAAGAATGGGTTCCCATATGCTCAATTTCCACAACTCTTTTCGGATATGAACCCATATGATCTAGAGGTCTACAAACACTACAAAGGAATAAGCAGCACCTCAAACCAGTTAACCACCGGAGTTCATGAACAGTGGGGAGCACTGAGGTCCATAGTCTCTCCCCACGACGACACACGGAGGAACTCCTACAATCAAGAAAATCCATCACAGAAGAATCTCCGTGAGATGAAACTCATGATATTAATTACTTATAGGTACCTAGAAGAGGTCGCTAACCTCATTCAATCCACCAGGGCTTAAGGTGCCCAACTTAAATATCCAATATGTTTCTTTTTTACCCAGGACCTCCAATCTCCTACTATGGTACATGGATTGTCGCGACATTGTACCATAGTTCATCATGGGAATGTTAAATTATCTGTTACTCCCATTGATCATGTGCCTGTTAATACACCTAGGAGATTGGAGGTCCTGGGTAAAAAAGAAACATATTGGATATTTAAGTTGGGCACCTTTCCACACTGAGGTTTATAAAGTAATTAATTTATGCAAGCAGTATTTTAATCAGATTTTTATTATGTTGTAATTCATACTTAGAATTTTGTATGTTATGAGTACAACAAATTTTGCAAAGTTGCTTTTATAGCAGTACAATGATCATGGTTTTTATTGTGTTAAAATATACTCAAACTGACTCAGAATTTCAGTATTAGGCCGGGGTCACATTTGCGAGTGCAATGCGAGAAACTCTTGCACCAATACCCGGCACTCGGACCAGAGCGTTCAGCTGCATAAAAATACATACAGCCGCACGCAGTCCCGAATGCCGGCGGCAGTGCCGGGTATTGATGCGAGTTTCTCGCATTGCAGTCGCAAGTGTGACCCCGGCCTTAATGTAATTCAGCACCTTTGAAGCTAGTTTAAAGCTTTCTACTTGTAGAGTTTTGAGAGAGATAAAAAACGGCATTGAAATTAGCTATATTTAGACTTAAATTGCGTGCCACCCATCCTACTTTGCTCGGCAAAAATATTTAGTACATCAGCAGTACTAAAAAAAAATTAAAAACACAGAAACCGACAATATATCAGCACTGTGCCTTAACAGCAGAAAATACAAAGACTTTAAGATAATTAAAGGGTTACATGTCTAATAGACAAAAATGTAATGGACGACCATTGCTCCATTCTAATGGAATAATGTACAGCTCACTCCCCAGAATCAATGGTGGTCCCAGCAGTCAGCCTCTTGACATCCAAACCCTTTAGAATAATATTGAATTTCTAGATATTTTTTTTTAACGTTCATAATTTCACATGGCCAAATATCGAGGCTTGCGATTACACACATCATAGAGCCTCGCAACCACTTGCTTAAAAAAAGTCGAGTGCAATGCGAGAGAACATCACATAGCCCTTGCACCAGTGTTATTAAATGAGTCAGTGCTTAGCTGCGAGTTTCCTTCCCAGCCTAAAAACACAAGCCCGCAACCACCCCAGAATTGTTGTATCGCATTAGATGTGTCAATTTTGGTGCTTTGCCCGACTCTTCCCCATGACAATCAGAGTAATGGTAGTTGGGGTTGACAACAGCTGTGACTGGTTACAATCAGGCTTCCGTCCCCATCACTCAACTGAAACTGCCCTAACTAAAGTCACCAATGACCTACTAACTGCCAGGAGCAAGCGACACTACTCTGTCCTCCTTCTCCTGGACCTGTCTTCTGCCTTTGACACTGTGGACCACTCCCTTTTGCTACAAATTCTCTCATCTCTTGGCATCACAGACTTGGCCCTTTCCTGGATCTCGTCATATCTGACAGACCGAACATTCAGTGTCTCCCTCCCCCACACCACCTCCTCACTTCGCCCCTTGTCAGTCGGTGTTCCTCAAGGCTCTGTTCTAGGACCCCTACTCTTCTCCATCTACACTTTCGGCTTGGGACAGCTCATAGAATCCCACGGTATGCAGTACCATCTCTACGCTGATGATACGCAGATCTACCTATCCGGACCTGACCTCACCTCCTTACTTACCAAAATCCCACACTGTCTGTCTGCTATTTCAGCCTTCTTTTCTGCTCACTTTCTACAACTGAACATGGACAAAACAGAATTCATCATCTTTCCCCCATCTCACTCTACCCTTCCACCAGACCTATCCATCAATGTCAATGGCTGCTCACTTTCCCCAGTCCCACACGCCCGGTGCCTTGGGGTGATCCTCGACTCTGCCCTCTCTTTCAAGCCACATATCCAAGCCCTTGCCTCCTCCTGCCGTCTCAAACTCAAAGATATTTCCCGGATCCGTGCTTTCCTTGACCGCGACATCGCAAAAACGCTAGTGCATGCCCTTATCATCTCCCGCCTCGACTACTGCAACCTCCTACTCTCTGGACTCCCCTCTAGTTCTCTGGCACCGCTCCAATCCATCCTACACTCTGCTGCCCGACTAATCTACCTGTCTCCCCGCTATTCCCCAGCCTCTCCCCTATGTCAAGCCCTTCACTGGCTTCCTATCGCCCAGAAACTCCAGTTCAAAACCCTCACAATGACATACAAAGCCATCCACAACCTTTCTCCTCCATACATCTGTGACATGGTCTCCTGGTACCTACCTACACGCAACCTCCGATCCTCTCAAGACCTCCTTCTCTACTCCCCTCTCATCTCTTCTTCCCACAACCGCATCCAAGACTTCTCCCGTGCTTGCCCCATACTCTGGAACTCTCTACCCCAACACATCAGACTCTCGCCTACCATAGAAACCTTCAAAAAGAACCTGAAGACCCACCTCTTCTGACAAGCCTACAGCCTGCAGTGATCCTGAAGTTACTGAACCGCCGCGCAACCTGCCCTACCCTCTCCTAGTGTTTCATCACCCATCCCCTGCAGACTGTGAGCCCTCGCGGGCAGGGTCCTCCCTCCTTATGTACCCGTGTGCCTGTTATCTGCTCATGTTTAATGTATTTGTCTATATTTGCCTCGTATTCACATGTAAAGCGCCATGGAATAAATGGCGCTATAAAAATGTATAATAATAATAATAATAATTTGTCAAAAATCACAGCTGCCATCAAGAGCAGGGGTTAGTAATGGAGGAGTGTCTATCAGACACCTCTATTACTAAACAGTAACAAAATTTAACATACATGAAAAATACACCAAATATAATTTACTGGAAAATCCCAAGCAGGTCTGTCGTAATTCACCAAATCTGATGTGCTCCAGAAATAAATACCTGGAAAGCATAAAGAGACAGAAATACGAGAGCTCGTAAAAAATAAAAGACTGTTCCTCATTTGCCAATTTATTCGAAAAATTGTTCCCACAAAGCTCCTATGTAGTCCATGTTCCCTGAATCTGACTCCAGCGACTGAATTGTAGTAAACTTCCATCTATTCACAGGGTAGTGGGGAGTGATGATAATGCTCATCAGAGCCATAGCTGATGAGCATAAATAACCAATAATAACCCCTTTAAGAAATAGCAGGGAGCTGGTAGGTGGGTTTTTTTTATGTAAGAATCCAATGGGCTCATTTGAACCATAACAACAGTGCACAACCCCTTTAAAGGGAATCTGTCAGCAGGATTTTGCTACCTCATCTGAGAGCAGCATAATGTCAGCAAAGAGAGCCTGATAACAGTGATGGATCACCTAGTTTATTGGTGCAGTGGAACTTCTGACACAGAGTTTTTATATTGAGAATGCAGTAACACTTATAAAGCTAACCCCGTGGCCTCCAGGCTCTATATGTACATTGTCTATAGATAGTGAGCTGCTCATCACAAAAAGGGGTGGAGTTGGACAATTGCACACACAGCAGCTAGTCACAGCAATGATAATCACCAGGTGATAAAACCTTCAGTCTAAGGGTACCGTCACACAGTGGCATTTTGATCACTACGACGGCACGATCCGTGACGCTCCAGCATCGTAACAATATCGCTCCAGCGTCGTAGACTGCTGTCACACTTTGTAATGTACAACGCTGGAGCAATAATTTCATGACGTATGTGCGATGTAGAAGCCGTTGGTTACTATGCGCACATCGTATACAATATCGTGCACACCTTTGTTACACCATGCGATCATGCCGCCACAGCGGGACACTAGACGACGAAAGGAAGTTTCAAACGATCTGCTACGACGTACGATTCTCAGCGGGGTCCCTGATCGCAGGAGCGTGTCAGACACTGAGAGATCGTAACTATATCGCTGGAACGTCACGAATCATGCTGTCATAGCGATCAAAATGCCACTGTGTGACGGTACCCTTAGTAAACAACAGCACACAGCCTGACATGTGGCACATTGTTGAATTCTGTGTTTTAACCCGTACCTCATGCTGCTTTCCGATTACATAACAACAATCTGCTGACAGATTCCCTTTAAAATCAATACATAGTTGTTTTATTACTTATGCTTGATTGGAACTTTTTTGATCTGGCATGATACAGCTGGCTGCAGAACAGAATGTTCATCGATTCCTGCCATTTCAGACATGTTATAGATTGATCATTGTTCCAGTCAGTGATTGGATGCAGCGGTCATGTAACTGTCCTGATCAAAAGAACAAGTACAGAAACTGGCTGGTACCTGGGAAAAGAAAATAGAGGAATATGAGCCAAGTTTTCATGTTTCATATGTTCATGCTGTATTTTTTGTGTACTTAAAGGTTTCTGTAAAAGAAAAATGTCACTTTGGACAAACCCTTTATGTTAGCTTTAGTTGAGCCAGAGGTCACTCTAGGTTTTGCAGCCATCTGAAACAGACCTTATAAAGTTTTATGTACAGTATAATAAGTTCATATAATAAAGTATTGAGTTTGAAAAATATTTTTTGTGTTTATTTGAATAGATAGATATATATATACTAGATGGAGGCCCGATTCTAACGCATCGGGTATTCTAGAATATGTATGTAGTTTATTTATGAAGTTTTCAGAATAATGCAATTTATACAAAGGATTCGGCCGGCCACGACAAATTAGCGAAGCAAGGTTCAAATTCCACGCCAATTCGCGGGCGGACTGCGACTGTCACTGATTGTTCGTGGCCGGGTGTGACCAATCAGTGAAGCCAGGGCCGGCTCCAGGTTTTTGAGGGCCCTGGTAGAAAGAGTCTCAGTGGGCCCCCTTCTTTAACACATACCACGATTCATGATGCACAGATACAGCAGAGAAATATAGCACAGCCAAGTAGCGTATAACACAGCCCACGTAGTATATAACACAACCCACATAGTATATAACACAGCCACGTAGTAAATAGCACAGACACGTAGTATATAACACAGCCCATGTAGTATATTGCCCAGTCACGTAGTATATTGCTCAGCCACGTAGTATATTGCCCAGCCATGTAGTATATAGCACAGACATATAGTATATAGCACAGCCACGTAGTATAGTGCCCACCCTCGTAGTATATTGCCCAGCCACATAGTATATAGCACAGCCACATAGTATATAGCACTGCCACATAGTATATAGCACAGACACGTAGTACATAGCACAAACTTGTAGTATATTGCCCAGCCACATAATATATTGCACAGCCACATAGTATATTGCCCAGCCACGTAAAATATATTGCACAGCCATGTAGTATATTGCACAGCCACGTAGTATATAGCACAGAGACGTAGTATATAACACTGCCCATGCAGTATATAACACAGCCACGTAGTATATTGCCCAGCCACGTAGTATATTGCTCAGCCATGTAGTATATTGCCCAGCTACGTAGTATATTGCCCAGCCACGTAGTATATAGCACAGCCACATAGTATATAGCACAGCCACATAGTATATAGCACAGACACGTAGTATATAGCACAGACACGTAGTATATTGCCCAGCCACATAATATGTTGCACAGCCACATAGAATATTGCCCAGCTACGTAATATATTGCACAGTCACATAGTATATTGAACAGCCATGTAGTATATAGCACAGAGACATAGTATATAACAATGCCCATGCAGTATATAACCCAGGCCACGTAGTATAGAGCACAGTGATGTAGTATATTGCCCAGCCACGTAATATATACCATAGCCACGTAGTATATAGCACAGCCCACATAGTATATAGTACAGAAATGCAGTATATAACACAGTCCATGCAGTATCTAACACAGCCCACGTAGTATATAGCAATGTGGACACCATATCCCTGTTAAAAAAGAGTTAAAATAAAAATTAGTTAGATACTCACCTTCCGTCGGCCCCTGGATCCAGCACAGGCGTTTACCGATGCTCCTCGTGATGCTCCGGTCCCAAGAGTGCATTGCGGTCTCGCGAGATGATGACGTAGCGGTCTCGCGAGACCGCTACGTCATCATCTCGCGAGACCACAATGCATGGACCCGAGCGTCGTGAGAAGCCGGAAAGGCCTGGGCTGTATACGGGGTCCGACAGAAGGTGAGTATATAATGATTTTAATTAATTTTGACATTAGATCTTCTTACTATTGATGCTGCATAGGCAGCATCAATAGTAAAAAGTTGGTCACACAGGGTTATTAGCAGCGTTAACGGAGAGCGTTACACCGCGGCATAATGCGGTCCGTTAACGCTGCCATTAACCCTGTGTGAGCGCTGACTGGAGGGGAGTATGGAGTGGGCACTGACAGCAGGGGAGTAGGGAGCAGCCATTTCACAGCCGCACTGTGCACGTCGCTGATTGGTCGTGGCCACGACCAATCAGTGACTTCAGATTTCCGTGATAGACAGACAGAAAGACAGACAGAAAGACAGACAGAAAGACAGAAGTGACCCTTAGACAATTATATAGTAGACTAGATTGTGGCCCGATTCTAACGCATCGGGTATTCTAGAATATGCATGTCCCCGTAGTATATGGACAATGATGATTCCAGAATTCGTGGCAGACTGTGTCCGTCGCTGATTGGTCGAGGCAACCTTTATGACATCATCGTCGCCATGGCAACCATTATGACATCTACGTCGATACTGTGCCCGTCGCTGAATCAGAGACGCGGGATTTCTACGTCCTTTATGACATCATCGTCGCTGTGCCCGTTGCTGATTGGTCGAGGCCTGGCGGCCCAACCTAACGCATCGGGTATTCTAGAATATGCATGTCCCCGTAGTATATGGACAATGAGGATTCCAGAATTCGCGGCAGACTGTGCCCGTCGCTGATTGGACGAGGCAACCTTTATGACATCATCGTCGCCATGGCAACCATTATGACATCTACGTCGATACTGTGCCCATCGCTGAATCAGAAACGTGGGATGTCTACGTCCTTTATGACATCATCGTCGCTGTGCCCGTTGCTGATTGGTCGAGTCCTAGCGGCCTCGACCAATCAGAGACATGGGATTTCTACGTCCTTTATGACATCATCGTCGCTGTGCCCGTTGCTGATTGGTCGAGGTCTGGTGGCCTCGACCAATCAGAGACGCGGGATGTCTACGTCCTTTATGACATCATCGTCGCTGTGCCGGTCACTGATTGGTCGAGGCCTGGCGGCCTCGACCAATCAGAGACGCGGGATTTCCAGGACAGACAGACAGACAGAAAGACAGACAGACAGACAGACAGACAGACGGAAAAACCCTTAGACAATTATATATATAGATATATATATTAATGCCACGGTAGCAACCGTACACAGTGAAGAGGTAGTGACCCACAAAGTTCCAATACAAAGTCTCTTGAATGTGTTTTCTCACAGCCTTAAAGTCCAATTAACATTAAAGTCCAATTCACACACAAGTGCATATCATCTCAGTGCATATAACTTCAGTGTATATTATCAGTGTTCAGTTCACACCGGTTCATAGCACTACATATCATATGGCTTTTAGATTGCAGTCCATAAACAGGCCAGACTTCCCTTTGTCCAGTTTCCCAGGGTGACCGCACGCCATATTAAAGTCTACAAACACACAGCTTTACATGTTGCAGACACTACACACGCCAGCCCTCCTCTGACTAGTTCCCGTGGATGTCCTGCATCACTGTATCACAGTCTCTTTACTCACACAGTCGTACAAAGCCCAGGATATCCTCCAGATAGCAGCCGGGCACTATATCCAATCTATTTGCAATCGTTACCCAGGCCAGTACTCTTTCAGGCTCAGGACATCCACCTTCGGTCACAGGACTGTCCACATCCGAGACCAGTACCATGGATGACATGCATCGCTGTATACGCTGCGGGTGCCAGGCTATTCAGCTGCTCTGGGTGCTGGCTTGGCTCGGCTGTGCATGCATGCACTCAGCCAGCGCTCTGCACACCTCTGCTCTGCACACCAGCAAACACCAGACTGACACTGACGTTGCACCTCACACCTGACACACTCATACCCCTTACTGCAGGGCTTTTAACAAACAAATCTATTGCTTTCTGCCACTTAGAAAATCCGGACCGTAAATCCGTGACTCTCATGCACACCTATGGACTATGGAGCACTGCCAGAACCCTGCAAAATGACCTCCAGCAGGCCACAATTGTATATGTGTCTGCACAAATGGTTAGAAACTGACTCCATGAGGATGGTCTGAGTGCCCAATGTCCACAGATGGAGGTTGTGCTCACAGCCCAACACCATGCAGGACACTTGACATTTGCCACAGAACATCAGGATTGGCAAATTCGCAACTGGCGCCCTGTGCTCTTCACAGATGAAAGCAAGTTCACACTGAGCACATGTGACAGACGCGACAGAGTCTGGAGACGCTGTGGAGAGTGATCTGCTGCCTGTAACATTCTTCAGCATGACCGGTTTGGCAGTGGGTCAGTAATGGTGTGGGGTGGCATTTCTTTGGAAGGCCGCACAGCCCTCCATGGGCTCGCCAGAGGTAGCCTGACTGCTATTAGGTACCGAGATGAGATCCTCAGACCCCTTGTGAGACCATATGCTGGTGCGATTGACCCTGGGTTCCTCCTAATGCAGGACAATGCCAGACCTCGTGTGGCTGGAGTGTGTCAGCAGTTCCTGCAAGATGAAGGCATTGAAGCTATGGACTGGCTCGCCCATTCTCCAGACCTGAATCCGATTGAAGACATTTGGGACATCATGTTCGCACCATCCACCAATGTCACATTGCACCACAGACTGTCCAGCAGTTGGCAGATGCTCTAGTCCAGGTCTGGGAGGAGATTCCTATTGAGACCATCTGCCACTTCATCAGGTGCCTGCCCAGGCATTGTAGGGAGGTCATACAGGCACGTGGAGGCAACACACACTACTGAGCGTCATTTCCTTGTCTTGAGGCATTTCCACTGAAGTTGGATCAGCCTGTAACTTCATTTTCCACTTCAATTCTGAGCATCATTCCAACTCCAGACCTCCGTGGGATATTAGTTGTGATTTAAGGGCTAAGTCATAAAGGTAATTTCGCAAAGCATCCTGGGAACGCAAGATGGCGGCAGCCGCGTGCCCATCTGCACAGCGCCGTTGGATCCCAGGGAGCGGAGAGACGGGACGCTGAGGAGCAGCGACCAGAATGGTGAGTATGTTCAACTACAAGGGGCCCTCGGATCGTTAGGTAAGTATGTTTATTTTTTATTTTTTTAACCTGTGACATACGTGGCTCGGTAATATAGTACGTCACTGGGCAATATCCTACGTGGCTCTGTGCTGTATACTACAAGGCTGTGCAATATACTACGTGGCTCTGTGCTGTATACTATGTGGCTGGACAATATACTACGTGGCTCTGTGCTGTATACTACGTGGCTGGGCAATATACTACGTGGCTGGACAATATACTACCTCGCAGTGCAATATAATACGTGGCTCTGTGCTGTATACTATGTGGCTGGACAATATGCTACGTGGCTCTGTGCTGTATACTACGTGGCTGGGCAATATACTACGTCACTGGGCAATATACTACATGGCTCTGTGCTGTATACTACGTGGCAGGGCAATATACTACGTGGCTGGCCAATCTACTACATCGCTGTGCAATATACTACGTGGCTCTGTGCTGTATACTACGTGGCTGGGCAATATACTACGTAAATGGGCAATATACTACGTAACCGGGCTATATACTACGTGGCTGGGCAATATACTATGTGACTGGGCAATATACTACGTCGCTGGGCAATATACTACGTCGATGGGCAATATACTACGTGGCTGGACAATATACTACGTGGACATGCATATTCTAGAATACCCGATGCGTTAGAATCGGGCCACCATCTAGTATATATATATATATATATATATATATACAGTATATATATATATATATATATATATATATATATATATATATATATACACTAAAGCTGCTGATAAAGAAGGAAGTGAAGGTCCTAATTTAGTTTTGCATCTATTTTTTCCTTACATTTGTTCTGGAATCATGCTTCAGAAAGACAATGTGTCATATAATGACTTGAAGCTTTGTGACAAGTTTCTTTCTCTGTACATTGAGTGGCTTGAAATGTTTGCACCTGGTCAGAATCTAGCAAATATCAAAATGTTCTTTAACTATGCTTCCTGTGTAATCACCAACACAAAGCTTATGAAAATGGGTTCCAAAGCAATGAGAATGATGATGCTGTAGGTAGTTAAATCATTTTGGCTTCAATTACAGTCTTGATGAGCTTTTTCTTTTCCATGGTGATTCTAACTTGTGCTGGTATTTTTACAAAATAAATACAAATTCTAACACACAAGCATAATTTGCGTTTCTTTTTAAGTCACTTTCCATTTTTTATCTTGTATTAGTTTTCATTTATTGGGTCAAATTCATCAAAATGGAGCATGCAATTCATGAATTTAGCGTAAAGTAAGAACATGCATTTTCTTTTCGGCTTTAACAGTTTGTGACTTTTGTCACAAATATTGGCATACTCAAAAGTGCACCATGTGGTGACTCTGGAGGAGTTGCTGTTATTGGAATGCCGCGACAGAAAGGGGACGGAAGATCATGGTGTCTGGTTACACAAACCCCTGTACGTTATTAGAACTGCTTTATCGTCCTTAGCTCTCCCTGTCATGAATTGTCTAAGCTGTTCTTTGTTGCCACTCCTCTCAGGTATATATGCTCACCTCTTGCACTAGGGG
The DNA here is from genome assembly GCF_032444005.1 of Ranitomeya imitator. Taxonomy (NCBI): domain Eukaryota; kingdom Metazoa; phylum Chordata; class Amphibia; order Anura; family Dendrobatidae; genus Ranitomeya; species Ranitomeya imitator. Next base: position 87,391,021 of record NC_091287.1, on the reverse strand, counting down.
ATTGCTGGTGATAGTTTATAACATCCTAGTATGGTGGTGAAAGAGAGTTCTGAATTAGTAGCAGTCAGTTGCTCTTCCCATTTGGTTTATCCCTCCTGTTATTCCATTGATTTTCACTTGGTTGTTTTTTGAGTGTGTTAGTATAATTGTAGTTTTCTTTAATCCCTGTCTGTTTCCCCTGTCTGTCATGTTTGTATTATCCTATAAACCTGTGTCCCATACCTCCTTGGGTGGGGGAAGAAACAGATCAGCGTGCATATAGGAGCATAGCAAGGTATGAGACCCCAGCATCTTCACCATCAGAGGTACACTGGGGAACAGGGATAACCCAGGGTCCGCCTAGTTTAATAGACAGGGAAAGAGCCCATTGCCCCAGGAAATTCTGCTACAGTATCATGACAGTTGAAGTTGAAGAATCAGGCTAAAGCTTCTGGAATTGCAAGACTCCGTCCACAAAGTGGAGAACAGTAAAAAATAAGGCAAGCACATATAAAATAGAATTAGAAAAAAAGCACATATAAAATAATGAATTTGGTGCAGACAAAAAAAAATGGAAATCACCCCAAACTAGATAAAAAACAAGCTCAAAAGCAATGATGAATTAGGGTCTTAATATTAATTTCCTTCTCTAGTTTTGCCAATCTTTGGAAATTCAAATTTCCATTTCTTACCATAAATAGTGTAAGAGGCCTTTACAAAAAAGAAATATTTAAATGAGTTCCCAAATTATTTGTTTAACAGCTTTTGAAATCTACTATATAAAGCTGAATGTGTGTATGTGTGTGTGTGTGTGTGTGTGTGTGTGTGTGTGTATGTCCGGGATTGGCATCTGCACCGTCGCAGCTACAGCCACAAAATTTTGCACAGTCACACGTCTGGACCCCGAGAGCGTCATAGGCTATATTGTGAGGCGAAATTTTAACCCCGCGCGTTCCAATTCACCAAACAATTTTGCCCCTATCTACATAATGGGGAAAAAAGTGAAAGGAAAAGTGTTGGAGGCGTCGCAGCTACAGCAACAAAATTTTGCACAGTCACACGTCTGGACCTTGAGAGCATCATGGGCTATGTTGTGAGGTGAAATTTTAACCCCGCGCTTTCCAATTCACCAAACAATTTTTCCCCTATCTACATAATGGGGAAAAAGTGAAATGAAAAGTGTTGGAGGCGTCGCAGCTACAGCCACAAAATTTTGCACAGTCACACGTCTGGACCCTGAGAGCATCATAGGCTATGTTGTGAGGTGAAATTTTAACCCCGCGCGTTCCAATTCACCAAACAATTTTGCCCCTATCTACCTAATGGGGAAAAGTGAAAGGAAAAGTGTAGGAGGCAAATTGACAGCTGCCAGATGTGAACAAGGGGGACTTAAAGAATGAGCGCGATGGCGCCAAAGAGTATATACCGTACCTTTGCTAAGATGGGGCCCCGACATGGGATACTCACCACACACGGGGATATGAACACACACACAAAATGCGCCACACACTACCACGTGCATGAACACATATACCACCCTCAGCACACATTTCACCACACATACACCAACCTCGCCACATAAAAGTCGAAACACAAAAGTCGCCGCTCAAAACTCGCCACGCGCAAAACTCGCCACATGCAAAAACTAGGCTCACGCAAAACTCGCTACACGTGCAAAACTCACCTTAAGGAAAACTCGCCACACGCAAAACTTGCACACGCGGAAAAATTGCCACATGCACAAAAGTTGCAACACATGCAAAAGTTGCCTCACACAAAACTTGCACATACTCAAAACGCACCACACATAAAACTCGACGCGCAAAACACACTAACCTGTCACATGCAACTCGACACACAAAAAGTTGCTACACACATGTTGCCACACAAAACTCATCTCACAAAAGTCGCTACATGCATGTCGCCACACGCAACTAAACACACACAACTTGACAAACGAAACTCGCCCTAAAACACACACAAGTCTGGTATTATCCTTCAAAAATAATAATCTGATTAATAAGCAGACAAACTACAAGAGCAACAAATGTACCATATAGGAAATATGGCAGCTGTTAGTCACATGACCTGTCTATTATGTGTATGTGTGAGCTAATATACAGTGGGGCAAAAAAGTATTTAGTCAGTCACCAATAGTGCAAGTTCCACCACTTAAAAAGATGAGAGGCGTCTGTAATTTACATCATAGGTAGACCTCAACTATGGGAGACAAACTGAGAAAAAAAAATCCAGAAAATCATATTGTCTGTTTTTTTAACAATTTATTTGCATATTATGGTGGAAAATAAGTATTTGGTCAGAAACAAAATTTCATCTCAATACTTTGTAATATATCCCTTGTTGGCAATGACAGAGGTCAAACGTTTTCTGTAAGTCTTCACAAGGTTGCCACACACTGTTGTTGGTATGTTGGCCCATTCCTCCATGCAGATCTCCTCTAGAGCAGTGATGTTTTTGGGTTTTCGCTTGGCAACACGGACTTTCAACTCCCTCCAAAGGTTTTCTATAGGGTTGAGATCTGGAGACTGGCTAGGCCACTCCAGGACCTTGAAATGCTTCTTACAAAGCCACTCCTTCGTTGCCCTGGCGGTGTGCTTTGGATCATTGTCATGTTGAAAGACCCAGCCACGTTTCATCTTCAATGCCCTTGCTGATGGAAGGAGGTTTGCACTCAAAATCTCACGATACATGGCCCCATTCATTCTTTCATGTACCCGAATCAGTCGTCCTGGCCCCTTTGCAGAGAAACAGCCCCAAAGCATGATGTTTCCACCACCATGCTTTACAGTAGGTATGGTGTTTGATGGATGCAACTCAGTATTCATTTTCCTCCAAACACAACAAGTTGTGTTTCTACCAAACAGTTCCAGTTTGGTTTGATCAGACCATAGGACATTCTCCCAAAACTCCTCTGGATCATCCAAATGCTCTCTAGCAAACTTCAGACGGGTCCGGACATGTACTGGCTTAAGCAGTGGGACACGTCTGGCACTGCAGGATCTGAGTCCATGGTGGCGTAGTGTGTTACTTATGGTAGGCCTTGTTACATTGGTCCCAGCTCTCTGCAGTTCATTCACTAGGTCCCCCTGCGTGGTTCTGGGATTTTTGCTCACCGTTCTTGTGATCATTCTGACCCCACGGGGTGGGATTTTGAGTGGAGCCCCAGATCGAGGGAGATTATCAGTGGTCTTGTATGTCTTCCATTTTCTAATTATTGCTCCCACTGTTGATTTCTTCACTCCAAACTGGTTGGCTATTGCAGATTCAGTCTTCCCAGCCTGGTGCAGGGCTACAATTTTGTTTCTGGTGTCCTTTGACAGCTCTTTGGTCTTCACCATAGTGGAGTTTGGAGTCAGACTGTTTGAGGGTGTGCACAGGTGTCTTTTTATACTGATAACAAGTTTAAACAGGTGCCATTACTACAGGTAATGAGTTGAGGAAAGAGGAGACTCTTAAAGAAGAAGTTACAGGTCTGTCAGAGCCAGAAATCTTGATTGTTTGTTTCTGACCAAATACTTATTTTCCACCATAATATGCAAATAAATTGTTAAAAAAACAGACAATGTGATTTTCTGGATTTTTTTTTCTCAGTTTGTCTCCCATAGTTGAGGTCTATCTATGATGTAAATGACAGACGCCTCTCATCTTTTTAAGTGGTGGAACTTGCACTATTGCTGACTGACTAAATACTTTTTTGCCCCACTGTATATACTGTCGGGGGGAGGGCTTCCTGTTGGTTGGGGATTTATCAGGCTGCTAATAGCCACCAAACACAGCTCAGCTTCTACTTTGCTACAGTTAATTAATCTGAGCTCTGATTGGTTAATATAAGCAGGACATTCTCAGTATAACAAAGCTTGTGTGAGGTAATAGCATGTTAGAGTGTGTTGGTGGAAAGGCTGATGTCAGTCACATTACCTCTATGTGAGAGGATATAGAAACTGCCAGTTACAGACTATTTTTACCACAATTATGTGTATGTGTGAGCTAATATATACTGCCAGGGGGAGGGCTTCCTGTTGGCTGGGGATTTATCAGGCTGCTAATAGCAACCAATCACAGCTCAGCTTCTACTTTGCTACAGTTAATTAATCTGAGCTCTGATTGGTTAATATAGGCAGGACATTCTCAGTATAACAAAGCTTGTGTGAGGTAATAGCATGTTGTTAGGGTGTGTTGGTGGAAAGGCTGATGTCAGTCACATTACCTCTATGTGAGAGGATATAGAAACTGCCAGTTACAGACTATTTTTACCACAAAAATGCCTCATAAGAAAAGGAATTCCATGGCACAAATGTCAGCTGATGCAAAAAGAAAAGCTGCATTACGAGCCAATGAAAAATGTGAAGACCGAGAAACAAGGCTGACACACATGAGAACAGCAGCTGCTTTCTCTAGGGCCAATGAACTTTCTGAGGAGAGGGAAGAGAGGCTTGCAGACAAGAGAACAAGAACTGCTTCCTCAAGAGCCAATGAATTTTCTGAGGAAAGGGAAGCGAGGCTTGCAGACATGAAAACAAGAGCTGCTTCCTCAAGAGCCAATGAACTTTCTGAGGAGAGGGAAGCGAGGCTTGCAGACAAGAGAACAAGAACTGCTTCCTCAAGAGCCAATGAACTTTCTGAGGAGAGGGAAGCGAGGCTTGCAGACAAGAGAACAAGAACTGCTTCCACAAGGGCCAATGAACTTTCTGAGGAGAGGGAAGCGAGGCTTGCAGACAAGAGAACAAGAACTGCTTCCTCAAGGGCCAATGAACTTTCTGAGGAGAGGGAAGCGAGGCTTGCAGACAAGAGAACAAGAACTGCTTCCACAAGGGCCAATGAACTTTCTGACGAGAGGGAAGCGAGGCTTGCAGACAAGAGAACAAGAACTGCTTCCTCAAGGGCCAATGAACTTTCTGACGAGAGGGAAGCGAGGCTTGCAGACAAGAGAACAAGAACTGCTTCCTCAAGAGCCAATGAATTTTCTGAGGAGAGGGAAGCGAGGCTTGCGGACATGAAAACAAGAGCGGCTTCCTCAAGAGCCAATGAGTCATCTCAGCAGAGAGAAGGCCGACTTGCCGCTAAGAGAATTGCTATTTCTTCCACCAGGGCACAGGAAATGGTTGGAGATTTGAAACATGCTGCCTTTTGTTACCTGTCAGACATAAACTATCAGGATAATCCTAAAGTTCAGATAGGAAAAATGGATGTGGTCTGCATGTACTGCAGTGCCCTGAAATGGAAAGATGAACCGCCAGGTTTATGCTGTGCAAATGGCAAGATAAAACTTCCACCTCTCCTGTCACCACCAGATCCCCTAAAGTCTCTGATGACGGGTACCAGTACAATATCAAAGCATTTCTTGGACAACATCAGGAAGTACAACTCCTGCTTCCAAATGACATCATTTGGTGCAACAAAAATGTTTACAACAGGATTTCTGCCAACATTCAAAGTTCAAGGACAGGTTTACCACTCAATTGGCTCACTGCTTCCATTACAAAGAGAAGAACCTCAATTTCTTCAACTCTTCTTCATGGGAAATGCAGAAGCAGAGGCTCAGCGGAGATGCTCTTTAATTCCTAACACTCGCCTTGATATTGTCACTATTTTACAGCAGTTCCTTCACACCAACAATCCATATGTTCAACTTTTCTAGACTGCACTTGAATGCATGCCAAATGACGATTACAAAGTTGTAATTCGAGCTGACAAAACACCGCAAGGTGAACATCAGCGACGTTTCAATGCTCCCACATTTGATGATGTAGCAATCTTGATAGTAGGCAATGATTTTCAAAGCCGTGACATTGTGCTTCAGAAAAGGAACAATAGTTTGCAACGAGTAGCAGAAACTCACAGGTCCTATGATGCACTGCAATATCTAATCATCTTTTGGCAGGGACAGGATGGCTATCACTTTGGAATACCTCAGACAGATCCTACAACAGGCAACCCTTCAGGAAAAAAAGTGTCTGCCATGGACTTCTATGCATATAGGATCATGACAAGATTTGCAGAGGAAAATCACATCTTGAAATGCAAACACCTCTTCCACCAATTTATTGTTGACATGTATGCAAAAATTGAGAGTGAACGTCTTTTATATATCCGACTAAATCAAAAGAAGCTCAGGGCAGAGGAATATATTCACCTTAGAGATGCTGTTGCAAATGATGCTGATCCAAAAGAGTTGGGGAAAATGGTTATTCTTCCATCAACTGTCACTGGAAGCCCACGACACATGCATGAATACACACAGGATGCAATGACTTATGTGAGAAAGTATGGCCGTCCAGATCTTTTCATCACCTTTACTTGCAATCCTGCCTGGGAGGAAATTGGAGGGCGCCTGTTGCCGGGCCAAAAATCAGTGAATCGCCATGACCTTATTGCTCGGGTTTTCAAACAGAAACTTTCAAAAATGACTAATCTCATCACAAAATCACATATTTATGGTGAGACGCAATGCTGGATGTATTCAGTTGAATGGCAAAAAAGAGGCCTTCCTCACGCCCACATCTTGATCTGGCTGAAGCAAAAAATACAGCCTACCGAAATTGACAATATCATCAGTGCCGAATTGCCAGACCTTCGGATTGACCCATTGCTGTTTGACACCATCACAAAAAACATGATCCATGGTCCGTGTGGGAGTCTCAACAAAAATTCTCCCTGTATGATTGATGGCAGGTGTTCAAAGCATTACCCACGATCCCTGGTTCAAGAAACCCAAACAGGACAAGATGGATATCCAGTCTACCAAAGAAGAAAGCCAGGGGATGGTGGTTTCACAGCAAAGGTCAAAATGCGTGTTGGATCATCACTCCAAGAGATAGAAATTGACAACAGGTGGGTAGTGCCTTACAACCCTTTGCTCTCAAAAATCTTCCAGGCCCACATAAATGTCGAATCTTGCCACTCTGTGAAATCTATCAAGTATATCTGCAAATATGTCCACAAAGGAGGTGATCAAGCAGTTTTTGAACTCCAGAAAAATGGACCTATTATTGATGAAGTGGAGGCATTCCAGATGGGCAGGTACATAAGCAGCAATGAAGCTGTTTGGAGAATACTAAGCTTCTCCATTCATGAGCGCTACCCACCAGTTGTGCATCTGAGTGTGCACTTGGAAAATGGACAGAGAATTTATTTTAACCCAGCAAACTTGCAGCAGCAGCTCCTAACACCACCTAAGACCACCCTCTTGGCATTTTTGAGCTGTGTCAACAAGACCCTTTTGCAAAAACAATTCTCTACTGTGATTTACCAAAGTACTACACTTGGAATGCCTCCAGAAAAACACTGGAACGGAGGAAACGGGGCCTTGATATTGAAGGCTATCCAGGGGTGAAAGCAACTGATACACTTGGTCGCGTCTACACTGTTCATCCGTCAAATGCAGAGTGCTTCTAAATGCGCATGTTACTTCATGTTGTCAAAGGCCCTACATCATTTTCTGACTTGAAGACCGTCGGAGGCCATGTGTGTGAAACATTCAGGGAAGCTTGCCAAAGAAAAGGACTTCTGGAAAATGATGGACACTGGGACATGACCCTCAGTGAAGCTGCAGCCACACAAACCCCAAAGCGACTAAAGGCCCCTTCACATTTAGCGACGCTGCAGCGATACCGATAACGATCCGAATCGCTGCAGCGTCGCTGTTTGGTCGCTGGAGAGCTGTCACACAGACCGCTCTCCAGCGACCAACTATGCCGGTAGCCAGGGTAAACATCGGGTAACTAAGCGCAGGGCCGCGTTTAGTAACCCGATGTTTACCCTGGTTACCATGCTAAAAGTAAAAAAAAAAAAACACTAGATACTTACCTACCGCTGTCTGTCCTCCAGTGCTGCGCTCTGCTTCTCTGCTCTCCTCTTGTACTGTCTGGGAGCCGGAAAGCAGAGCGGTGACGTCACCGCTCTGCTTTCCGGCTCACAGCCAGTACAGGAGGAGTGCAGAGCGCAGCGCTGGAGGACAGACAGCGGTAGGTAAGTATCTAGTGTTTGTTTTTTTTTTACTTTTAGCATGGTAACCAGGGTAAACATCGGGTTACTAAGCGCGGCCCTGCACTACACTGTAAACAAAGTACAGAAAACGTAAATCTCCTATAAAGGGATTGGCTACACATATGGCACTTCCCAAATTCAAATACACCTTATAAATAAACGGAAGCTGATGCCAAACTTTAAATATTTAAATGAGAATATCTTTATTCAATACATCGATAAAACCATATCAAAGTGGAGATACATATGCATACAAGATAGTGCTGCCATATACAGGTAACTAGTAACAGGACCATATAAACAATTTCCAAGTAAACGTAGTTGTTAATTCATACTGACATAGAGGCACATATAAAGAGCATGTATATACTTCACCCCCAAAATTCATAAAGATCTATCTACCCCACCAGGAAGACCAATAGTCTCTGGAAACGAGAGTCTATGTGAAACGGTATGTAAATATCTTGACTTCCATTTAAAACCAATTGTTCAGACCTTACCCTCGTATATCAGAGACACGGGGGATGTGTTGGGCAAAATTGAGGGTATCCCCATGGAAGAAGACATGTGGTTAGTCACTCTAGATGTTGAATCCTTATATACATCTATACAACATGATGATGGGATTAGAGCGGTGCAGACATTTCTAGCAATGACTGACTATGACACTGAATTCAACCAGTTCCTCATTTCCCTTTTAAGATTTGTGCTGGAACATAATTATTTTATTTTTAAAAGCACCATATACCTACAAAAGCAAGGTACTGCTATGGGGGCGGCATTTGCCCCCTCATATGCAAATTTATTTCTGGGAGCATGGGAGAGAAAGATTTTCTTCACAAATCCAATTGCATTCATTGAGAAGGTCCTGTTCTGGGCACGCTTTATTGATGACATTCTTCTTATCTGGCAGGGCTCAGAGCAGGACCTTCTCTCGTTTGTGGGGATACTCAATAGCAATCCCATGAATATTAAACTAACCTGTAAGTACAATCAATGCAGTGTAGAATTCCTGGATATTTTGATTTTTAAGGGATCGCAAAATTTACTGGAGACGGATGTCTTTCGTAAAAGCACTGCTACAAATTCATTACTGCACGCCTCCTCCTCCCACCCACGCCCTTTGGTAAATGGAATACCTACTGGTCAATTTCTACGAATCAGAAGAATCTGCTCAAGTGATGCCATATTTGACAAACAAGCTGAAGACCTAACAGAAAGATTTCGAAACAGAGGATATTCGAATAGGAGCATCAAGAAAGGCTATAAGAAAGCAGCAGCGAAAAGACGAGTAGATCTAATACAACCTAAACTGAAAAAAGCCCAAGAAGAACCACAGGTAAGATTTATATCCACTTATAGTGGAAAATGGGCTGATATGAGACAAGCCCTTGGTAAATATTGGGCCATATTGAAAACCGACTCCACCATCTCTAAACATGTGAGTGATAGTCCATCTATCACTTACAGAAGGTCTCGTAACCTCAAAGACATGTTGGTACATAGTTACCATGCTGGGGATGATATGAACAGAGCCTTTGGATCAAAAGGACCCAAATGGGGGTTTTATCCATGTAACAACTGCATTGCCTGTCCAAATATGCAAAAAGCGCTAACATTTAAATCTAGCGATGATCTGAAAACATTCACGATCACCCAACATATCACGTGTGATACTATAGGCGTAATATACTATGCCACCTGTCCTTGCCGGAAAATCTATGTGGGCCTGACATCTAGGCAACTCAAAATCCGAGCGAGAGAACATTATAGGGATATAGTTAATGCACGTGAGGTAGAGGATGTTTCAGAGTTAAAACCAGTACCGAGACATTTTAAACTTGTCCACGACTGTAATGCAAAGCTTTTGAAAATTTCTGGCATTGATAAAGTGTTTATAGGGACAAGAGGTGGCAACTGGAGAAAAACTCTGGCCCAGTTAGAGGTGAGATGGATTATGAAAATCAACTCCATCCAACCGCATGGTTTAAATGAAGTCCTTAGTTTTGCCCCTTTCCTGTAGTCTGTTGTTTGTTGTTTTTTAGCTCATGTTTTTATTTTATGGTTTTAATATATTCTCTTTATTTTTTAGTTTTATATGCCATCTATTTATATTATGAACTATTCTGCCCCTATGATGACCGGGAGGAAATATTTCTGGAGGGTTCTGGAAGGACTAGTCTATGATGCTTGGATACCATTCAAAACTAAGGAGAAGAGTATACATGTTAAAGACCTTGGGAATACTCATTTGGTGTTGTGCAATTTGACTACTATGTATATATACGCATTAATTTTTTCTAACCATGTGTGTGCCATTGTTATATGGCTTTTTAGATGTCAGTACATATATTCGTTTTTTGCAGTTTTTGTATATTTGCACTCTTTATATTTTCTTAAAAATGTGTGTTCATATACCCTGTTCCACTTTTGGTTTTTAATAGTGATCATATAGGTATTTTATGCACTGTTTAGCACTTTACAGTATATCTAATGTATTGTCTATCACTTTAGATAATTGTATATAGATAGATGTTTATATGTTTGCACATATTTGTGTATTTATTCATATCTGCACTTGTAGTATTATATAGTTATGCTGTATATGTTATGGCTTTTAAATGAGTAAAAATAGAGTGATCTGATGCATTGTCAGGCACTTTATTATATGTCTTATGCACTGTTAGTCACTTTAGTACAATGTTCATATATAGATGCAGTGTAATACTGTAAGATCTGCATATTCTTAGCTGGTATTTCCAACGTCTCTAGGATAGATTTATATTTATATAGTCTGTCCCTTATAATTAGATGTAGTCACCATAGTTTTCCTTTGGTTTAGTACCTGTGGGCAATGAATCAAGTGTAGCCGCGGTATGACTTACTAGTTTAGCGCCCGTCAGACCTATTTGTCTAGATTGTCTGTTTGTTTCCTCCAGTGGTGAGTGCGCTCCGTCTGTGTCCGGATGCCGGCGTCTCCGTGGTTACGCGTCTTTGCGCGTCATCTTCTCCGCCCCTCAATTCTGACGCGTCGGATGGGGGTGTGGATGGATGACGTTGGACGCCGATCTGCGCAGGCGCGGCGTCCCGGAACATGAACGCGAGCGCCATTACTATACCGCTGTCACCAATGCATTAGGTGGGCTATAAATAGAACGAGCGAATGATACACACTATACAGACCCCCTTAGAAGAAGCGGAACGCGAAACGCGCGTCGGGGAAGGTGCCGCATATACAGGTTATGTATTAAACTTTATTTATCTATCTGAGCTGGCATTGAGGTTTGTGTGAGGCTAGTATACATATTAGTATTTACTTGAGATAGCTATGGTTCTACTATTGGCTTTACTTATTGGATTGTGCTAACTTGAAGGGAATTTAGATTAGGCATGCAGCTATGAATATGGTGCAAAACTTTATTTATATACCCTCTCTATAGCATAATAGACCTCACTTGAATCTTTATATTGTCTCTGTAAGGGCTCTTTATATGTGCCTCTATGTCAGTATGAATTAACAACTACGTTTACTTGGAAATTGTTTATATGGTCCTGTTACTAGTTACCTGTGTATGGCAGCACTATCTTGTATGCATATGTATCTCCACTTTGATATGGTTTTATCGATGTATTGAATAAAGATATTCTCATTTAAATATTTAAAGTTTGGCTATAATATTGATGAACTGACAGCATGTGTGTCTCAGAACGAGCCAATATTGGTACCAGATCAAAGGGACGCCTATAACTATATTTTAAGTTTCAGTGAAACCAACAAAGGTGGGATTGTCTTCCTCGATGCTCCAGGTGGAACAGGAAAGACATTTGTAATCAACTTGCTCCTGGCAAAATTTCAACAACAAAAAAAGATTGCACTTGCAGTGGCATCTTCTGGAATTGCAGCTACGCTTTTAAACGGTGGCAGGACAGCACATTCGACATTCAAACTACCACTTAACCTGTCTCATAGTGACAGCCCCGTGTGTAATATTGCCAAGGGATCAGGACTGGCCAAATTGCTTCAAAAATGCAGTGCTATCATTTGGGATGAATGCACCATGTCACACAAAAGGGCTCTGGAAGCAGTGGACAGACTTCTGCAAGACCTGCGTAGCAACAAATATATCATGGGAGGAGTAGTTGTTGTTTTGGCAGGTGACTTCCGCCAAACACTACCTGTTATTCCAAGATCAACCCCTGCAGACGAACTCAATGCCTGTCGGAAAGCATCGTACCTTTGGAAAAATGTAAAGAAAATGTCACTGAACACAAACATGAGGGTCTACATGACAGGCGATGTTTCTGCTGGACTGTTTTCGAGCCAGCTGTTGACTATTGGAGATGGCAAGGCACCAGTAAACTCAACCACTGGACAGATCACCTTCCCAAGCAACTTTTGTTGCATTGTGACTTCCATTGAGGAGTTGAAAGCAAAGGTTTTTCCAAACATTCAACTCCACTTCAAAAATTCTGGCTGGCTGTGTGAAAGGGCTATTCTAGCTCCCAAAAATGACAGCGTCAACAAGATCAATCTTCAAATTCTAAATCTCCTTCCAGGTGTGTGCACAACCTACAAGTCAGTAGATACAGTAATAGACCCTGCTCAAGCATTATTTTATCCAACTGAGTTCCTCAATTCCTTGGAGCCACAAGGACTTCCTCCTCACAACCTCTTTCTAAAACCTGGAGCACCTATTCTGTTATTGAGAAATTTGGATCCACCAAAGCTGTGTAATGGAACAAGACTCTTGATTAAGAACCTGTTTCCACATGTAATTGAGGCAACCATTTTGACAGGATGTGCCACAGGAGAAGATGTTTTAATTCCAACAATTCCTCTCATTCCATCTGATTTGCCGTTTGATTTTAAACGCCTCCAGTTTCCTGTTTGACTGGCATTTGCTATGTCCATCAACAAGGCTCAGGGGTCGGTATTGGGACCTGTTCTCTTCAACATATTCATTAATGATCTGGTAGAAGGTTTACACAGTAAAATATCGATATTTGCAGATGATACAAAACTATGTAAAGCAGTTAATACAAGAGAAGATAGTATTCTGCTACAGATGGATCTGGATAAGTTGGAAACTTGGGCTGAAAGGTGGCAGATGAGGTTTAACAATGATAAATGTAAGGTTATACACATGGGAAGAGGGAATCAATATCACCATTACACACTGAACGGGAAACCACTGGGTAAATCTGACAGGGAGAAGGACTTGGGGATCCTAGTTAATGATAAACTTACCTGGAGCAGCCAGTGCCAGGCAGCAGCTGCCAAGGCAAACAGGATCATGGGGTGCATTAAAAGAGGTCTGGATACACATGATGAGAGCATTATACTGCCTCTGTACAAATCCCTAGTTAGACCGCACATGGAGTACTGTGTCCAGTTTTGGGCACCGGTGCTCAGGAAGGATATAATGGAACTAGAGAGAGTACAAAGGAGGGCAACAAAATTAATAAAGGGGATGGGAGAACTACAATACCCAGATAGATTAGCGAAATTAGGATTATTTAGTCTAGAAAAAAGACGACTGAGGGGCGATCTAATAACCATGTATAAGTATATAAGGGGACAATACAAATATCTCGCTGAGGATCTGTTTATACCAAGGAAGGTGACGGGCACAAGGGGGCATTCTTTGCGTCTGGAGGAGAGAAGGTTTTTCCACCAACATAGAAGAGGATTCTTTACTGTTAGGGCAGTGAGAATCTGGAATTGCTTGCCTGAGGAGGTGGTGATGGCGAACTCAGTCGAGGGGTTCAAGAGAGGCCTGGATGTCTTCCTGGAGCAGAACAATATTGTATCATACAATTATTAGGTTCTGTAGAAGGACGTAGATCTGGGTATTTATTATGATGGAATATAGGCTGAACTGGATGGACAAATGTCTTTTTTCGGCCTTACTAACTATGTTACTATGTTACTATGTTACTATGTTTGTTAACACATTCTATTTTGCTTACAGCAGTTATTAACCCGGAAGAAGCCGGGTAGTACAGCTAGTAAAATAATAAATGTAAACATGCGGGACCTTCAATGATGTGCGCAAGATCAATCATCACTTAATTCATATGGGGCTCTTTGGACCCCCAATTTGTGGGACTGGTGGGAGTCACAGTGGCCAGAACCACAGCAAACATGAAGTTATTCCCCATTCAATAGGCAAGGGATAACTTCCAAATTTGAAAAGACTTCTTTAACAATCTTTTTGTTCTGCTGCTGTAGCCAATTTTTTCAAACTCAAAGAATAGTGAGAAGGAGGAGGGGAGACAAAATAGTATCAAAGGAAAGAAAGACATTTACAGCGAAAGTGTTAGGATAGTTTTAAAAGTTTTGAACATTTTCTGTGTTTAGTTTTTCTTTAGCCTTCTTATAGTTCCACCACATATGTCTTGCGTCCAACTTGTCAACTTGTGCAGGCATGTACTACGGAGGACAGAGAATGAACTTCAATCCAATATTGCAACCAGCATGCAGCCAGCGGGTAAGGAAAGGGTGAATCAAAAACCCAAAAACCCCGCCTCCATGGCTGAAGATTGTTCCCTCCAAATTCAGGTGACAGTGTCCCTTTAAGTTTTGCCATGATGCTATTGAGAAGAAAGCGGTGCCAATATAATCAGAAAATAAGGCCACTTAAATTCTTTAGTTATTTTTATATGATTGATACAAGGCACATGCATCAATTAATTCAATTAATCTTTTCAGTCCTCCGCTGTGAAAGATTTAAGGATATCTGTAACGCCGATGTGTTTGTGCCTTGTTTCCCCGGCGTTACTCTGCATGTCTGTGCTCTTACCCTTTGATCCTTTCCCCTAATCAGCTGGATACTGTAGTCTGTTACCTGTATGGATGCTGCTCAGTTCCCTGCTCTGCTGCATGTGTGGTCCCTGGCTGCCTCTGTGGAAGCTATCCACGGGTTGTGAGGTCCTCTGCAGCAGGTGCATGACTTTCCATGTGTGTCCAGGCTTGCAGCCGCTGCCAGGTACCCTAGGCCTCAGTTCCTGTGCTGGCTATGCTGTTCTGGTTTCTGTCTGTGCTTAGGATGCATGCAGCCACACCTTCCCTGCTTTTATTAGGGGCAGTGTGTGCACTTGAATTGCTGTCCCCATCCTATTGCTGAAGGGCAGATCCTATTTAAAGTTCCTTTTCCCTGTTGGGCATTACAGGGCTTCTCATTAGGCTTCTTAACCTAGCCATGTGTGTCTGATCCTCCATGTTGCTCTTGGTCTGCCTGGTCTTCAGCTCTTGTTTTGCCTGCTATCAGTTCTAGGAAAGCTGATGTCTTTGTCCTTGGACCCGTCTGTCT
The DNA here is from genome assembly GCF_032444005.1 of Ranitomeya imitator. Lineage (NCBI taxonomy): Eukaryota > Metazoa > Chordata > Amphibia > Anura > Dendrobatidae > Ranitomeya > Ranitomeya imitator. The sequence goes on along the minus strand of NC_091287.1, from coordinate 87,375,722 downwards.
GTCTATGTGTTGGTACCAAAGTCCTTGTCTTGAATGTGGATTCCTTCTGTGTGATATTCTTGTCTTCGGTGTCTTGAACCATGTACCCAGTGACTGAGTATCCTGTTACCTGAGTCTTGAAAATAAACCTGTGTTTGTCTTCTGAAGATGGAGTCTTGTGTTCCTGCATCTACTACGCTGTGCTCAGCCTACCATGCGGTTCTAGCTCCGTCCAGCTCCGGTCCGATGCTGCGGTGCTTGCACCATACCGCTTTAGTTCCTTTCTAGGTCGTGTTTTTTCTCCGGAGCCTGACGACCGCTGCCTGGTGCCCGGAGTCTGATGACCGCTGCCTGGTGCCAGGAGTTTGACGACCGCTGCCTGGTGCCCAGAGCCGAACGATGGATGCCTGGTGCCTTGTGCCTGATGACCGTTGTCTGGTGCCTGGAGTCTTCCCTGATGTTCGGTCGGGGTCCCTGATGTACTGCCATTCCCTGCCTGGAGCTGAGTCCGATGTCCGGAGTCCAGATGTCCTGCCTTTGTCCTAGATGTTCAGCTTTTGTCCAGTTATCCAGTCCATGGTCCTGGTGTTCCAGCCGGTGTTTTAGAGTCGGTTCCACTCGTGTTCCTGGACGGGCTCCTCCTCCGTGTTTCTGGGGAGTCTCCAGTCTTGTTTACTGGTGTTGGCTCTGTCTGTGTATCCTGGATCTGACCAGCCGATGTCCTGTGCTGCCATGTCGATGTTCCTGGACCTGTGCTGTCCGTGTCTTGCCTGTGTCCCGACGTCCTGCCTGTTCCCTGGGGTCCAACCTCTGATGAAGTCTGTCTGAGGGCGGTGTCTGCTGTTCTTCTGCTGTGCCTGCGCTACGCCTGGGGCCTGAGAGAGAGGTTCTCCTGATATAACTGTGCCAGATGACCTTGGACTGCATCAACCCGTGATGACCTCTTGCCATCGTCTGACATCTGCTGACCTTGAGACCTCTATGGTTGTTAATGCCAGATTGCTGTGAGTGCCACCCTGTGGTCGGCACTCATTGCAATGCTGTAATTCTCCTACGTAGAGGCGATCTGTGCATCGCCTCTATGTAGCAGAGGCAATCGAGTTGTGCCAGCTTCTAGCCTCTCATGGAGGCTATTGAAGCACGGCAAAAGAAGAAAAAAAAAGGTTTTAAAAAATATGGAAAAGTAAAAAAATATAAAAGTTTAAATCACCCCCCTTTCGCCCCATTCAAAATAAAACAAATAAAAAAAACACACACATATTTGGTATCGCCGCGTTCAGAATAGCCTGATCTATCAATAAAAAAGGATTAGCCTGATTGCTAAACGGCGTAGCGAGAAAACAATTCAAAATGCCAGAATTACGTTTTTTTTGTTGCCGCGACATTGCATTAAAATGCAATAAAAGGCGATCAAAAGAACGTATCTGCACCAAAATGGTATCATGAAAAACATCAGCTCGCCATGAAAAACATCAACTCGCCATGCAAAAAATAAGCCCTCACCAACCCGAGATCACGAAAAATTGAGACGCTACAGGTATCGCAAAATTGCGCTTTTTTTGTAGCAAAGTTTGGAATTTTGTTTTACCACTTAGATAGAAAATAACTTAGGCATGTTTGATGTCTATGAACTCATAATGACCTGGAGAACCAAAATGGCAGGTCAGTTTTAGCGAACCTAGCAAAAAAGCCAATCAAAAAAACAGTGTGGAATTGCACTTTTTTTGCAATTTCACCCCAATTTTTTTCCCGTTTGCTAGTACATGACATGCTAGCACCAATGATGTCGTTCAAAAGTACAAGTTGTCCTGCAAAAAATAACCCCTCACATGGCCATATTGACGGAAAAATAAAAAGTTATGGCTCTGGGATGGAGGGAAGCGAAAAATGAAAATGAAAAAACGAAAATACCTCGGGCATGAAGAGGTTAAGGGGTTAAATAACTGCACCAACTACTGTGCATGACTTGGCATCCCAACTGACGGAGAACGGAGCAGTAGCCAAAATAAAGCCAAGATGAGTCTTTTACAATTTTGAAATAACATGCCTCAGAGTCATTAATGCAGTAAGATTAATATTTAAGTTCCAGATGGGAAAGTTCTTAAACCATAGAAGCATTTGTAATAAGCCTCCTACAAATTTGCGATGTGCGTGGTATTGTACTGCATAATTTAATTTATTTTTATTCCTAGAATTGTATTTGTGATGAAAATTGACATAATGCACTGAAGCCATCAGTGTCTCGGTTTGCTAAGAAACACTGCTTTATATATGCTTACAAACTGGAGAAAAATTTTAGTTATTCAGCAGCTTCTTAATGTAAAATATTGTCTAAATTTGCTTTTCCATCACCACTAGCTTTTGTTTATGGCACATATATAGGACGTAGATTGCACTATTGTAAGCATAATTGGCATGGTGTACGGCAGGTTTACATTCCAATGACGTTGGCAGTACAGTCTTGATATGGTTGTCTTTATTTCAGAATGTCACTCCCAGCTGTTTTCATGCGTCAGCATTGCTTCACCCTCCCCCTAAAGGTCTGCATTTCAGTACTTTACACATAGATCTACGACTCAAGTGTTTCACATGTACCCTGAACAATTAATGCAGCGTTTTATCACTTGAGCTTTACGATGAGAGTGATGTATCCATGATCCGTCAGATAATGACAGGTGCAGATGTTCTATCAAAGAACTGATAAGCGCAGTTGACTTAAAAAGAAATTGTGCTTCTCAGCTTTCCCTTTCTGCAAGATTTTTTTGTCTGATAGAATAACTCATGCACACATTATTTATAAATTGAAATCATTTGTTAGATAATTGACTCTGAACAAAAAAAATGAAAGTAAGATGATGTTATTACTGCACATCATTCTGCTACAGTGTGTTTCTTAACAAATTTCATGCTTTCAGAAACCAGAAAATATCAATTAAATGTATCATCTCAAATTAACAACACCATGGAAGGCATAAAGATTGTTAGAATCTGTTTAGTTTGTGACTATCCGCCATTTTCTTGTGGAGTTCTGGCTGCCGGTCTTTTGCCTCTGGTGCAGGGTTTGTCTTGGGTCAGGTGTTTGTTTCACTCTTTATTAACCAGCACCTGCCTCCCAGTCTTTGCTGGGCAACAGTGTTAATCTGCTTGAGCTAAAGCTTGGTGCTTTGCTTTGTGTTCCGTGTGTGTTATTTGTGCAGTGCTGGTACCTCTGGTTCTGCTAGCCTTAGTTTCTGTTTTCTATTGGTTTCTGCAGCCTTCTCTGTGTTTTCTATTAGGAGATGACCCGTTTTTGTACCCAGTCCTTAGTTCTTTTAGGGAACCCCTTCCCCTTATCTATGGGTCTTCGCTTGAAATTAACCTAGGATCGTCGGTGGGTCTATTCGCAAGGAATGGTTTGCCTACTCCATTCTAGGGTTTCAGCCTAGTCATAGTTCAGGGTCAGTTTTCCCCCTTCTACCTTAGTCCTGTGTTGCAGATCCGTAACAAAGATAATCATTAAAACAACCAAATGCAGAAGGTAAAAGAAAACTGTTGTAGGAAAACACTAAGGGTGCTTTCACACTTTGCTCTTGGCAACATTCAGTTTTCGCCTTGGGCTTATAATCGAACCACCGTAAAACGGGATTTAAGCACATGCGCCAGCAGGGCCATTGACTATATATTCTCCCTGTGAATCATTTGCAGACATATATGCCTACTGGAGGTGGACACCAAGGTGTAGTAGACTGTCTGGGTGTCCACCACCAGTAGGCATATAGAAATTATAGGGGGTTCAGCCGTAAGCCCCGATATGACCATTGAACATGCGAAGAGTGGAGTGTTAATATACCCTATGGCCCTATTCATAAAAATTGGCATTTTGCACGTGTTGTGCAAAGTTAGTGAAAGAGGCAACTGGAGTAAAGTACACCTCATTTATTGAGCCACCTATGTGAAGTGAATTTTGGTGAATAAGATGGTCGGATTTAGCCATGGTCAACCCATTTGGGCATAAAACCTCCAAAGGTTGCAATGTGGCAACCCAGCAGTCTGGTTGCCACAATGGCATTGCCTCCCTCATGGTGATGTCACGCCTGGAGGTAAGAAGGGATCCACTTGGCAGGTAACACAAACATGCAACACCTTCCTATCTCCAGACTAGGAGAGCAGGAGAGCCAAGTACATCAGAGGACGACCGGTCCTGCCAATTGTGATTGACGGCATCCCAATGAACGCTTTACTGGACACCGGCTCCCAGGTGACAACTATGCCATATATTCTTTACAAATTGTACTGGGCCAACTCTGATATTACTCGTGGCCCAGATAGTGATTTGACAATAGTTGCTAGCAATGGTCAGCCTTTGCCACAAGTGGGGTACAAGGAGGTGACCATTAAGGTGGGATGGGTTGAGTTGAAAGCCCAAGGCCTGGTAATTGTAGATATTGATCGGCGAGAATGTAACCCATTGATGACCTTAGGTACTTGTGTGATAGAATACTGTCTTGGTGAGGTTATTGTTTTTATGCAACAGGTAGCCAAAACTGCTGGTTCCAGTGAGCAGCATGTCCTGCAAAAAGAGATCAAAGCCCTGATGCAGAGACAACAGGTAGAACTGTCTGGTGGAGAAGTCGGCAGTGTCAGAGTGAGTGATCCAATCCCTATTGCAATACCCCCCCAGGAGTGAAATGATAATCTGGTGTCGAGAGGCAATAGGCCTCAGGGGTCAAGATTACTAGGTCCTGGTAGAACCTGTGTATTCTGATAGTAGGCCCACCATCCTGACAGCCAGAGGGGTAGTTGATGTCCACAAGGGGAGTGTACCAATATGCATCCTGAATAGTGGGGAGAAAGAGGTCCGTTTACCCAGATATGCCACTCTTGCTAAACTGTTCACTGTCAGTAACAATGCAATACAAGCAACAGAACCCTTGGTCCCATTCGACCAGGCGGAGGACAATGGCTCTGCAGAACAGCTGGAGGAGTGGTGTCAACAGCTACATGTAGGCACTGACTCCACTCCCTTGCACCAAAAGATGGGGCTTACCGGGTGGTCCAAGAATATAAGCAGGTATTCAGCAAACACTCACTAGTAGTGTTGAGCATTCCGATACCGCAAGTATCGGGTATCGGACGATATTTGCGGTATCGGAATTCCGATACCGAGTTCCGATATTTTTGTGATATCGGGAATTGGTATCGGGATTAAGATTAATGTGTAAAATAAAGAATAAAAATAAAAAATATTGATATACTTACCCTCTGACGCGCCCTGGTCATCACCGCTCCAACCACCTTGCTTTCGTTCCGAAGAATGAGCGCGTAAATGTGGCTAAACAAAGAAGTAAGACAGGCAATTAACAGTAAAAAGAAAGCATTTGCACTACTAAAGCAGGATGGCACCATTGAAGCTCTAAAAAACTATAGGGAGAAAAATACTTTATCTAAAAAACTAATTAAAGCTGCCAAAAAGGAAACAGAGAAGCACATTGCTAAGGAGAGTAAAACTAATCCCAAACTGTTCTTCAACTATATCAATAGTAAAAGAATAAAAACTGAAAATGTAGGCACCTTAAAAAATAGTGAGGAAAGAATGGTTGTAGATGACGAGGAAAAAGCTAACATATTAAACACCTTCTTCTCCACGGTATTCACGGTGGAAAATGAAATGCTAGGTGAAATCCCAAGAAACAATGAAAACCCTATATTAAGGGTCACCAATCTAACCCAAGAAGAGGTGCGAAACCGGCTAAATAAGATTAAAATAGATAAATCTCCGGGTCCGGATGGCATACACCCACGAGTACTAAGAGAACTAAGTAATGTAATAGATAAACCATTATTTCTTATTTTTAGGGACTCTATAGCGACAGGGTCTGTTCCGCAGGATTGGCGCATAGCAAATGTGGTGCCAATATTCAAAAAGGGCTCTAAAAGTGAACCTGGAAATTATAGGCCAGTAAGTCTAACCTCTATTGTTGGTAAAATATTTGAAGGGTTTCTGAGGGATGTTATTCTGGATTATCTCAATGAGAATAACTGTTTAACTCCATATCAGCATGGGTTTATGAGAAATCGCTCCTGTCAAACCAATCTAATCAGTTTTTATGAAGAGGTAAGCTATAGGCTGGACCACGGTGAGTCATTGGACGTGGTATATCTCGATTTTTCCAAAGCGTTTGATACCGTGCAGCACAAGAGGTTGGTACACAAAATGAGAATGCTTGGTCTGGGGGAAAATGTGTGTAAATGGGTTAGTAACTGGCTTAGTGATAGAAAGCAGAGGGTGGTTATAAATGGTATAGTCTCTAACTGGGTCGCTGTGACCAGTGGGGTACCGCAGGGGTCAGTATTGGGACCTGTTCTCTTCAACATATTCATTAATGATCTGGTAGAAGGTTTACACAGTAAAATATCGATATTTGCAGATGATACAAAACTATGTAAAGCAGATAGTATTCTGCTACAGATGGATCTGGATAAGTTGGAAACTTGGGCTGAAAGGTGGCAGATGAGGTTTAACAATGATAAATGTAAGGTTATACACATGGGAAGAAGGAATCAATGTCACCATTACACACTGAATGGGAAACCACTGGGTAAATCTGACAGGGAGAAGGACTTGGGGATCCTAGTTAATGATAAACTTACCTGGAGCAGCCAGTGCCAGGCAGCAGCTGCCAAGGCAAACAGGATCATGGGGTGCATTAAAAGAGGTCTGGATACACATGATGAGAGCATTATACTGCCTCTGTACAAATCCCTAGTTAGACCGCACATGGAGTACTGTGTCCAGTTTTGGGCACCGGTGCTCAGGAAGGATATAATGGAACTAGAGAGAGTACAAAGGAGGGCAACAAAATTAATAAAGGGGATGGGAGAACTACAATACCCAGATAGATTAGCGAAATTAGGATTATTTAGTCTAGAAAAAAGACGACTGAGGGGTGATCTAATAACCATGTATAAGTATATAAGGGGACAATACAAATATCTCGCTGAGGATCTGTTTATACCAAGGAAGGTGACGGGCACAAGGGGGCATTCTTTGCGTCTGGAGGAGAGAAGGTTTTTCCACCAACATAGAAGAGGATTCTTTACTGTTAGGGCAGTGAGAATCTGGAATTGCTTGCCTGAGGAGGTGGTGATGGCGAACTCAGTCGAGGGGTTCAAGAGAGGCCTGGATGTCTTCCTGGAGCAGAACAATATTGTATCATACAATTAGGTTCTGTAGAAGGACGTAGATCTGGGGATTTATTATGATGGAATATAGGCTGAACTGGATGGACAAATGTCTTTTTTCGGCCTTACTAACTATGTTACTATGTTACTATGTTACTATGTAAAGGGCCTTCGATGATGCCGCGGCTTGTGATTGGTCGCTGAGCGGTCATGTGACCGCTCACGCGACCAATCACAAGCCGCGACGTCATCGAATGTCATTAATGCGCTCATTCCTAAGAACAAGCGCGTTAAGGACCTTCGATGACGTCGCGGCTTGTGATTGGTCGCGTGAGCGGTCACATGACCGCTCAGCGACCAATCACAAGCCGCGACGTCATCGAAGGCCCTTAACACGCTCATTCTTCGGAACGAAAGCAAGGCGGTTGCAGCGGTGACGACCTGGGTCCGCCGGAGGGGTGAGTATATCAATATTTTTTATTTTTATTCTTTATTTTACACATGAATATGGATCCCAGGGCCTGAAGGAGAGTTTCCTCTCCTTCAGACCCTGGGATCCATTACAGGATACCTTCCGATATTTGTGTCCCATCGACTTGTATTGGTATCGGATATCGGTATCGGCGATATCCGATATTTTTCGGATATCGGCTGATACCATCCGATACCGATACTTTCAAATATCGGACGGTATTGCTCAACACTACTCACTAGACTTTGGTCAGGTAAAAGGGGTCCAACACCATATCCCCACTGGAGATCATCTGCCCATTACAGAGAGGTACTGGCCTGTATCTCCATCTCACTATCAATGTGCCAAGGGTATTTTACAGGAGATGAAGGAGGCTGGGGTGATCAGAGACAGTTGTAGCCACTGTGCAGCTCCGTTAGTCCTCATCAGAAGGAAAGATGGTATAATGAGGATGTGTGTTGAGTTGACTACAGGCAGATTAATGCATTACACATAAGGATGCCTACCCGTTACCCAGGATAGAGTAATCATTAGCTGCACTGAAATCTGCTCACTATTTATCTACCTTAGATCTCACCAGTGGGTATTGGCAGGTTCCCATGGCAGAGGCAGATAAGGAGAAGATCGCCTTCACGACACCAATGGGCCTCTCCGAGTTCAACTACATGCTGTACGGACTTTGCAACACACCAACGAACCAGAAGTTCCAGAGGATGATGGAGTGTTGCCTCGGGCACAAGAACTTTAAAACCGTTCTATTGTACCTGGATGACGTCATTGTCTTTTTCAAACCTATAAAGACCACTTCAAGCATCTCGTCGCGGTGTTTGAAGCCCTGTCCAACTTTGGCCTGAAAGTTAAGCTGTCCAAGTGCCACCTATTGAAGCCCAAGGTGCAGTACCTAGGCCACGTAGTAAGCACGGAAGGCGTGGCACCAGACCCTGAGAAAGTCACCGTTATCACGAATCCTCCATTTGTGCGGAATGACAGTATTGTCCACTACACTTCATCCCTTTTAATTGGACGCCCAGGGCCACGGACCAGGTCACCGCTTCCATGACCACCCCTTTAAGTACCACTGAACCTGGTACCGAGTTCCCCATGGTCCTAGCGGGCGCTCCAGAAACATTTTGCGTAACCTTGAGTTGCACAAAAACATTGTGACATTTGAAGATATTTTACTGCAAAAAGCAGGTTTCTTATTTCCTGAAGCAGTGGATTACAATGTGAAACCCGTAGAAAAATAAAATAAACCATTATTTTATGACACTAATGGCATCTGTCATTTCTTCATAAGCTAGCCACAGATATGGACCACAAACCTTCCATGTTTTATTTATTCTTCCAATGAAATCACCTGTGTATCCGCAGCAGCCTTTCCACCCTGGATCAAGTCAGCAAATTTTCATACAATTTCTGATATTCATCAACTAGATAAGTCCCCATTTTACAAACTACACCTCTCAATGAAGTCATCTAGGCGTGCAGTGATCATATTGACACCACTGGTGTGTCACTGAATTTTATACCATTGGGAAGTGAAGAAAAAATTAATAGCAGGTGAAGAATTACCGTATTTTTAAGACTATAAAACGGACCATAAGACTCACCTAAGTTTGAGAGGTTGAAAATAGGAAAAAAAATGTTTTGAAGCAAATAACGGGGTCAAATATTTAATAACATAAATAACATAATATTTCACCAATGCAAATGTAAACAGAACTCAGCAGCAACATTAACAACCATTACTGATTTAAGTGCAAAAACTCCTCAGTCATCAGGGAACCCCAAGAACTCCTTATCACTACTGTCCATATTTATGAAGCTCGGTTCCTCAGAATCACTAGTATCACTGTCTTCACTCTGTTCATAGGGGATGTCATCTTCAGAGCCATCTAAGGCATTGCTGATGCCACATTTTTTGAAGGACTGAGGTGCCATGAGGTTTTCACCCACTCACAAACTTGGGTGATTGTGGGCCTCTTCATTCATCCAGTTGGTGTCAGATCATGGTTCCCAGCAGCCATCCATTTATTCCACTCTTCTCTCATGAAAACTTTAAATGGCTTGTTGATGGAAACGTCCAAAGGTTCCAACTGACTGGTAACTCAAAAGAAAGAACCCGGCACTCAACTTAGTGCTTGTGTGAGGTTTAATTGTAGTACCCAAAACGTTTTGGTCCTAGTTCAGGACCTTCATCAGTTACGCACTAATAGGTGGTAATTGTGTCAGAGGTTACACTGTAATCTGCGTCTGCTAATGAGTAGCTTATATATTGCCGTGCAGCGATTAGAATGAGCTCTTGCAGCAAGTGTGCCTCCGTGTCCAGATGCGGTGTCTGAGACGAGCGGGGGACACCGCGTCTGGACACTGAGGCACACTTGCTGCAAGAGCCCATTGTAATTGCTACACGGCAATATATAAGCTACTCATTAGCAGACGCAGATTACGGTGTATCCTCTGACACAATTACCTGATACATCCACCTATTAGTACGTAACTGATGAAGGTCCTGAACTAGGAACGAAATGTTTTGAGTACTACAATTAAACCTCACACGAGCATTAAGTTGAGTGCCGGGTTCTTTCTTTTGAGTTACACATGGTGTGGGAACCTACCTTGGCACCGCATATAGTAGTGCACACGCTTCTACCTCTCGAAACTGACTGGTAAGCCCCCCAGGAATTACGGCAATATTGGTTTTCTCTTCTTTAAATCTCCTTTTTGTGGCTTCAGTGATATGTGCCCTAAACTGGTCCAGCACTAATAGGGGAGTTTTTTTCAGAAGCCCTCCAGGATGTTTGGACCACACTTTTTCTATCCATATCTTCATGCCATTTTCACCCATCCATCCCTTGTCGTGAACATGAGCATTGACTCCTTTTGGGATTGCCTCTTTTGGCAAGGTTTTTCTCTTTAAAATCAGCAGTGGAGGCAATTTAGTGTCATCTGCACAGCAGGATAACAACTGTATAATGGGTTTTCTCATGCCCTCATGTCTTCACGGCTATAGTTTTGGCCCATTTCACATGAACCGTTTTGTTTGATGGAACATCGAAGGTGAATGGGACTTCATCCATGTTCCCAATCTGAGTCATTTCATATCCATTTTTCTTTCTTGCTTCCAGTACAAATTTGTGAAAAGACACAATCTTGGCTTCATATTCTTTAGGCATTTTTTGTGCAATCCTAGTTTTTGAGGGCATAGCAAGGCCACATCGCTTCATAAATCTATAGCACCATGATGGTGATCCTGTGAAGTCCTGAATGCCTTTCTTTGCAGCAAGACGTTTAGCTTCATAAATGATCATTTTTGTCAATACAGAATATCCATTGTTCCTGTGACATATAATCCACTCTTTCACATCCACTTCTAAATGTGGCCACTTTGCAGCATGCTCACGAAAATATTTTTTATCTTTGTCCATTTTTTGCAGCTGATCCTCCTGTTTCCTCCATTCCTGTATCATTTTTTTCAGATGGAGGTGGCCCGAAGTGTCTCTCCGCTGCCCTGTTCCCATGTTCCTTGGCGTACTTCACTACCTCCAGTTTAATAGGGATTTTATATGAAATCCTTCTCTGCTTTGACATCTTTCCAGGAGAGTACGGTACGTATGGTATCTTTCTGCAACAAAATACAAAATTATGGTATCAGTACGGTACTTTGTCCTGCTGCTGACACTGTTATGGTGGGGGATCTGCTGCTGGAGGGCCACAGGTAGTGTTACACTCTTGTACGGAACAACACCCCACCAAGGAGAACATCTGCAAGGAGTTTGTTGTCCCCAGGTTTGTGTGGGTTTCCTCCGCATTCTCCGCTTTCCTCTCACACCTCCAACACATACAGATAGAGATATTGTGAGCCCCAATGGGGACAGTGATGATAAAGTCTGTAAAATGCTGTGGAATAGGATAGTCCAATATACGGTACCGTAGGCAATGCATAATAAAAAATACGGTAATACCGATACCGTAAATGACCACTTACTCTGTGGTAATTTTTTAGCAAGCTGGAGTTTTTATTGGTAATAATTTGTGGTATGGTGCCGTACTTATGATTTTCAATCACTTTTTTATGCGGTGGGATGAAAAAAAAAAGCGTGTGTACAGATCAGTGACATCTTGTATTTTTTGATGGGTTAGAAGGGTTTTTCTGGCACCGTTTGCTTCTGGATTGGGAACTGGGTAGTGTTGACATCCTACCATCAAAGTGAACCAAGGCACCTGCATGACACTGTAGTTGCCAATCATGCATCTGTCCACATGTGAATGCAGCTCACCTCCCAATGCAAAAGTACCGTAAACACTACGGTATAAAGGGAACCTGACAGCTGACACATGCTACCGTAATCCACAGACAGCATGTATCAGGCACTGGCTGTATGATCTACCGTAAGCCAGGTATGGTATTCTTCACTCTGAAATGCTACGGTGTTTCAGAGAAAAACACACTGTACCGTACGTTTGGCTTTTCCCCTCCTGCTGCCAATCACTGACAGGTCTCTTCCTGTATGCGCACGCAGTAAGAAAATTGTCACTCATTGGGAGCGGATGGGGAGAAGCGGCTGGAGACCTGTCTGACTAGTCTTTAGGTGGCTTTTAAAGTACGAGCTGTTCAATGCATAGCCAGCATGTACGGTAATAGCGTAACTGTGGGCTGTATGACTTTAGCCACTTTTTTTTCCTCTGAAATACTGTGGCATTTCAGAGCAAAAAGTGGCTAAAGTCATACAGCTTGTTGCTACACTAATGCACGCTGCCAATGCATTGGACAGCCTGTATTTAGAAAACATATCACCTTTAATACCGTATGTCATAGGTGCTATTTATCGTACCGTATGTCAAGTGCTTTGGAGAACTATGGCTATGTTTCCACGTTCATTCAGGAAACTCAGCGCTTTGGACGCAGCGGATGCCCTGCTCCGCCCAAAGCACCACCCCCTGTTGTGTGCGCGGTGATTCCGAATGTGTTCATTGAGCACATGCGGAAGCACCGCATCATATTCATTGACTGGTATTTACGATATCATAGACATGCTGCAGTCTATAAAGATGTGCCGCGTGTTCGGATACACAGGGCCACCGGATGCGGCCCTGCACGCATAGTGGAGATGGGATTTCATAAAATCCCCCCACTATGCTGTAACATCTGGACGCTGTGGATTGGACACTACGGATGTACGCAGCATCCAATCCGCAGCAAATTCGGATGTATTATGCCACATGGAAACAGGCCCTAACTCCCAACATGCAGCTCCTGTAACATCCTGGGAGTTAGAGTTCGCGACAGTAGTGAGTGTTTTACTGTAACTTTTTTGTAACTTTTACTCCAAATTACTGTGAAGGGAAGTACAGTAGATGTTCTCCCATCCAGATCACGAGCCGCAGTGAAAACAGTAGCTGATGAGACAGGGCCAGTACTTCACTGCAGCATGTGACCGGATGTGAGACCTCCTACTTCCTGTTTACTGTGGCCGCAGTATACTGAACTACAGCGACTGGGCCAAGACACCTCCACAGCAGCTGCTCCACCGACAGACCTCAGCGACTCCACCGGCGGCTCCCACACTGCCGCTCCACCGACGGCGGCTACGGCAGGGCCACTGCACTGCTGGCGGCTCCCACAGTGGCCGCTGCACCGCCGACAGACAGCGACTCCGCCGGCAGCTCACACACTGCCGCTCCACTGCTGGCGGCTCCGACTGGGCCGCTGCACTGCAGGCGGCTTCCGTAGTGGCCGCTCCAGCAGGGCTGCTCCGGGACAGACCTCCATGGCTCCAGCGCTGGCGGCTCCGGCAGGGCCGGTCCACAGTCGGTGGCTCAGGCAGCGGCTGTAACACTGCCGGCGGCTCCCGTAGTGGCCGCTCCATCGTCGACATCTTTGGCAGCGCTGACGGACCTCCGTGGTTCCCAGCTCCTGCATTTCAGCTCGACCGATGTTGGCTCCCAGCTCCTGCGAACCCCATCTACAGGTACATTCCATCTATAAGACGCACCCTCATTTCCCCCCCGAATTTGAGGGGGGAAAAGTGCGTCTTATAGTCTGCAAAATACGGTAGTTTTATTAATTTTTTAACCCATTCCTCATGCGGTATAATTGATTAGACGACTTTATTCTTTGGGTTGGTGCGATTACGGCAATACCAGATTTATATAATTTATATCGGGTTTTTATGTTTGACTGCTGTCAAACAATAAAATACGCTTTTTATTGCAAACACTGCAAACTAGTTTTTGCATCACCATATTTAGACAGCTATCATTTTTCCATATTTCGTCCGGCAGAGTCATGTGACAGCGTCTTTTTCGTGGGGCGAGTTAATATTTTCATTGGTACCCTTTTTGGGCACATGACATGAACAACATGAATGAACAAAAACCAGCAATTCAGGAATTGTTTTTTGTTTTGTTTTTCTTCTACCATTGCAAGTGTGGTAAAATTGATAACTTAGGTTTATTCTTCAGGTCAGTACGATTTCAGTGGTGCCTAATTTATATCATTTTTTATGTTTACAAAAACTATTTTATATCAAAAAATAACTTTTTTATTTTTCTGTTGTTAGAGCTTTATTGTGGCTTGTTTTTTGCTGAACAAGATGACATTTTCAGTGGTACCATTTTTATTTACATTCGTCTTTGTGATCTCATTTTGCTGCACTTTTTGTTCGGTAGTATGATGATAAAGCATTGTTTTTTGCCATGTTTTTATTTGATTTTTTATGGTATTCGCCGAAGGGGTTAACTAGTAGGACAGTTTCATAGGTCACATCGTTCCTGATGTGTTAATACCAAATATGCGTACTTTTTTTGTTTAATTATTTTTTTACATAAATAAGGGTATGTATTGGAATATTTTTCTTTTTTTGTTCTTTATTTGAGGAATTTTTTAATGTATATTTTTACACTTTGTAATATCTTTTCTTTACTTTTTTACATTGTCCCTGGATGGGGCATCAGAGTATAGCAACAAATCTCTATTAAAAACAGGGTGGCACATGTTAAGGAGCTGAAACTCCTAAACCCTTCATCCAATTTTAATGTGGATACCCTCAAATGAAAGCTGAAAGTCTGAACTTCAACTGCATCTGAATAGTTTTGTTTAAAATTCATTGTGGTAATGTCTATAACCAAAATTAGAAAAATATTGTCTCTGTCCTAATATATATGGACCTAACTGTATAAAGAGAAAAATTAGACAAACTGAACATTTTGCAGTGGTCTCTTATTCTTTTCCAGAGATGCATGTTGTTGTCACACCCCTATATATTATGATGTTCCCAACAGGTCCCCTACAAGCAGTATGGGGGCACCACAAACCCCTATATACTGTACTGGGGCTCCCACAGTTCCCCTCTATTCGGTATGGTGTTCTCCACAGTTCCTTATATATAGAATGGGGACACCATATATCTGCCCATATACGGTATGATGCCCCACAACCTCCTTTATACAGTATGATGGCACCCAGAGCCCACAATGTGTAGCATGCTGACAATATAGCTCCCTATATACAGTTTGATAGCTTCCAAAATGGTCCTACATACAATGTGGGAGCAACACAACTATCTACATAAAGTATGTTGTCCCCCTCAGCTCCTCAATATGCTGTATTGGGGCACCCACAGTTCCCATATGTACAGTATGATGACCCCCACCGCACCCAATATACGGTATGGGGCCTCCACAAATAAAAGCTGAAAAAACGATAAAAATACTAACTTACGTTATGGATCCAGTAAGAACATTTTTTTTTTTTTTAAACGGACTAAAACAACTTTTTTTGCCAACGGATTGATGCTGGATCAATTCTATTGGATCATTACTGGACATGTGAACATACCCTTAGCTGCATTCTGCTGATATGTTGTTTCAGTCTGCAGCATGTGATCTTTTATCTTGGCTCTGCAAGCGAGATCTAGTGATGTCATTGTGCCTGCCACATTAAATCTCTAATGCACAGGCTGAAGACCCACAAGCCTTTGGCTCTCCCCTCCACCATTGTATTCAATGGTATCTGAATCCTCACGATGTTAGGCAGAGGTGGAAGTGGCATGGAACCCATAGCAGCTGTGATGTTTGCTGCTATGGACACCCCGGAAGAAGAGGCCAGGGCCCACTGGAGGATTCTCCGGTTCTCCAGTGGGTCAGTCCGACCCTTTTCATGATTATACTCTTAAGAATTTTACAGTTTATGTCAAAAAATCAAAAAGTTATTGCAGTAACTTTTACTATTGTAGTATTGCAGTGAGGGTAAGATTATGGAATCCTTACCCTCATGGCTCAAAAACAAGAATACTAAATTACACCAGCATTGCAAATACATGTAGTATACAAACCCTGGCAAAAATTATGGAATCACCGGCTTTGGAGGATGTTCATTCAGTTGTTTAATTTTGTAGAAAAAAGATCACAGACATGGCACAAAACTAAAGTCATTTCAAATGGCAACTTTCTGGCTTTAAGAAACACTAAATGAAATCACGATCAAAAAATGTGGTAGTCAGTATTGGTTACTTTTTTTAACAAAGCATAGGGAATAAATTATGGAGTCACTGAATTCTGAGGAAAAAATTATGGAATTATGAAAAACAAAAAAACAAAACAAAACCTCACTAGTATTTTGTTGCACCACCTCTGGCTTTCATAGCTTGCAGTCTCTGAGGCATGGACTTAATGAGTGTCAAACATTACTCTTCATCAATCTGGCTCCAACTTTCTCTGACTGCTGTTGCTAGATCAGCTTTGCAGGTTGCAGCCTTGTCATGGGCCATTGTCTTCAACTTCCACCAAAGATTTTCAATTGGATTGAGATCCGGACTATTTGCAGGCCATGACATTGACCTTATGTGTCTTTTTTTCAAGGAATGTTTGCACAGTTTTTGCTCTATGGCAGGATGCATTATCATCCTGAAAAATTATTTCATCATCCCCAAACATCCTTTCAATTGATGGGATAAGAAAAGTGTCCAAAATATCAAAATAAACTTGTGCATTTATTGAAGATGTAATGACAGCCATCTCCCCAGTGCCTTTACCTGACATGCAGCCCCATATCATCAATGACTGTGGTAATTTGCATGTTCTCTTCAGGCAGTGATCGTTATAAATCTCATTGGAACGGCACCAAACAAAAGTTCCAGCATCATCACCTTGCCCAATGCAGATTCGCGATTCATCACTGAATATGACTTTCATCCTGTCATCCACAGTCCACGATTGCTTTTCATAGCCCATTGTAACCTTGTTTTTTTTTCTGTTTAGGTGTTAATGATGGCTCTCGTTTAGCTTTTCTGTATGTAAAACCCATTTCCTTTAGACGGTTTCTTACAGTTCGGTCACAGACGTTGACTCCAGTTTCCACCCATTCGCTCCTCATTTGTTTTGTTGTGCATTTCCTGTTTTGCACTCAATTGTACTAAAGCAAATGAATGTGTGATACATGAATTGTGAATAGCATATTGGCTTGTGAAATATATGAAAAAACACATGAGATGCTTTTTTAACCAAATTTTGTGCTAAGCATTTCATGTGTTTTTTCATATATTTCACAAGCCATTATGCTATTCACAATTCATGTGTCACACATTCATTTGCTTTAGTACAATTGAGTGCAACCATTTATCTATTTGCTATATAAGGCTGGTTTCACATTTGCGTTTTTTTTCCGCTGCGTTTTAGCGCAAAAAAACGCATGGTTTTTTTCCCTATACTTAACATTAAAAACGCATGCTTTTTTTTGCATGCGTTTTGCCGCGTTTGATGACGCATGCGTCTTTTCTATGCTTGCGTTTTGTTGCGGAAATACAACATGTAATAATTTCTAGAGGCTTTTTTTGCCACAAAAAAAAAACGCATGCGTTTTTTTGCGGCAAAAAAACGTATTGCTGTCTATGTAAACGCATGCGTTTTTAAGCACATGCGTTTGGTTGCGTTAAAAACGCATGCGATTTCAGAGAAAAAAAAAGAAAACACTGATATGCCACCCCCCCACCATAAAGGTGATAAAGGTATCCTAACCCTAACCCTACCCCTAACCCTAACCCTAGGGATCCTAACCCTACCCCTAACCCTAACCCTAATGCTAACCCTAACCCTAAGGATCCTAACCCTAACCCTAACCCTAGGGATCCTAACCCTAACCCTACCCCTAACCCTAACCCTACCCCTTACCCTAACCCTAACCCTACCCCTAACCCTAACCCTAGGGATCCTAACCCTACCGCTACCCCTAACCCTAACCCTACCCCTAACCCTAACCCTACCCCTACCCCTAACCCTAGGGATCCTAACCCTAACCCTAACCCTAGGGATCCTAACCCTAACCCTAGGGATCCTAACCCTAGCTATTTCTGTTTATAGTGGGTTTTCTAGTTGATTTTGATGATTGGCAGCTGTCACACACTTCTCAGCATGCATTTCAAAAACGCAAACGCAGGAAAAAACGCATGTAAACGCGTCAAAACGCTGCGTTTTTTTCCACATGCAAAAACGCATGCGTCTAAAAAACGCAGCGTTTGCACGCGTTTACATGCATTTTTTCACCACCTGCGTTTGCGTTTTAAACGCTGCATTTTTAAACGTAAATGTGAAACTAGCCTGAGTCTTTTTTGATTAGCACCAGTTCAGACTAGTTCTTTGTTCATTCAGTTTATCATTACTTGCTATGTACTAATTTTTCTGACATGAACACCCCACCCTTCACCATGCTGATTTTAATTACATCCAAACACATTTGATTTCGACCTTCCTATAAATACAGGCTTTACCATGACATTAGCCTGAGGTAAGTGTTCACACTAGGCAGTAAGGTCAGGGATCTGATTCCGACCTTCCTATAAATACAGACCTTACCACGACATTAGCCAGAGGTAAGTGCTCACACTAGGTAGTCAGGTCAGGGACCCATCCGATCCATGAGATTACCTTGACGTTGGTGGATGGGCTCACATTTTTTGGCCAAATTTTGTGCTAAGCCTCTCATGTGTTTTTCATATATTTCACAAGCCATTATGCTATTCACAATTCATGTATCACACATTCATTTGCTTTAGTACAATTGAGTTCAACCATTTATCTATTTGCTATGTAAGTCTTTTTTGGTTGGCACCACTTCAGACTAGTTCTTTGTTCAGTCAGTTTATCATTACTTGCTTTTTCCTGTTTTGGAGACATATTGCTTGAAGTTTCCGGTCTTGGCGCTTTGATGTCTTCCTTGGTCTACCAGTATGTTTGCCTTTAACAACCTTCCCATGTTGTTTGTATTTGGTCCAGATTTTAGACAAAGCTGACTGTGAACAACCAACATCTTTTGAAACATTGCATGATGATTTACCCTCTTTTAAGAGTTTGATAATCCTCTCCTTTGTTTCAACTGACATCTCTCCTGTTGGAACCATGATTCATGTCGACTTCATGCAACAGCTCTCTAAGGTATGATCTCTCCTTTTTAGATGCAGACTAACAAGCAGATCTAATTTGATGCAGGTGTTATTTTTGGGTATGAAAATTTAAACGGTGATTCCATAATTTTTTCCACAGAATTGAGAGATTCCATAATTTTTCCCCCATGCTTGATTAAAAAAAAGCATTACTGACTACCACATTTTTTGTTCTTGATTTCTTTTAGTGTTTCTTAAAGCCAGAAAGTTGCCATTTGAAATGACTTTAGTTTTGCGCCATGTCTGTGATCTGCTTTTTTTCTACAAAATTAAACAACTGAATTAACATCCTCCAAGGCCTGTGATTCCATAATTTTTGCCAGGGGTTGTATGTTCAACATAAAAAATTCCCAAGAGGAAATGTAGCCATGATAAGAATGGCTTAAAAAAAATTCTAATCTACCTCAGTAGTGATCAAAAGGCTCATAGATATTTTATTGTCACAAAGCCCATCCTAATATAGCTTATTGTCAATGTCAGCCCTGACTAGTATGTGAAAGCTGTTACAGCATCCCTATTTGATGGATACATCATCACTCTTATTTACCCAGAGAAGCCCCTTAGTGCACAGAGTTCATTGAATTGTGTCACTTTTTTATTCCTATGAAAATAACTCTGTAGTCCCCGGAATAGATTGGAAGCATACAGAAGTACAGTAGAGAAATCATGAACCTGTATGGCAGTTCTATCAATGCTATGTACAAAGCCTTAATACAGTAATGTGCATGAGCCTTATGTGCATTATACTATTACATGCGATATACTATTGGAATGCATTCAATTAATATGTAAATGAGTATATGTTACAAATGAACACTGCTCAAAAAAATAAAGGGAACACTAAAATCCCACATCCTAGATATCACTGAAAGAAATATTCCAGTTGTAAATCTTTATTCACTACATAGTGGAATGTGTTGAGAACAATAAAACCTAAAAATGATCAACGTAAATCACAACTAATATCCCACGGTGGTCTGTAGATTGTAAGATGTTCAAAATCAAAGGGGAAAATGAAGATCCAGGCTGATCCAATGTCAGTGGAAATGCCTCAAGACAATGAAATTATGCTTAGTAGTGTTTGTGGCCTCCACGTGCCAGTATGACCTCCCTACAACACCTGGGCATGTTCCTGATGATGCGGCAGATGGTCTCCTGAGGGATTTCCTCCCAGACCTGGACTAAAGCATCCGCCAACTCCTGAACAGCCTGTGGTGCAACGTGAAGTTGGTGGATGGTGCGAGACATGATGTCCCAGATGTGTTTAATCGGATTCAAGTCTGGGGAATGGGCTGGCCAGTCCATAGCTTCAATGCCTTCATCATGCAGGAACTGCTGACACACTCCAGCCACATGAGGTCTGCATTATCCTGCATTAGGAGGAACCCAGGGCCAACCACACCAGCACATGGTCTCACAAGGGGTCTGAGGATCTCATCTCGGCACCTAATGGCAATCAGGCTACATCTGGCAAGCTCATGGATAGCTGTGCGGTCCTCCAAAGAAATGCCACCCCACACCATTACTGACCCACTGCCAAACCGGTCATGCTGAAGGATATTGCAGGCAGCAGATTGCTCTCCACGGTGTCTCCAGACTCTGTCACATCTGTCCCATGCACTCAGTGTGAATCTGCTTTCATCTGTGAAGAGCACAGGGCGCCAATGGCGAATTTGCCAATCCTGGTGTTCTGTGGAAAATGCCAAGCATCCTGCACGGTGTTGGGCTGTGAGCACAACCCCCTTCTGTGGATGTCGGGCACTCAGACCATCCTCATGGAGTCGGTTTCTAACCATTTGTGCAGATACATGCACATTTGTGGCCTGCTGGAGGTCATTTTTCAGGGCTCTGGCAGTGCTAATCCTGTTCCTCCTTGCACAAAGGCTGAGGTAGCGGTCCTGCTGCTGGGTACTGGCCTGTTTCCTGGTAGCGCCTCCAGCCTCTGGACACTACGCTGACAGACACAGCAAACCTTCTTGCCACAGCTTGCATTGATGTGCCATCCTGGATGAGCTGCACTACCTGAGTCACTTGTATGGGTTGTAGAGTCCATCTCATGCTACCACAAGTGTGAAAGCACAACCAACATTCAAAACTGACCAAAACATCAGACAGAAAGCATTGGTACTGAGATGTGGTCTGTGATCCCCACCTGCAGAACCACTCCTTCATTGAGTGTGTCTTGATAAATGTCAATAATTTCCATCTGTTGTCTATTCCATTTACACAACAGATTGTCAAACTGTGCTGCTTCCTAAGTGGACAGTTTGATTTCACAGAAGTTTGATTTATTTGGAGTTATATTCTGTTGTTTAAGTGTTTCCTTTATTTTTTTGAGCAGTGTATTTAATACCGATTTTTAAAGAAAAATTTATTCAGGAATTGTTTATTGCAGACCAGAACCCCAAACCAACCTACCACTCCGTCCATAAAGCTGCTAATCTAGCACATGACAAATAGTCATGAGAAATACCGTGTGTTATATCTATTTAAAATTATATTGATGAACACTAAAGTAAACACAATCTAGTAACACCTGTTGATTAGATCTCTGACTTTTATCCAAATCCCATTACAAATAAAGCACACAGTCATTTTATGAATATGTCAAGAGAAAGGAAAGAAATTCACTTTCTTTTTCAATTTATTTATAGAAGAAATGTGCATGCTGATATGAGACCATAGTTAATTAAATTCACGCACAATGTTCAAAACACATTTATGTAATATCAAGCCTGTCGGCATGGTAGTGCAAAATTAGGAATGCAGCTTATCATCTCTTTTTCCGAAAAATCCTAGTTGCATAGTTTGTACATATGTACCAGCCATTACTATGATGTATGGTACATCTCCTCTACTACATTTCTTTCATTCTCCTTGTGTTAAATATATTTAACTCTACTTCTGTAGTAAAGTTATAACTAAAGTGAAACCTATCACCTCATAAAACGCTATTTATGCGTTGCCGTGTAGACTGAATACCCCATTCAGAAACGCTGAGCTCACTGATTGGCTACCATGCTATCAATGAGACATCAGCACCCCAACCAATGTCAGACTCCAAAAACAGAGGCAGAAACAAGTGATGAGCGAATTAATTCGGAAAACAATCACGAAATATAAACTCGGCACGAATATGGCACATTCAGATTCGTGATCGTAAACATGAGCAAAATTTTATAAAATCTGAAAAAATTGGTAAGATTCGGTAAAAAGTGTGGTAAAATATTTGCATTGCCACAAAAGTATTTTCAGAACTTTAGCAACAATAATGGTTGTATATCATGAACGTTTGGCATGTGTTTGATGAGGGAAGGGGGTTTGCAGAGCTCAAAGGCATAGCGTTCTTGTAAACAGTAACTTTTTTTCTCCTAACTTTACATGTGCATATTGCGGCTAGCCAATCAGTGCACAGGAAACACCCACAATGTCCTGACACAATGGCTTTTGTCATTGGCTGCTGAAATCACATGTCCTTATACATATAAAGAGTGGGCATCTTGTTTTAGTGCCATTTTGACACTGTAAAAGCACAGAGTGGCTGCTCCTGACACTGGCACTGATAGCAGCAAGATTTTAGCTAGTTAGCTAGGCAGTTGTATATCAGTTAGACAGTGTAGCTAGCTAGTGTCCAGAGTGGCTGTTAAATTTACCGTCCAGCATTTATTTTGTTTTTTTGCCATTACTGAGGTCCACAGACAAAGCCAGGAGGGGTCCCGACTTTAAAATAGTTTGTAGCATCTACTGTGTTATAGAGGCCTAATCCAGAGGCCACAAAAACATCTTCTGTCCCAAGTGTCATACAGTAGGGGACCTGACTATAAAATAATTTGTATCATCTAGTGTGTTATAGAGGCCTGATCCAGAGGCCACAAAAAATTCTTCAATTCTTAGTGTCAAACAGTATGGGACCTGACCTTAAAAAAGTTTGTAGCATCTAGTGTGTTATTGAGGCCTGATCCAGAGGCCACCAAAAAATCCTTCTCTTCCTAGTGTCATACATCCACACTCAAGCAATTCCTTTTTCTGTGACTAACACGATACAACACACCATATTTCACCTTGGAATTTACTGTCGCTGAAATTCAACTGTTTGCCGAGGTGGTGCAGAGTTTAAAATCTAATTTTTTGTTGCTAAGACTGTGCTCCTACCACAGTATCTGAGCAACATGACTGAGAAAAAGTTAGACTGGTGGAAGGGCAATTAGGGTTGTTGTTCAAGGTGTACATGGGGTAGGCGGTAATGTTTGTCAAAGCACTAGTGAGTAGGGTTGAGCGAAACGGATCGGACAAATTCAAAAATCGCCGACTTTCGGCAAAGTCGGGTTTCATGAAACCCGACCCGATCCTAGTGTGGGATCGGCCATGAGGTCGCCGATTTGCGCACAAAAGTCCCGTTTCATATGACACTTTCAGCACCATTTTTCAGCCAATGAAGGAGGACACATAGTGTGGGCAGCGTGATGACATAGGTCTCGGTCCCCACCATCTTAGAGAAGGGCATGACAGTGATTGGCTTGCTTTCTGCAGCGTCACAGGGGCTATAAAGGGGCATGCACGCCGACCGCCATCTTACTTCTGCCGATCTTAGCATAGGGAGAGGTTGCTGGAGCTTCATCAGAAGAAGGGATATAGTTAGGGAGGGAAGATTAACCCCCAAACTGCTTGTGCTGCAGCGATTTTCACTGTCCAACGCCACCATTTTTTTTTGCAGGGACAGTGGAGGCTATATTTTTGTGCATCAGCTCTGTAGCTTATTAGGCTGCCTTATAAGGCTCCCTGATAGCTGCATTGCTGTTTGCATGCTGCTGTGCAAACCAACTGCTTTTTTAAAAGCAAAAATCCTGTTGCTCCTTTCTGCACAGTTATCTTGTTTAATTGTCCACATTTTTATGTGCAGCAGTCCTTTTTATTGCTGCCATACTTGTCCTGAGATCATTGTAGGGAGATTGAAATTGTACTTCAGTCCTTGTATTTTTTCATATATCTTCCAGCCACTTTCTGCCACTTAGATTGCGTTGTTATATACACTGGGCCTGAGTTTTGGTTCAGTCTCCCAAAAAAAAGGGAGATTTAAATTCTCACAAAGTGGATTTACTTCAGTCCTGTTAGTTTGTCGTATATCAGCCATCCACTTTCTGCCACTTACATTGTGTTGTTTTATGCACAGGGCCTGAGTTATGGTTCAGTCTCCCCCAAAAAAGTGAGATTCAAATTCTCACAAAGTGGATATACTGTACTTCAGTCCTGTTAGTTTGTCATATATCAGCCAGCCACTTTCTGCCACTTAGATTGCGTTGTTATATACACTGGGCCTGAGTTTTGGTTCAGTCTCTCCCAAAAAAAGAGAGATTCAAATTCTCACAAAGTGGATATACTTCAGTCCTGTTAGTTTGTTGTATATCAGCCATCCACTTTCTGCCACTTACATTGTGTTGTTTTATGCACAGGGCCTGAGTTTTGGTTCAGTCTCCCCTAAAATAAAGTGAGATTCAAATTCTCACAAAGTGGATATACTTCAGTCCTGTTAGTTTGTCGTATGTCAGCCAGCCACTTTCTGCCACTTAGATTGCGTTGTTATATACACTGGGCCTGAGTTTTGGTTCAGTCTCCCCCTAAAAAAGGGAGATTTAAAGTCTCAGCAAGTTTATATACCCCTTCTACCTTGTTTTACAGTACCATATAACGGTTGTTATTTTGGTCAGATTTTCCAAAAAATGAGGAAGTCTGGTGGAAGAGCCCGTGGGCGGTGGTTGCCACGGAGCTCTTTACACATACCGTGCCTGGGTTAGAAAGGGAAATTATTAACTGCCCATTACAAGATTAATCGGACATGGAGTGCACTGATGCCACAGCTAGATTATTATGCTGTTCCATTGACTCAGATCACTACATTGCCCTCGCAGTGTACTGAGCCAGAATCTGACACTGATGAGACTATGGTGCCCCGTCCCGAACGCTATAGCACCTTACGCGGTGACACAGAGGAAGGTGCAATTGACATTGAAAAGGAGGTGATAGATGACCCAGTTGTTGACCCAGATTGGCAGCCATTGGGGGAAGATGGTGCCGCTGCCAGTAGCTCAGAAGCGGAGGAGGATGATCCGCAGCAGCCATCTACATCGCAACAGCTGTCATCTGGCAGGCCCGTATCAGGCCAAAAACATTTGTCAAAAACAAAAACAGTTTTAGGACAGCGTGGCCATCCAGTGAAAGTAGCACAGCGTGCAATGCCTGAAAAGGTATTCCATAGTAGGAAGAGTGTAGTGTGGCAATTTTTTTAACCAAGATCCGAATGATCCGAAATCTGCACCAATGCCCAAAATTCTTAAAGCTTTGATCCGGGGCAGGATAAAGTAGGGTCTGAACAGCATCCTGACCCTCGTCATCAGATGTTAACCTGTGGGAGGAGGTGATCCTGATGAGACTCAGATATCTGAGGCTCACGCAGACTGTACTGTGCTGTCAGGGCAGGTAGAGGAAGATGGTGACTCCAAGGGGGTGGAATGTGATAACACAGAGGATGATGATAATGTGGTGTTAGATCCCAGTTGGCATGAACATAGAGGCACACAGTCGAGTAGGTCATCTGAGGAGGAAGACGAGGAGGTTACATTGTGCCGTATGTCGCAGACATGTAGTGATGCAGCCACAAGGCATGCATTCTCAGCCACTACTGTGCCTGTGACCAGCAGAGTCTGCGGGTCTACACCTCGCAGGGGTGGCAAGGGTTGCCTAGCCTGCTCACATAATCTGCCAACTTTGCAAAAAAAAACTGAATTGAGGTAAAAAAGTGCAATCTTTTGACTACTACATGTATGAACCTTCATATGTGCAATCAACATTCATTACTGTGGGAATCCCACTGTGCATAAATGCAGACCAGTGGACCTCAACAACCATCAGCAGCCCCATCAATCGCATCTGCTCCTTCTTCCTCCTCCTCTGTTACTGTGCCAACTATTGAGACGCAGGTCTTCGACCGCAGAACCTGGGGTTCTTTACCCGCTCCAGTCACGCTGAATGAGAGCTCACCATCTGCTCTATATGGGTATACCTTGACGATTGGTGGAGCAGCTTAGTATACTTTTTTTGCAAAAAAAGTATGAACTAAATACCCTGGTTTTTTTCATCTTTTGACTAGCACTTGCTTATTACTGTGATTTTGTTACAGCAGAGTATTTTTGACCTCACTGTGCTCTTTTGTGTCTTCAAGTTTCTTGGTGGTGTGTGAACAGGTTCCTACAGACTTAGCCCATGTGTTTCTGGTTCTGTAATTGTTCTCTTGTTTCTACAAGACTAGGGAGTCCACCACTCCTTATGGGTCATTTGCATCAAAGCTGTTCCATCCAGCATGTCCACATGAAAATTCCCTCTCTGAACCCTGCTTATACAGGTACTATACAGATGATCAGGTTTTTAAATACATCAGATAGGGATTATATACATTAGGTAGGACTGCTCTATATGGGTATCCCTTGACGATTGGTGGAGCCGCTTAGTATACTTTTTTGCAAAAAAAGTATCAACTAAATACCCTGTTTTTTCCATCTTTTGACTAGCACTTGCTTATTACTGTGATTTTTTTTACAACAGAGTATTTTTGACCTCACTGTGCTCTTTTGTGTCTATAAATGCAGACAAGCGGACCTCAACAACCATCAGCAGCCCCATCAATTGCATCTGCTCCTTATTCCTCCTCCTCTGTTACTGTGCCAACTATTGAGATGCAGGTCTTTGACCGCAGAACCTGGGGTTCTTTACCAGCTCCAGTCACGCTGAATGAGAGCTCGCCTTCTGCTGTAACAGAAGCGAATATGCCTGCTGTTTTTGACCGATCTCAGAGATCGAGCACACCACAACTTTCTCAATCCCTGTAACATCTCTGCCTGCACATCTCTCAGGGTCCAGCAGTTTGTCTGGTTCACCATACACTGCCCTCTCTCAGCACTGCAGCCAGCCCAGGGTTCCTCAGTGGTAGTCACATAAAAGATTGTTTCCTCCTACGCATGACAAAGCTAAGTGGTTGAACTCCACCATCTCCAATCTGATGGCCACAGAAATGCTGCCTTTCTGCCTGGTAGACACAGATGGTTTCCGAAAGCTTATGATCGTCGCAGTCCCCCAGTACCAATTGCTTAGTCACCATTACTTTTCTAAGAAAGCTGTGCCTGTGCTACACCAGCATGTCACAGACAACATTACCCATTCTCTAACCTAATCTCAGCCATCGTGCGTTTCACCACAGACACTTGGACGAGTAAGCATGGCCTAGGGCGTTATATCTCACTGACTTGGCACTGGGTGATTCTGGTGGCTGTGGGGGCAGGTGCTGATCCACAAGTCTTGGAGTCCCCAAGGCTTGTAGAATAAACCTTTACATTTGACACTTCCTCCACTGCTTCTGCCTCCTCCTCTATCTCCTCCTGGGCCTCCATCTACACCCTCAACCTCTGTATTAATAAGACACGCATTTCAACAGTGCAGAGCCAATCCCCACCACCTCCATACTGCACAGCCAGGGCTCACCGCAATCAGGCAGTATTAAAATTGATATGCCTTGGAGATCAGTCATACAGCTAAATAGTTGTGGACAGCTCTCCAGGCTGAGCTTGATCAGTGGCTGTTTCTGCTGAACCTGCATCCAGAGAAGGCAGTGTCCGATAACGGTGCAAACCTGGTGGTGGCCCTATGGCGAGACAAGCTCACACATGTGCCTTGCATGGCACACGTCCTCAACCTGGTGGTACCGCATTTTCTCCACCTGACCTGGGTAAGCTGCTCCAGAAAACACATAAGCTGTGTGCTCATTTCCGCCATTTGCACCCCTCAGGTCATCGACTTGCATCGATACAGAGGTCTTTGTCCATGCCAGTTAACAGGTTGATATGCAATGTGCCGGCACGGTGGAATTCCACTCTGCACATGTTGCAGTGACTGTGGCAGCAACGAGCCCTGACGCAGTATGTCATGTTGTATAGCTTGGGCCAACGCAGTATGGATGTGGCACATATCACATTTACAGAGTGGGCACAGATTAAGGACCTCTGCACTTTTCTGCACAGTTTCAAAATGGCTACTAAGATGGTTAGCGCTGATGCCGCCATCATCAGCATCACTATTACGGTAATCTGTATGCTGGAGCAGACTTTGAATAACCTGCGAGAGGAGATGGTGGTCCCAGAAGAAAAGGAGGAAGCAGAGAAGGATGTGGAAGGGATAACAGTGTCTCTAAGTTCCAGACAGTCGTCACACAGGCGGGTGCCAAGGAAGGGTGGATTACTGTGATCAATGGGGGCTGGTGATAACATACAAGCTGTTATCAAAGGTGCAAGATCCGAGGAAAAAATGGAGGAGGAAGAGGTGATGGGCGGGCAACTGTCAGATGAAGAGGATAATCCTCCCTTCACTGTTGTTCATGGTTGGCGAGAGGGGACAGAGGAAACAAGCCTCATTGTTACCCAGCCATCAACACAGCATGGGCTTGGACCTCATGGTGGAGCCCGACATATGAGTGCCTTCTTGCCGCACTTTCTGCAACATGATCCCCATATAGTTATGATTAGGATTACTGCTGACCACGAGGTTGCCACTCTGTTAGATCCATGTTATGAAACCACATTTTGCCAGATGGTTCCCACCCTGGAAAGGGAACCGAGAATGTTGGAGTATTGAAACACGCTGTTGCACAACCTTAAGAGAGCTTTTCCCCAAGACAGCAGTGAAGCAGACAGTTCAAATTGCAGCTCTAGACTTTAAACCTCTGGCACATCAATTAGTCAATGCCAAAACATTAGCAGCAGCAGTGGTGTAAGTGGAAGAAGCAATTTCTGTGAGTCCTTTGACACTTTTTTTAGACCAGCTCGTGCACCAGCACAACAGAGTCCAAGTCTTACACGTGGTGAACGAATGTAGAGCATGGTGCAGGAGTATCTAGAACTGAATATTAATACCATCAGGGAGGGTTTGGACCCTTTTACATTTTAGTCTTCCAAAATGAATGAGTGGCATGAGCTCGCCTCACACGCCTTGAAGGATTTATCATACCCGGCAGCCAGCATTCTCTCAGAACGTGTCTTCAGCGCTGCTGGTGGTGTCCTGACAGATAAGCACAGCCGGCTGTCCCCTTAAAGTGTAGACCACCTAACTTTCATCAAGATGAACAAGTCATAGATATTCAAGGACTTTTCCACCCCAATCACAGACTGTACAAACTATGTGATATTGCATTTTTTATTGTGATTCATTAATGTCACGTAACTGCACTCTGTGATATCTTTAGTGTGGCTTCTGTGCCTGCTGTGGCTGATGCTGCTGATGTTAACACAAATTTGTGGAAATGTGAACAGTCATGGTTGGTCTACATCTGCTAGGTTAGCGGTAGTGGAAGACGTGTTGGTCCCAATTATACTATTTCTATTCTCGTGACAGTTATTCCACTTCGGTAGTGTCAGGCCCTCATTTTTTAAAATGTGAAAACTCCAGCTTGTGTGCCCATCTGCTTGACTGGGTGTTGTGGAAGACCTGTCGGTCCCTATTATACTATTTCTACTGTGGTGAAATTCATGCCACTTCTGTGGTGTAAGGCCCTTTGTTTAAATGTGAACACTACTGGTTGGCTTTCCATCTGCTGGATTGCATGTAGTTGAAGACCTGTTGGTCCCTATTATACTATACTGTGGTGAAATTGATGCCACTTTGGTATTGTGTGCCAATAATGTTTGGAAATGTGAACACATCTGGTTGGGTACGCATCTGCTGGATTGGGTGTAGTGGAAGACCTGTCGGTCCCTATTATATTATTTCTACTGTGGTGAAATTGATGCCAGTTTGGTGGTGTCTGCCAATAATTTTTGGAAATGTGAACAACACTGGTTGTGTCTCCTTCCTGCGTGTTGCCTGTAGCTGTAGGTCTCCGAGACCGTCAGACCTCCACTTTCTTGGACTCAACTACTCATGTTACTATGCTTAAATTTTTCTGACAATGGTAGTCTGCAAAACTGATATTTGTGCTGAGTGTCACTCAGCATGAAAGCAGGTAGAGGTGTTGCATGTGGTATCAGGGCTCCCAACAAAGGAGGCCTACACCGATCCCTCACCCACCTCGTCTTACTGTGATGTTCAATTGAAAGCTGTAAATGCTGTCCTAGACCCAGATACCTCATGCCTGGCTGATTCCTGCAGTGCCATGCTGCAATTTGTACTATTGGTGAATTGAGGCCACTTTCCTGGTGTCAGTCCCTCATTACATGTGTATTGGCAGCATTCAGGGTCGTTATAAGGTGTTGTGCATGCATTTGTCTTTGCCTCCCATTGACACGAATGGCATTCGGTTACGTTCAGCAAAAATTCAACAAATTAATAGGTGAATATTGCAAATTTGGTGATCGTAATCCGAACCGAACATTGAAATATACGCTCATCACTAATAGAATCTCACTGGTGGACCTGGGTAAGGTGAGTATACTGTGTGGGAGGGGGTTTATAGAAAAACTGAAGCCAGTGGAGAAATTTAATTAAGCTTGAACTTTAATTGAAAGAAACAACCCTTTTAGGGTTTTCTAAGAGATGTTATCCTGGAGTTACTGTATTAAATAACCTCATAACCCAGCATCATCATATGTTTATGAGGAATCTATTCTGTCAAACTAATCTGATCAGCTTCTATGAGGAAGTAAGTTCCAGAGTGGACCAGGGTAAGGACGTGAATGTTGTTTATTTGGACTTTTTCAGTCTGCTTGAGAAAGACTTTTGGAAGCCAAAACGTTGCCACACCATGTGGGCTTAATAATGTCCACCTTGCAAAACCTTGGAGTGCTGCGTCCTATTTTTTATCTTTATCTATCTATCTATCTATCTATCTATCTATAAGATTACTTTATGCCTTTTGTAAACTAGCTTTAAATTACATAGATAATTACAGTATGTAAAACATTAAAACGCATTGCATACGGATTGAATACGTATGTCATACGTATCCTAGGTAAGAAAACATCGCATTGTACTCGCATGACACTCGTCCTACTTTTCTGGATCAGGTGCAATTATTTTATATGGTCGTGCGACTCCAGCCTTAAGGGAAATGGTAAACTGCAGTTCCAAGACAGGTTATCAAACTTATGGTTATTCAGTTTGAAAAAACAAAAGCTTACAGGTGATTTTATTAATATGTACAAATATATGGTGGGACACGGTATATCCAGCTAAAATTTGCGCTGGTGTTGAAGGACCCTCCTCCCCATGGGCATGGTCACATTTGCTCCCTCTGTGACAGTGATTGTTGCATCCCTGTCTACCTCCTATTTGCTACCAATCACAGCTCGGTAGTGCCTGAGACTGCTAAACTGCTAGATCAACTGCTCAGCTGTCATTTACAGTGTATAGGAGGGAGGGGTGACAGACATGCACCAGAAAAGGCTGAAGAAACACCCAGTTGCATTCCAAGCAGAAATTTCTCATAGTGAGCTGCAGAAGTGACAAATGTGAATATCTCTGTAATGGACGTGACAGTGTAAAACGGAAAAGAATGGCAGAATCAGGAGAGTTTAGGGATATTTACAAGGTGACTAACACAATTTTGGGGGGCAAGTGACAAGTCCTCTTTAAGTCAAAATTCTGGCTCAAAACCATGGAGCATGTGTGCATGCCCAAACCAAAAAAATGCTGCATATCAGTAATAATTAAACAATTCACAATCAAAATATAAACTTTCACTAGTTTTCAAGGATCGTTATATCTCAAAACATGATCGTCATATCTCTGACACTACAAGACAGTATACGGTGTCAGTCACCATCATGCAGTACATCTTGCCAGCTTACAACCTATTAGTGACGTCCATACTATTACATCATAATAATAATTATAATAAGGATCATTTTTTTAGTAGATAGAGGAATTTCTATAATCAAATTAAACTTGAGAGTATTGTAGACTAGGCAATATACAGCTATATATAGTCTGTACTGTGAATAGTACATCATTACTGTCTGTGTAAATCACCTTTGGTTTGCAGATAACTCTCTATGGCAATAGCCTTGGTGGCAGGTGCTAGTAAATAACAACTCTGGGCAATACTCATCAGTGTACAAATTGAAGAGGAAAGAACAAGAACATCAGCTCTCTGGAAGACTAATTTCAGTGAGGGTGACAAATTTGTAGGCATATTGGAAGCTAGTGCTTATTTGCGTTGGCTCTCAGTTTATTTAAAGTGGTAGTTCACAAAGTCTTATCGTGAAACTTTTCCCTTTTGCTGTATAAATTCAAGCATTCAAATAGTTTTGACTAAGAGGATTATTCTGCACAAGGTAATCCTGATAAACAGCAAACAAGTATTTGGTGACACTTTTTCATAAGTGTACAAATATTTCAAATTATGTTTTTTCAAATATTTTAATGCATGAAATTAAAATATATATATATGTAAAATTTCTGTTAAAAAGGTCGTAACATATGCCTGGAAGAACTAACAAAAGTAATAAAATTGTAAACTGATATTTCCCTTGTATTTTAGGCAAAAAAAAATTTTTTTTAATCTTTTACATTTAAAAAATTACAAAACGGAAAATTGATAGATAGATAGTTTGGTCACCATGCATGGTTAGTATGTAGTAGTACCCCATTTTGAAAGTGCCACAACTTGTAAGCATTTTTGGTAGCCAGCCAAGAGTCTTTCAGTTCATGTTTGAGAGATTTTCGTCCATAATTCCTTGCAAAATTCTTCCAGTTCTGTGAGATTCTTGGGTCGTCTGGCATGCACTGCTATTTTGAGGTCTAGCAACAGATTTTCAATAATATTCTGATTAAGGGACTGTGAGGGCCATTATAAAACCTTTAGGTTACACCTTTTGAGGTAGTCTATTCTGGATTTTGACTGTTTTTAGGATCATTATCCACTTATAGAACACTTCTTTTCAACTTTTTTTTTTTACAAATAGTGTAATGTTTGCATCAAGAAATTTTTGAAATGTAATTGAATCTTTTGGTCCCTCTACTTGTGAAATGTTCCCAGTGCTATTGGCAGCAACACAACCCCAAAGTATGATTAATTCACCTCCATACTTAATGGTTGATAAGATGTTCTTTTCCTGAAATTCTGCTACCTTTTTTTCTCCACACATACAGTGGGGGAAATAAGTATTTGATCACTTGCTGATTTTGTAAGTTTGCCCACTGACAAAGACATGAACAGTCTATCATTTTAATGGTAGGTTAATTTTAACATTGAGATATAGACTATTAAAAATAAAATCCAGAAAATCACATTGGCAAACAAGACTTAATACTTGGTGGCAAAACCCTTGTTGGCAAGCACAGCAGTCAGACGTTTTTTGCAGTTGATGATGAGGTTTGCACACATGCCATTCCTCTTTTCAGATAATCTCTAAATCATTAAGATTTTGAGGCTGTTGCTTGGCAACTCATAGCTTTAACTCCTTTCATAAGTTTTCTATGGGATTCAGGTCTGGAGACTGGCTAGGCCACTCCATGACCTTAATGAGCTTTTTTTTTTAGCCACTCCTTTGTTGCCTTGGCTGTATGTTTTGGGTCATTGTCTTGCTGGAAGACCCAGCCACGACTCATTTTTAATGTCCTGGCGGAGGAAAGGAGGTTGTCACTCAGGATATTACGGTATATGGCTCCATCCATTCTCCCACTGATGCGGTGAAGTAGTCCTGTGCCCTTAGCAGAGAAACAGCCCCAAAACATAATGTTTCCACCTCCATGCTTAAATCCAAAAAATTAATGACGCGCACTCTGTTGTAATCATAAGGTGCAGGCTGAACCTGGACTAAGTCCAGAGGTCAAAGATCAAACTGGTGAGAAAAGCAGCCATACTCAAAAAAAGGATTTTATGCTTGAGTTTGTAAGTAAAAAAAGATTTTAAGTTTATTGAACATTCACCACAGGAAAATATCACTACAATGAAGTGCCAAGGTAAGGTAACGTTTCGACCCTGTTCCCGGGTCTTTATCAAACCTCACTTGGGAAATAGAAAATATACCCAGGATTGAACCAGGTATATTAAAGACAGAAGTCCCAGCTGGGGCTTATGGTATCTGGAATAATGGTGCCATAACACTGACCACCACAGATGGCGCCATTACCCCAGATACCTTAAGCCCCAGCAGGGAATTCTGTCTTCCCAAGTGAGGTTTGATAAAGTTCAATAAACTTAAAATTGTTTTTTACTTGCAAACTGAAGCATAAACTCCCCTTTTTTTTGAATGCGGCTGCTTCTCTCACCCGTTCCACCTCCATGCTTGACAGTGGGAAGGGTGTTCTTTGGATCATAGGCAGCATTTCTCTTCCTCCAAACACGGTGAGTTGCGTTAATGCCAAATACCTCAATTTTTGTCTCATCTGACCATAGCACCTTCTCCCAATCACTCACAGAATCAGAAGTGTTCATTGACAAACCTTATGTGGGCCTGCACATGTGCCTTCTTGAGCAGGGGGACCTTGAGGGCACTGCAGGATTTTAAACCTTTACAGCATAATGTGTTACCAATGGTTTTCTTGGTGACTGTGGTCCCAGCTGCCTTGAGATCATTAACAAGTTCCTCCTGTGTAGTTTTAGGCTGATCTCTCACCTTCCTCATGATCAAGGATACCCCACAAGGTGAGATCTTGCATGGTGCCCCAGATCGATGTTGATTGACAGTTGTTTTGTATTTCTTCCATTTTCTTACTATTTCGCCAACAGTTGTCTCCTTCTTACCCAGCTTCGTACTTATGGATTTGTAATCCATTCCAGCTTTGTGCAGGTCTATGATTTTGTCCCTGATATCCTTATAAAGCTCTTTGGTCTTGCCTATGATGTAGAGGTTAGAGTCTGACTGATTAATTGAGTCTGTGGACAGGAGTCTTTTAGGGTATGTGCACACGTAGAATGGTCCGCTGCGGTTTTTCCTGCGGATTTATTGTGTTTTCAATTGTGGATTCCGCTGCGGATTTACATCTGCAGTTTTCTATTGGAGCAGATGTAAAAACGCTGCGGATTCCGCACAAAGAATTAACATGCTGCGGAAAATAAAACGCTGCGTTTCCACGCATTTTTTTCCGCAGCATGGGCACAGCGTTTTTGGTTTCCCATAGGTGTACATTGTACTGTAAACTCATGGGAAACTTCCGCAGCGGCGGATCCGCTGCAGATCCGCAGCAAAATCCGCATCGTGTGCACATACCCTTATAAAGGTGACTATGTCAGACAGCTGTCTTTAATGCAGGTAACGAGTTGATTAGCAGTGTCTAACTGGTCTGTAGGAGCCAGAACTCTTAATGGTTGGTAGGGGATAAAATATTTATTTCTCATTGCAAAATGCAAATAAATTGATATAATTTATACAAAGTTATTTTCTGGATTTTATTTTTGATATTCTATCTCTCAATGTTAAAATTAACCTACCCTTAAAATTATAGACTGTTCATGTCTTTGTCAGTGGGCAAACTTACAAAATCAGCAAGGGATCAAATACTTTTTCCCCCACTGTACCTTTGATCATTGTGGCCAAGGAGTTCTATTTTAACCTCATCATTAAAGAGGACCTGTTCCCAAAATGTCCGGCTTGTTTAGATGTCCTTTTGCATGCATCTGAATTTTATGGTGAGGATGCAGGAAAGGTTTTTTCTGATGACTCTTTCATGAAGAACATATTTTTGTAGGTGTCTCTGAACAGTAGACCAATGTACCACAAATGCAGAGTCTGCCTAAATCTTTCTGATGGTCTTTTGAAGTCAAGCTGAGGTTTTGATTTGATTTTCTAGCAATGCTACGAGCAGCTCTTGCTGAAACTTTTCTTGGTCATCCAGACCTTGACATACTGTATCCCTGTCTTACATAGGTAGATCTGGCTGGCAAATTCCTTTTATTTGGTGTGTGCTGCTATGTGGCTGCACTACCACATGACTGCTGATAGCAATGATAGTGCCATGGATTTGTCTAATAGTAGCCACATAATAGTGCCAGCATAAAAGTAAAAACCTCTCTATAGATTCATACTTTCCAAATATCCTATTAATGAAAAGTTAAGATGGTTTGTTGAAATCAGGGAGACCTCTTGGACTTCTGGAAGAGTTGGCAATTCACCCCACCCCGATGCTGCCCCAACCTAATGCATAATGCCGGGATGCTCTATCATTAGACAGTCTCAGCATCCAGTTGTACTTTTGTAGCACAGGGCTAGTGAGTCGTGACTGTTGGCAAAATGTATTTTTGTAGTTTATTCTCTGCTGGCATATATTTAGGAATATATTTTTTCACTGCTGGTACATATGTATAAATATTTTTTCACTGAAGATGTATGCAGACATATTCCCTATACAACCTGCAGATATATTCCCTTCATGACCCGGCAATTTTTAGTTTCTGTGCTTTCCTTTCTTCCTCCCCTATTTTCAAGAGCCATTACATTTTTATTTTTCCCTCCACATAATTATAAGGGCTTTTTGTTGAACAAGTTGTAGTTTTGAATGACACAATTCATTATACCTAACATTGTACTGAATAATGGGAAAATTATTCCTAGTGTGGTGAAACAGTGAACAGTTGAAATTCCACTATTGATTTTAGAATTGGTTTTGTGGCATTCATTGTGAAGTAAAAAATGAAATTCTGACCTCTGTATAAAAAAAGGTGTTGTTTGTCTCGCTATTTTCTGAGGTGTATACATTTTTATTTCTACATTGATGGGCCTATGTAAGGTAATGTTTTTGTGTGCTAAGCTGTCATTTTTATGTACACCATTTTGATCGTTTTTATACATTTTTTTAATGAAGTGTGGAATCTAAAATACAGCAATTCTGGCATTTCATTTTCTTTCTTTCTTACTGTTTAACAATTTTAATTATTTTCATAACTACTAACACCATATACTGCAATGATATTGCAGTTCAAATCAACATATGTCCAATAATATACCTAGGGCACTTCATCAAACTGTGACCACCACAAATCCCACATCAATGCATGTATGGGACAAACAAGAGATCCCAATCACATATAGAAAAAATCATCAATTTTTATTACGGTAATCAAGCAATAAAGACAATAAACAACCATAAAAAAACAGCAATAAAAAAGCAAAATGCCGTCTAGGGGACGCCAGAGTATTCCCCACACTCAAAAGGAATCAGCAATAAATACAAACAATTTCTTATATCCACAAATTGGTGGTATGTAGTGTTATTTAGGATTTAACACATAATTATGCATATAGCAGACCTTTATAAAAATTATAATCCTTCAAAATGAATCAGCAATGAATACAAACAATTCCTTATATCCACAGATTGATGGTATATAGTGTTTTTTAAAATTTAACACATAATTATGCATATATCAGACCTTTATGAAAGTTATAATCCTTCGAAAACCAAAACTTCTTCTGCCTACTCCTAATACGTGATCAGGCTCAGGGTGCCAAGAAAAAGTTCCATTAACAACCCTGTGTTTAAGTATCAATCAGAGACGAGGGAGACCTGTCTCTATGGATAATCACATGCCCATTACTTTACCTCGTACACAGTAATAATATAAAAGGATGTGGCAGAATATGGAAGGTCAATAATTACCTAAGGTGTGGATGGTCCTGGCGTCCTCTCACCCTGATGTGCGTTTCGCCACCTGCTTCTTCTGGGGGCGTGTCAAGGTGAGGGGTGGCCGTGTCTTTATATGAGCGCTAACTCATATAGAAGCAGGCGGCAAAACGGTTGTTTATTGTCTTTATGGCTTGATTAATAAAAATTGATTATTTTTTCCATATGTGATTGTTTTCTCTTCTTTGTCCCATACATGCATTGATGTGGGATATGTGGTCACAATGATATTGCAGTGTATAATGTAAATTATGTTCTCCTATGAAGCCCATTGGAGCCCACAGTTCTTAGAAGGACTAAGAAGGCAGCAATGGGTTTCTTCATCAGGCCCCCAGGTGTCGGTCACAGCACCCTTTCCCTGCCGCACTATAACACAGCATCCAACAACACCTACCTCAGGTAATATTTATAAATAGGAGTTGTTTCCTTTCCTTTCTTTTGTTGTGTTTGCTGTACATTGTATTTTGGATTTGGCCGCAATAGGATTTATTTTGACACTCAGTCACGTGGACTTCCTTTCTTTATACATTGGTCCTCTTTATGCCTTTTATGTGGCATTAACTCTTTAAATTCAATCCTTCCATTAGCAGGCTACATATAGCCAATCACTTTTTGGTTTATAGTGCTGGAGTATTCCTCCTTTTTTGCTGTGCCCTTTCCCTGAATTTTTTGGAGGTCTATTCCCTTTTCCCCAGTCTTTTTAATTTGAATTGTACTCTTTGGCATCAAATAAAGATTTTATTTTTAATTTATTCTCATTCTCTCAGTCATTTTGTACTGCTATGGCATCCTACAGCAGTTTATGTGTTATTCCCCAGGTGTCATGGTAACCCATCATCTTCTCGTGATTGCAAGGAAGCCATTTACATGCCACTGTCACTGATAATAGTGACATTTAAATGGTTAAACAGCACAAATCAGAGCTACCTCAAATAGCTGATGTTAGAGGTGTAAGCAGGTTGCGGGATGCAGTGGCAGACAGAAGGCAGAGCAAGGGTTAACAAATATAACAGTTTTAATTTAACAGGGGGGTTAACTCCTCTGAGGGAGGTACAGGGTTAAATGGAGAGAATAACAGTCCAATTGTAAAGGATATGCAGAGTTAAGGAGCAATGAATCAGGTAACGGCAGTTCTTGTGAATGCTGCGGGGAGTCAATAGCGCCAACAATGGCTGGTGCGGTGCTTGTACAAGAAGGTTCAGCTGGTAACGGTGGTCCATCTTCTGGCGGCAACGGTCGATGTCCGGTACTTCCGCTGAGCCCCTAGTTCATGATCATATGCGGCTGGAGCAAACAAGGCCGCAGCACAATCACGGTCTCCCGTGGGCGGGAAGGTATATGCTGGTAAGGTGGGCTGAAAACGTCTGTCCAGTACCCGCTTCTCTCTTTGTGGCACATGAGCTATACTTACGGTCACGAAGCACATGGCACCTCACTGTCTGCCAGCTATTGGGCGCACTGCACTTCTCTCTCTGTGCTGCGCCTTGCCTGTTCCCGCCAAGTCTGCAGCGCCGACAACAGCTGGTGTGGCATTTCTCTAAAAAGGTCCTGTAGACAACAGTCTGATGACAAGGCAGCAGCGAACAGTTCTGAACTCTGCTCTGGCTCTTAGGCTGGCGTGTGGTGCTTAGCTGAACAGGGATCCCGACTCTTTCCTTATTACTGCAGTGGGCTCCGGCAGCATCCTGGCATCGGATCGGCCGCGTATCGTTGTGGCCCGGTTGCGCACCCCTCAGAGCCTGCTGCACATGCACCTTGCTTCTGTCAACGCCGGCAGGGAAGTGCCCCATGCTGCACACGCTTTTACTTATAACCGCGCCCCAGCTTCC
This sequence comes from Ranitomeya imitator, assembly GCF_032444005.1. NCBI lineage: Eukaryota > Metazoa > Chordata > Amphibia > Anura > Dendrobatidae > Ranitomeya > Ranitomeya imitator. The sequence goes on along the minus strand of NC_091287.1, from coordinate 87,336,246 downwards.
TGGTCAAGGAACCTGTCCAGGCCTTTTTGCCTTCCCCCGGACAACATGAGACACAGCCTCAGCAGTTCCGGACCCGGTCTGGAACAGGTACTTACAGTCTGTTCTTCCTCCTTACCCAGGTAGATTCTAGTTGTGTAACACAGCTGACGTCTGCCTAGTACAGATCTATTAACTCTGAAAGCGATTTGTGATGAAAATGTAGGCCACATTCTATTAAAAGGGTATTCTCCTTTCAGAGAATCTCCATCATCTCCATTCAGTGAGTCCACATAAATCGGACTGCACTCAGATCTGTTTCTTCAGTGTCCAGCCGTCCTGAAACTTTACTATGACGGCTGCAGTTTGAATTATACCAAAGGCGCCATGTTTAATATATTCTTAGAGAACCCCTTTCAGCTGTAGAAGGTCAATTTTAAATTAACTTTTTATGTGTGTGAATTTTTAATGTTTTTCTTTGGTGGCAGGAAAGGCCTCAGACAGCAGAAAAGCTAGAAACCGCTATTGATAAACAGCTACTGTATTTTTGGTGGCAATTTATTTCTTTCATTTCTGCTTTGTTCATTTATGGCTGGCGGCTGGCACACTACTGTTGTTGCTATCCACCACAGTTCCTTGTAACATTGGGATATAGACTCGGACCATCACCTGAAAGTAAATGGTTGAAAAGCCTGACCAGAACTGATGCATTTTAGGATCAGTTTTATTATTATTATTATTTATTATTATATCGCCATTTATTCCATGGCGCTTTACATGTGAGGAGGGGTATACATAATAAAAACAAGTACAATAATCTTGAACAATACAAGTCACAACTGGTACAGGAGTTGTATGAGATTAAAAAACTCTGAGTCTGATGTAAAGGATAAGTGTGACTTCAGCCTTAGAACTATTATTATTATTTATTTATATAGCACCATTAATTTCATGGTGCTGTACATGAGAAAAGGGGTTACGTACAGAGTTATAGATATCAATTATAGTAAACAAATTTACAATGACAGACTGGTACAGAGGGGAGAGGACCCTGTCCTTGCGGACATACATTCTGCGGGATAATGGGGAAGAGACAGAAGGTTGGGGGTGCGGCAACTCTGGTGGTGGTGAGGCGGCAGCTCTGGTGGTGGTGAGGTGGTAGCTCTGGTGGTGGTGAGGCGGCAACTCGGGTGGTGGTGAGGCGGCAGCTCGGGTGGATGCTGAGGGGCCAGCTCGGGTGGTTGGTGAGGCGACAGAATGGTTATTGCAGGCTGTAGGCTTTCAGGAAGAGAGGGGTTTTCAGGTTCCCTCTGATGGATTCGAGGGGGGAGGATAATCGGACTTGTTGAGGCACAGAATTCCAGAGGATGGGGGATATTCCGGAGAAATCTTGGAGGCGGTTGTGTGAGGAACGAATAAGTGTGGAGGAGAGTAGGAAGTCTTGGGAGGATCGAAGATTACGTGAGGGAAGATATTGGGAGATTAGTTCAGAGATATAGGGAGGGGACAGGTTATGGATGGCTTTGTAGATCAGTGTTAGTAGTTTGAACTGGATTCATTGGGGAATTGGGAGCCAATGGAGGGATTTGCAGAGGGGAGAAACAGGGGACTAGCGAGGAGAGAGGATGATTAGCCGGTCAGCAGAGTTGAGGACAGACTGGAGAGTTAGCGGGGAGGCTACAGAGGAGGGTATTGCAGTAATCGAGGCGGGAGATGATGACGGCATGCACAAGAGTTTTAGTAGATTGTGGGCGGAGGAATGGACGGATTCTGCCAATATTTTTGAGTTGGAGGCGACAGGATGTGGCAAGAGTTTGGACTTGAGGTTTGAATGACAGGGCAGAGTCGAGAGTTACCCCAAAGCAGTGGATTTCAGGTGCGGAAGAGAGCGTGATGCCGTTTACCATAATAGATAGATATAGATAGATAATAGATAGAACTATAATTGTTTGTTTGCTTTTATGTGCATACTTTGTTTTTTAATGGCAGAAATTAATGCATCAAATAATGTATTGAAAAAGAACTTTAAAAAATATATATTTTATGGGGTGAAACGGATTAAAATATAAATATCCAAATATTTTACATTTTAGCATGAATTAACTGAATTTCAGGAAAGTCCGAGTTCCTATTTCCTATGTATATGCCTCTAAAACACAATATTACTAAAAGGTTGTTCTCAAAAAAGCTCAGACATTGAAGGATGAGATATTGGCTTCGAGCTTGATTTAACATTATGGCACTTTACTTTTTGCATGCATAAAGAGACTCATCAGCATCACCATATCCTGCCCCCGAGGACAGCATGAGATTCAAGAAACTCATTCATGTTTCCAGAAGTGGAAAACATTTTTGAGTATGCCTGTTGGACAAAGTCATATCCAACAACTTGGCTTCCTGCCTAGGCTGGACATTTGGTAGATTTTCTAAAACCTGTAAATCAATTTGATACATATCTTATGACATTCAAGAAAAAAAACCTTGAAGTTGGCCTCCAGTGTTTGGTGTTAATGTTATTTAATGTAGTATGTTAAGGGATCCTCTACACAAATGCAACTTGACTGAACTAGAAATTGCACCTAATGATTTCAATATTCAAAAGTGTGAGAGAACATCTAATTACTATTTCTGTTTTAACTACTGACATGACCAAATGAAGCACTATAAGAAGAACTTGGCACTCAAAATGGTGAACCCTACTTGTGCACCTGTTCTCCAGTTATGAGTATCGTATACTACAGGGTGGGCCATTTATATGGATACACCTAAATAAAATGGGAATGGTTGGTGATATCAACTTCCTGTTTGTGGCACATTAGTATATGGGAGGGGGAAAACTTTTCAAGATGGGTGGTGACCATGGTGGCCTTTTTGAAGTCTGCCATTTTGGATCCAACATTATTTTTTTTAATTGGAAGGGGGTCATGTGACACATGAATCTTATTGAGAATTTCTCAAGAAAAACAATGGTGTGCCTGGTTTTAATGTAACTTTATTCTTTCATGAGTTATTTACAAATTTATGACCACTTATAAAATGTGTTCAAGTGCTGCCCATTGTGTTGGATTGTCAATGCAACCCTCTTCTCCCACTCTTGACACACTGATAGCAACACGGCAGAAGAAATGCTAGCACAGGCTTCCACTATCCGTTGCTTCAGATGCTGCACATCTCGTATCTTCACAGCATAGACAATTGCCTTCAGATGACCCCAAAGATAAAAGTCTAAGGGGGTCAGATCGGGAGACCTTGGTGGCCATTGAGCTGGCTCACAATGACCAATCCACTTTCCAGGAAGCTGTTCATGTAGGAATGCTCGGACCTGACACCCATAATGTGGTGGTGCCCCATCTTGGGTGTCAGGTCTGAGAATTCCTACATGAACAGTTTCCTTGGAAACTGGAAACTTTCCTGTATTTGCAGACACTGTGTTTCAGGGTACTGCCCCTCATCAGTGCAAAGTGGAGATCTGGTTTGGCTGTGTGAGAGGCGTCCGACCAATATCCAAGAAGTGTCGTTTCTCCTTGCGGAGATTGACATGCTAAGAATGCCGAGATGAGGACAGCAGTTCCCGAAACACAGTGTCTGCAAATTGAGATGCTGGTTTGGCTATTATCTTAAGTCATGTGACAAGGCTCGATAAAGGGTTAACATTGACTTGTAGGATTGCTACTTCCAATAGGTGGAACTAGAGTTCTAGTTTTCTTCCTCTCTGAGGAGACAATTTGCATAATTAGCATATTTCCAAGAGGAGCATTGCTGCTTTAAGTCTTCTCATCTCGGCATGCTTAGCATGTCAATCTACGCAAGGAGAAACGATACTTCGTGGATATTGGTTGGATGCCTCTCACACAGCCAAACCAGATCTCCACTTTGCACTGACAAAGGGCAGTACCCCAAAACACAGTGTCCGCAAATTGAGATTCTGGTTTGGCTATTATCCTAAGTCATGTGACAAGGCTCACTAAAGGTCAACATTGACTTGTAGTATTGCTACTTCCAATAGGTGGCACTAGAGTTCTAGTTCTCTTCTTCTAGTTCTAAATTTGCATAATTAGATATTTAGATGGAAACCGCAATATAAGAGCTCAGCTTAGGGCACAGGATAAATGTGAACTGATCCAAAATGTTCTCTACTCAAAAATATCACCAAGGAAAGCTTCAACTTAGCCAACAAAAAACAAGTCCCCACTTGGGTCTGTCACCTGGCAACAGAAATATAGGCGTATCCAAGTTACTGATAGCAAAAAAACTCTGGAAAAGTGGCATGGCTCCCACCAAAAGAAATCTAGCAAAATCTGTGCTCCTAAATCCAAATACTCCACTACCTTCTGAACCCCACAATGTGCCTAAACTGAAGCTAGCATCCACACGTTTGACATTAGCATAGTCTCCAATAAGGGGTCATTTGAGGGGGCTTTCCACTGTTTAGGCACATCAGGGGCTCTGCAAATTGAGTCCGCAAATAATTCTAGAAAAATGTTCGCCACAAAAGTCATATAGTGCTCCTTCTCTCCCAAGCCCTGCCGTGCAGCCAAACAATAATGTGCAGCCTTATATGAGGTATTGCTATATTCAGGATAAATTGTGCAACTAATTATGGGGCCTTTTTACTCATTTTCCCTTGTGAAAAAAAAATCTAGGGCTAAAACTGTATTTTAGTGATAAAAATGTAATTAATTCTTCACCATAGAATGGTATAAAATCCTGTGACACATCTGTGATGTCAATATCCTCACTTCATCACTAGATGTATTCATCACTAGATGTCTTCATTTACTTATAGAGCAGTGTTTCTCAACTCCAGTCCTCAAGACTCCACAACAGGTCATGTTTTCAGGATTTCCTTAGTATTGCACAGGTGATAATTTCATCACCTGCTCAAGCTTTAATTCCATCGCCTATGCAATACTAAGGAAATCCTGAAAACATGACCTGTTGTGGGGTCTTGAGTCCTGGAGTTGAGAAACACTGTTATAGAGGGTTCTGTTGTTCTGGCACTTTAGGGGCTTTGCGTTTGTGACTTAACACCAGCAAACCATTTCAGCAAAATCTATATTTTAATATGGATACACTTCCTTTCTGAGCTTTGCACTGTGCCTGAAAAGTAGTTTCTGACCAGATAAAGGATATGTGGCCCATTTTCTCCTAATAGCACTATTAAAAATCATCTGTGGGTTTCAAATGCTCACTACACCCGTAGGCAAATTCTTCAAGAGATGTACTTTCCAAAATGGGGTCAGATGTGAGTTATTATTTCATAAAGTGGCACTAGTCAGAAGTGTAAAATTTGGCCTGATCAGGAAGGTAAAAACAGGCTGGGGGGTGAAGGGTTTAAAGTGTCATATATCATGACATGTTCAAACTAGCTATACATAATCAAATAAATGGGGCAATTAAGAAACAACTTTTCAGGGAACATTCTTGGAAAGTTTTTGGAATGATGCTTATAGTGAAATCTTTCACTGACTAATGGCTATCTTGGAAAAAAAAAACATTGTGACTTCTTTACAGACAGTAATGGACTGACATTAGTTGGATTAAACGATTGTTGATTATTAATTTTCACCTGAAAAATTATAGTTTTGGTAAAATTTGTCAGTTTTGATCAAGCTTAGATTAATGTATTTGGGCAAATTAAGATGCAGTATGCAGAGCCAACATTATGTCAGGAAAACATATCCACTATCACCAAAGGGACCTACTGAATCCCTAAAGGGGTCCTACACAGTTGCAGGTTTGGTGGACTGTTCAGTCCTTGGGATACCTGTCTTTAGAAACTAGAAACTGCAATAATAATACCAACCCTGTATTATCAGGGCAGTCTCCAAGGCTAAAATGTTATAAGGACCTCTGGTGTTATCATGGTGAGATCACCAAAGGTCTTTCATCTTGCAGGAGTCTGGAATAACTAAATAGCAACAGAGTGTTTGTGTGTGTATATAACATAAAGTGTGTGTAGTATGGAGTGTCTGCGGTACATAAAGTGTGTAGCATGAAGTGTGTGTAACATGCAATGTGTGTTACATGGAGTGTGTGTCAAATAAGTCATGTGTGTATAATGGATTGTGTGAAATATACATTGAGTGTGTGTATGTAACATACAGTGTGTATGTTACTTGGAGTGTGCGGTGTGTGTTTGAGTGTGTAAAGGCCCCTTCACATTAAGCGACGCTGCAGCGATACCGACAACGATCCGGATCGCTGCAGCGTCGCTGTTTGGTCACTGGAGAGCTGTCAGACAGACCGCTCTCCAGCGACCAACGATCCCGAAGTCCCCGGGTAACCAGGGTAAACATCGGGTAACTAAGCGCAGGGCCGCGCTTAGTAACCCGATGTTTACCCTGGTTACCAGCGTAAAAGTAAAAAAAAACAACCACTACATACTTACCTACCGCTGTCTGTCCCCAGCGCTCTGCTTCTCTGCACTCCTCCTGTACTGGCTGTGAGCACAGCGGCCGGAAAGCAGAGCGGTGACGTCACCGCTCTGCTTTCCGGCTGACCGACGCTCACAGCCAGTGCAGGAGGAGTGCAGAGAAGCAGAGCGCCGGGGACAGACAGCGGTAGGTAAGTATGTAGTGGTTGTTTTTTTTTACTTTTACGCTGGTAACCAGGGTAAACATCGGGTTACTAAGCGCGGCCCTGCGCTTAGTTACCCGATGTTTACCCTGGTTACCAGTGAAGACATCGCTGGATCGGTGTCACACACGCCGATCCAGCGATGTCCACGGGAGATCCAGCGACAAAATAAAGTTCTGGACTTTGTTCAGCGACCAACGATCTCCCAGCAGGGGCCTGATCATTGGTCGCTGTCACACATAACGATTTCCTTAACGATATCGTTGCTACGTCACAAAAAGCAACGATATCGTTAACGATATCATTATGTGTGAAGGTACCTTAACATATGGTGTGTGTGTGTGTGTGTATGTAGTTTATGTGTGTATAGGATCAAAGACACAGGAGCTGTGTCTGTCTGTGGAAAAAAGTACTACTCCAATTAGCTACAATCTCCTTTTTATTTGATGAGCTATCACTCTCCTGCCAGACATTTTAACTTACCTGGCATAAACATCCGGGCAATCACCCTAACGAACGAACAAAACATTGACAAGTGAGGAGATTGGATTTGTGCTGTTATTGGCTGCACAACACCTTGTGTAAACTGTTGATAACATGATATTTGTGGGTACACTATGATCGGTAGCATTCTTTCCCCATAACTTTTTGTAAGCCTGTATAAAGAAATCAGGAAACGAATGCTGAACTACATGAATATAGTCAATATAAATGCAACTTAAATGTTTTTGTGTGATGGTGAAATATCTTGCATTTGGGGCCCTACTTTTTATTTTGCTTAGGGCCACACTTTGTCTAAAACCAAACCTGACAGTACAAATGTAATAATTTGTGATACATTGCTTGCTGTGCTGATAAAAACTGGTACAGGTGCACATATTGACATAGATTTGGCCCTGGGTAGACTGAAATTGCAAAAAGTGAATCTGAAGACCAACTCATGCAACAGTTAAAATGACGGAAGTTCAACATAACCCTTATACAAGAGCCTTTCACAGAAAATGTTGGAACAATATGAATTACAGTGCGGAGATGTATCTGACAACGGCATATACTGTATATAGTATATATATTTAAACAATAAAGAAATGACATTTCTAGGGACAAAAGTGTTAAAAGAAGTTGAAAACCAGCTTTATTTAAACGTCTAATTGAAAGTAATTTAGAACTACGGTAAATAATATTTCAGATAAGTTATTGATATAAAATTAGTAGCATTTGTAAAGGGGATAATATTTATCCTCATGGTTTCAATAAGCCATTAAGAGTATATTACTGTTTTATATGAGTCCTATTAAGCGCCTTTAATCCTATTCAGGTAGATGACTGGGGTCTCTTGTGCAATTTCTCTCTTTAAATCTTTTTCAAAATTGTACTTTAAGACTTAGCAGTTTTTTGTAGATTGAATCTGTCTTTGATCTAATCGAAGCGCAAATGCTTGGAACAAAAGCTTTTTCTTTTGATCGGTCTGCAGTTGAGGCGAAAATGATTTTGCAAATTATGTTATGGACTTAATTCAATATCCTTTCTCATATACTGCAATATATTTAGCTGCCAGGAGTATGTTAGCTAGTAGTTAAATGAAACTGTGTAGTTTTATGTCAGAATTTATTGATAATCTTTGTTTTCCAATTCAAACAGCCATTTTCAGAAACTAAGACAAATGTTATTCCTTGACAACCTGTATAGAAAAAGAGATGACGGAGGGCACCATCGACAAGAATGAGCAAAGAGGGGTCTACCTGGAGCATGTCAAAAAGTGATAAAAAAAAAGTGATCAAAAGTCAAAACCAGGGATTCAAGCTTCAGGAGGCTAATTTGCATATTCCAGGTGCCTTCTGGGAGAAGCGAAGTCTCCCTAAGCTAGAAGATCGTTGGGTACAGCCGGGACCAGCTGCTTCGAAAGCATCACCAAACCAGGGATTCAAGCTTCAGGAGGCTAATTTGCATATTCAGGTGCCTTCTGGGAGAAGCGAAGTCTCCCTAAGCTAGAAGATCGTTGGGTACAGCCGGGACCAGCTGCTTCGAAAGCATCACCAAACCAGGGATTCAAGCTTCAGGAGGCTAATTTGCATATTCCAGGTGCCTTCTGGGAGAAGCGAAGTCTCCCTAAGCTAGAAGATCGTTGGGTACAGCCGGGACCAGCTGCTTCGAAAGCATCACCAAACCAGGGATTCAAGCTTCAGGAGGCTAATTTGCATATTCCAGGTGCCTTCTGGGAGAAGCGAAGTCTCCCTAAGCTAGAAGATCGTTGGGTACAGCCGGGACCAGCTGCTTCGAAAGCATCACCAAACCAGGGATTCAAGCTTCAGGAGGCTAATTTGCATATTCCAGGTGCCTTCTGGGAGAAGCGAAGTCTCCCTAAGCTAGAAGATCGTTGGGTACAGCCGGGACCAGCTGCTTCGAAAGCATCACCAAACCAGGGATTCAAGCTTCAGGAGGCTAATTTGCATATTCCAGGTGCCTTCTGGGAGAAGCGAAGTCTCCCTAAGCTAGAAGATCGTTGGGTACAGCCGGGACCAGCTGCTTCGAAAGCATCACCAAACCAGGGATTCAAGCTTCAGGAGGCTAATTTGCATATTCCAGGTGCCTTCTGGGAGAAGCGAAGTCTCCCTAAGCTAGAAGATCGTTGGGTACAGCCGGGACCAGCTGCTTCGAAAGCATCACCAAACCAGGGATTCAAGCTTCAGGAGGCTAATTTGCATATTCCAGGTGCCTTCTGGGAGAAGCGAAGTCTCCCTAAGCTAGAAGATCGTTGGGTACAGCCGGGACCAGCTGCTTCGAAAGCATCACCAAACCAGGGATTCAAGCTTCAGGAGGCTAATTTGCATATTCCAGGTGCCTTCTGGGAGAAGCGAAGTCTCCCTAAGCTAGAAGATCGTTGGGTACAGCCGGGACCAGCTGCTTCGAAAGCATCACCAAACCAGGGATTCAAGCTTCAGGAGGCTAATTTGCATATTCCAGGTGCCTTCTGGGAGAAGCGAAGTCTCCCTAAGCTAGAAGATCGTTGGGTACAGCCGGGACCAGCTGCTTCGAAAGCATCACCAAACCAGGGATTCAAGCTTCAGGAGGCTAATTTGCATATTCCAGGTGCCTTCTGGGAGAAGCGAAGTCTCCCTAAGCTAGAAGATCGTTGGGTACAGCCGGGACCAGCTGCTTCGAAAGCATCACCAAACCAGGGATTCAAGCTTCAGGAGGCTAATTTGCATATTCCAGGTGCCTTCTGGGAGAAGCGAAGTCTCCCTAAGCTAGAAGATCGTTGGGTACAGCCGGGACCAGCTGCTTCGAAAGCATCACCAAACCAGGGATTCAAGCTTCAGGAGGCTAATTTGCATATTCCAGGTGCCTTCTGGGAGAAGCGAAGTCTCCCTAAGCTAGAAGATCGTTGGGTACAGCCGGGACCAGCTGCTTCGAAAGCATCACCAAACCAGGGATTCAAGCTTCAGGAGGCTAATTTGCATATTCCAGGTGCCTTCTGGGAGAAGCGAAGTCTCCCTAAGCTAGAAGATCGTTGGGTACAGCCGGGACCAGCTGCTTCGAAAGCATCACCAAACCAGGGATTCAAGCTTCAGGAGGCTAATTTGCATATTCCAGGTGCCTTCTGGGAGAAGCGAAGTCTCCCTAAGCTAGAAGATCGTTGGGTACAGCCGGGACCAGCTGCTTCGAAAGCATCACCAAACCAGGGATTCAAGCTTCAGGAGGCTAATTTGCATATTCCAGGTGCCTTCTGGGAGAAGCGAAGTCTCCCTAAGCTAGAAGATCGTTGGGTACAGCCGGGACCAGCTGCTTCGAAAGCATCACCAAACCAGGGATTCAAGCTTCAGGAGGCTAATTTGCATATTCCAGGTGCCTTCTGGGAGAAGCGAAGTCTCCCTAAGCTAGAAGATCGTTGGGTACAGCCGGGACCAGCTGCTTCGAAAGCATCACCAAACCAGGGATTCAAGCTTCAGGAGGCTAATTTGCATATTCCAGGTGCCTTCTGGGAGAAGCGAAGTCTCCCTAAGCTAGAAGATCGTTGGGTACAGCCGGGACCAGCTGCTTCGAAAGCATCACCAAACCAGGGATTCAAGCTTCAGGAGGCTAATTTGCATATTCCAGGTGCCTTCTGGGAGAAGCGAAGTCTCCCTAAGCTAGAAGATCGTTGGGTACAGCCGGGACCAGCTGCTTCGAAAGCATCACCAAACCAGGGATTCAAGCTTCAGGAGGCTAATTTGCATATTCCAGGTGCCTTCTGGGAGAAGCGAAGTCTCCCTAAGCTAGAAGATCGTTGGGTACAGCCGGGACCAGCTGCTTCGAAAGCATCACCAAACCAGGGATTCAAGCTTCAGGAGGCTAATTTGCATATTCCAGGTGCCTTCTGGGAGAAGCGAAGTCTCCCTAAGCTAGAAGATCGTTGGGTACAGCCGGGACCAGCTGCTTCGAAAGCATCACCAAACCAGGGATTCAAGCTTCAGGAGGCTAATTTGCATATTCCAGGTGCCTTCTGGGAGAAGCGAAGTCTCCCTAAGCTAGAAGATCGTTGGGTACAGCCGGGACCAGCTGCTTCGAAAGCATCACCAAACCAGGGATTCAAGCTTCAGGAGGCTAATTTGCATATTCCAGGTGCCTTCTGGGAGAAGCGAAGTCTCCCTAAGCTAGAAGATCGTTGGGTACAGCCGGGACCAGCTGCTTCGAAAGCATCACCAAACCAGGGATTCAAGCTTCAGGAGGCTAATTTGCATATTCCAGGTGCCTTCTGGGAGAAGCGAAGTCTCCCTAAGCTAGAAGATCGTTGGGTACAGCCGGGACCAGCTGCTTCGAAAGCATCACCAAACCAGGGATTCAAGCTTCAGGAGGCTAATTTGCATATTCCAGGTGCCTTCTGGGAGAAGCGAAGTCTCCCTAAGCTAGAAGATCGTTGGGTACAGCCGGGACCAGCTGCTTCGAAAGCATCACCAAACCAGGGATTCAAGCTTCAGGAGGCTAATTTGCATATTCCAGGTGCCTTCTGGGAGAAGCGAAGTCTCCCTAAGCTAGAAGATCGTTGGGTACAGCCGGGACCAGCTGCTTCGAAAGCATCACCAAACCAGGGATTCAAGCTTCAGGAGGCTAATTTGCATATTCCAGGTGCCTTCTGGGAGAAGCGAAGTCTCCCTAAGCTAGAAGATCGTTGGGTACAGCCGGGACCAGCTGCTTCGAAAGCATCACCAAACCAGGGATTCAAGCTTCAGGAGGCTAATTTGCATATTCCAGGTGCCTTCTGGGAGAAGCGAAGTCTCCCTAAGCTAGAAGATCGTTGGGTACAGCCGGGACCAGCTGCTTCGAAAGCATCACCAAACCAGGGATTCAAGCTTCAGGAGGCTAATTTGCATATTCCAGGTGCCTTCTGGGAGAAGCGAAGTCTCCCTAAGCTAGAAGATCGTTGGGTACAGCCGGGACCAGCTGCTTCGAAAGCATCACCAAACCAGGGATTCAAGCTTCAGGAGGCTAATTTGCATATTCCAGGTGCCTTCTGGGAGAAGCGAAGTCTCCCTAAGCTAGAAGATCGTTGGGTACAGCCGGGACCAGCTGCTTCGAAAGCATCACCAAACCAGGGATTCAAGCTTCAGGAGGCTAATTTGCATATTCCAGGTGCCTTCTGGGAGAAGCGAAGTCTCCCTAAGCTAGAAGATCGTTGGGTACAGCCGGGACCAGCTGCTTCGAAAGCATCACCAAACCAGGGATTCAAGCTTCAGGAGGCTAATTTGCATATTCCAGGTGCCTTCTGGGAGAAGCGAAGTCTCCCTAAGCTAGAAGATCGTTGGGTACAGCCGGGACCAGCTGCTTCGAAAGCATCACCAAACCAGGGATTCAAGCTTCAGGAGGCTAATTTGCATATTCCAGGTGCCTTCTGGGAGAAGCGAAGTCTCCCTAAGCTAGAAGATCGTTGGGTACAGCCGGGACCAGCTGCTTCGAAAGCATCACCAAACCAGGGATTCAAGCTTCAGGAGGCTAATTTGCATATTCCAGGTGCCTTCTGGGAGAAGCGAAGTCTCCCTAAGCTAGAAGATCGTTGGGTACAGCCGGGACCAGCTGCTTCGAAAGCATCACCAAACCAGGGATTCAAGCTTCAGGAGGCTAATTTGCATATTCCAGGTGCCTTCTGGGAGAAGCGAAGTCTCCCTAAGCTAGAAGATCGTTGGGTACAGCCGGGACCAGCTGCTTCGAAAGCATCACCAAACCAGGGATTCAAGCTTCAGGAGGCTAATTTGCATATTCCAGGTGCCTTCTGGGAGAAGCGAAGTCTCCCTAAGCTAGAAGATCGTTGGGTACAGCCGGGACCAGCTGCTTCGAAAGCATCACCAAACCAGGGATTCAAGCTTCAGGAGGCTAATTTGCATATTCCAGGTGCCTTCTGGGAGAAGCGAAGTCTCCCTAAGCTAGAAGATCGTTGGGTACAGCCGGGACCAGCTGCTTCGAAAGCATCACCAAACCAGGGATTCAAGCTTCAGGAGGCTAATTTGCATATTCCAGGTGCCTTCTGGGAGAAGCGAAGTCTCCCTAAGCTAGAAGATCGTTGGGTACAGCCGGGACCAGCTGCTTCGAAAGCATCACCAAACCAGGGATTCAAGCTTCAGGAGGCTAATTTGCATATTCCAGGTGCCTTCTGGGAGAAGCGAAGTCTCCCTAAGCTAGAAGATCGTTGGGTACAGCCGGGACCAGCTGCTTCGAAAGCATCACCAAACCAGGGATTCAAGCTTCAGGAGGCTAATTTGCATATTCCAGGTGCCTTCTGGGAGAAGCGAAGTCTCCCTAAGCTAGAAGATCGTTGGGTACAGCCGGGACCAGCTGCTTCGAAAGCATCACCAAACCAGGGATTCAAGCTTCAGGAGGCTAATTTGCATATTCCAGGTGCCTTCTGGGAGAAGCGAAGTCTCCCTAAGCTAGAAGATCGTTGGGTACAGCCGGGACCAGCTGCTTCGAAAGCATCACCAAACCAGGGATTCAAGCTTCAGGAGGCTAATTTGCATATTCCAGGTGCCTTCTGGGAGAAGCGAAGTCTCCCTAAGCTAGAAGATCGTTGGGTACAGCCGGGACCAGCTGCTTCGAAAGCATCACCAAACCAGGGATTCAAGCTTCAGGAGGCTAATTTGCATATTCCAGGTGCCTTCTGGGAGAAGCGAAGTCTCCCTAAGCTAGAAGATCGTTGGGTACAGCCGGGACCAGCTGCTTCGAAAGCATCACCAAACCAGGGATTCAAGCTTCAGGAGGCTAATTTGCATATTCCAGGTGCCTTCTGGGAGAAGCGAAGTCTCCCTAAGCTAGAAGATCGTTGGGTACAGCCGGGACCAGCTGCTTCGAAAGCATCACCAAACCAGGGATTCAAGCTTCAGGAGGCTAATTTGCATATTCCAGGTGCCTTCTGGGAGAAGCGAAGTCTCCCTAAGCTAGAAGATCGTTGGGTACAGCCGGGACCAGCTGCTTCGAAAGCATCACCAAACCAGGGATTCAAGCTTCAGGAGGCTAATTTGCATATTCCAGGTGCCTTCTGGGAGAAGCGAAGTCTCCCTAAGCTAGAAGATCGTTGGGTACAGCCGGGACCAGCTGCTTCGAAAGCATCACCAAACCAGGGATTCAAGCTTCAGGAGGCTAATTTGCATATTCCAGGTGCCTTCTGGGAGAAGCGAAGTCTCCCTAAGCTAGAAGATCGTTGGGTACAGCCGGGACCAGCTGCTTCGAAAGCATCACCAAACCAGGGATTCAAGCTTCAGGAGGCTAATTTGCATATTCCAGGTGCCTTCTGGGAGAAGCGAAGTCTCCCTAAGCTAGAAGATCGTTGGGTACAGCCGGGACCAGCTGCTTCGAAAGCATCACCAAACCAGGGATTCAAGCTTCAGGAGGCTAATTTGCATATTCCAGGTGCCTTCTGGGAGAAGCGAAGTCTCCCTAAGCTAGAAGATCGTTGGGTACAGCCGGGACCAGCTGCTTCGAAAGCATCACCAAACCAGGGATTCAAGCTTCAGGAGGCTAATTTGCATATTCCAGGTGCCTTCTGGGAGAAGCGAAGTCTCCCTAAGCTAGAAGATCGTTGGGTACAGCCGGGACCAGCTGCTTCGAAAGCATCACCAAACCAGGGATTCAAGCTTCAGGAGGCTAATTTGCATATTCCAGGTGCCTTCTGGGAGAAGCGAAGTCTCCCTAAGCTAGAAGATCGTTGGGTACAGCCGGGACCAGCTGCTTCGAAAGCATCACCAAACCAGGGATTCAAGCTTCAGGAGGCTAATTTGCATATTCCAGGTGCCTTCTGGGAGAAGCGAAGTCTCCCTAAGCTAGAAGATCGTTGGGTACAGCCGGGACCAGCTGCTTCGAAAGCATCACCAAACCAGGGATTCAAGCTTCAGGAGGCTAATTTGCATATTCCAGGTGCCTTCTGGGAGAAGCGAAGTCTCCCTAAGCTAGAAGATCGTTGGGTACAGCCGGGACCAGCTGCTTCGAAAGCATCACCAAACCAGGGATTCAAGCTTCAGGAGGCTAATTTGCATATTCCAGGTGCCTTCTGGGAGAAGCGAAGTCTCCCTAAGCTAGAAGATCGTTGGGTACAGCCGGGACCAGCTGCTTCGAAAGCATCACCAAACCAGGGATTCTAGCTTCAGGAGGCTAATTTGCATATTCCAGGTGCCTTCTGGGAGAAGCGAAGTCTCCCTAAGCTAGAAGATCGTTGGGTACAGCCGGGACCAGCTGCTTCGAAAGCATCACCAAACCAGGGATTCAAGCTTCAGGAGGCTAATTTGCATATTCCAGGTGCCTTCTGGGAGAAGCGAAGTCTCCCTAAGCTAGAAGATCGTTGGGTACAGCCGGGACCAGCTGCTTCGAAAGCATCACCAAACCAGGGATTCAAGCTTCAGGAGGCTAATTTGCATATTCCAGGTGCCTTCTGGGAGAAGCGAAGTCTCCCTAAGCTAGAAGATCGTTGGGTACAGCCGGGACCAGCTGCTTCGAAAGCATCACCAAACCAGGGATTCAAGCTTCAGGAGGCTAATTTGCATATTCCAGGTGCCTTCTGGGAGAAGCGAAGTCTCCCTAAGCTAGAAGATCGTTGGGTACAGCCGGGACCAGCTGCTTCGAAAGCATCACCAAACCAGGGATTCAAGCTTCAGGAGGCTAATTTGCATATTCCAGGTGCCTTCTGGGAGAAGCGGAGTCTCCCTAAGCTAGAAGATCGTTGGGTACAGCCGGGACCAGCTGCTTCGAAAGCATCACCAAACCAGGGATTCAAGCTTCAGGAGGCTAATTTGCATATTCCAGGTGCCTTCTGGGAGAAGCGGAGTCTCCCTAAGCTAGAAGATCGTTGGGTACAGCCGGGACCAGCTGCTTCGAAAGCATCACCAAACCAGGGATTCAAGCTTCAGGAGGCTAATTTGCATATTCCAGGTGCCTTCTGGGAGAAGCGAAGTCTCCCTAAGCTAGAAGATCGTTGGGTACAGCCGGGACCAGCTGCTTCGAAAGCATCACCAAACCAGGGATTCAAGCTTCAGGAGGCTAATTTGCATATTCCATGGAGAAATCACCAACCACACAACTGAAGAACCGATATCAAATCTTTGTAGAGGATGAAGATGGCACACCTAAGAATGAAGCAATACCAGCAAGCAAAAAAGAAAAGGGCACACAGCAACAAGTGACAGCAAAAAGTACAGCCAAGAAGCAACGAAGAGTGGTGGTGGTGGGAGACTCACTACTGAGAGGCACAGAAGCAGCCATCTGCAGACCGGACATAACTGCAAGAGAAGTATGCTGCCTTCCAGGTGCGATGATCAAGGATGTGACCGATAGGATACCAAAGCTCTTCAGCTCCAAGGACGTCCACCCATTTCTTCTGATACATGTTGGCACCAATGACACGGCAAGGAAGGACCTACCGACAATCTGCAAGGACTTTGAAGAGTTGGGGAAGAAAGTAAAGGAACTGGATGCACAGGTAGTTTTTTCTTCTATCCTTCCAGTAGATGGGCATGGCACCAGGAGATGGAACAGGATCCTTGATGCAAACAACTGGCTAAGACGATGGTGCAGACAACAAGGATTTGGATTCCTGGACCACGGTGTGAATTACTGGTATGATGGACTCCTCGCCAGAGACGGACTACACCTCAACAAACCTGGGAAACACACATTCGCCAGAAGACTCGCTACACTCATCAGGAGGGCGTTAAACTAGAAGAAGAGGGGACGGGAAGAAAAACATTAGACTCGTACAAAGACGACCCAGGAAAACATACTCAGAAGGGAGGTAAGAACATTTCTAAAACAATCCACAGTGAGGAGATTGGAACAAAACAAAATCCTCTAAACTGCATGCTCGCAAACGCCAGAAGCCTGACAAACAAGATGGAAGAACTAGAAGCAGAAATATCTACAGGTAACTTTGACATAGTGGGAATAACCGAGACATGGTTAGATGAAAGCTATGACTGGGCAGTTAACTTACAGGGTTACAGTCTGTTTAGAAAGGATCGTAAAAATCGGAGAGGAGGAGGGGTTTGTCTCTATGTAAAGTCTTGTCTAAAGTCCACTTTAAGGGAGGATATTAGCGAAGGGAATGAAGATGTCGAGTCCATATGGGTTGAAATTCATGGAGGGAAAAATGGTAACAAAATTCTCATTGGGGTCTGTTACAAACCCCCAAATATACCAGAAAGCATGGAAAGTCTACTTCTAAAGCAGATAGATGAAGCTGCAACCCATAATGAGGTCCTGGTTATGGGGGACTTTAACTACCCGGATATTAACTGGGAAACAGAAACCTGTGAAACCCATAAAGGCAACAGGTTTCTGCTAATAACCAAGAAAAATTATCTTTCACAATTGGTGCAGAATCCAACCAGAGGAGCAGCACTTTTAGACCTAATACTATCTAATAGACCTGACAGAATAACAAATCTGCAGGTGGTTGGGCATCTAGGAAATAGCGACCACAATATAGTACAGTTTCACCTGTCTTTCACTAGGGGGACTTGTCAGGGAGTCACAAAAACACTGAACTTTAGGAAGGCAATGTTTGACCAGCTTAGAGATGCCCTTAATCTGGTAGACTGGGACAATATCCTCAGAAATGAGAATACAGATAATAAATGGGAAATGTTTAAGAACATCCTAAATAGGCAGTGTAAGCGGTTTATACCTTGTGGGAATAAAAGGACTAGAAATAGGAAAAACCCAATGTGGCTAAACAAAGAAGTAAGACAGGCAATTAACAGTAAAAAGAAAGCATTTGCACTACTAAAGCAGGATGGCACCATTGAAGCTCTAAAAAACTATAGGGAGAAAAATACTTTATCTAAAAAACTAATTAAAGCTGCCAAAAAGGAAACAGAGAAGCACATTGCTAAGGAGAGTAAAACTAATCCCAAACTGTTCTTCAACTATATCAATAGTAAAAGAATAAAAACTGAAAATGTAGGCCCCTTAAAAAATAGCGAGGAAAGAATGGTTGTAGATGACGAGGAAAAAGCTAACATATTAAACACCTTCTTCTCCACGGTATTCACGGTGGAAAATGAAATGCTAGGTGAAATCCCAAGAAACAATGAAAACCCTATATTAAGGGTCACCAATCTAACCCAAGAAGAGGTGCGAAACCGGCTAAATAAGATTAAAATAGATAAATCTCCGGGTCCGGATGGCATACACCCACGAGTACTAAGGGAACTAAGTAATGTAATAGATAAACCATTATTTCTTATTTTTAGGGACTCTATAGCGACAGGGTCTGTTCCGCAGGACTGGCGCATAGCAAATGTGGTGCCAATATTCAAAAAGGGCTCTAAAAGTGAACCTGGAAATTATAGGCCAGTAAGTCTAACCTCTATTGTTGGTAAAATATTTGAAGGGTTTCTGAGGGATGTTATTCTGGATTATCTCAATGAGAATAACTGTTTAACTCCATATCAGCATGGGTTTATGAGAAATCGCTCCTGTCAAACCAATCTAATCAATTTTTATGAAGAGGTAAGCTATAGGCTGGACCACGGTGAGTCATTGGACGTGGTATATCTCGATTTTTCCAAAGCGTTTGATACCGTGCCGCACAAGAGGTTGGTACACAAAATGAGAATGCTTGGTCTGGGGGAAAATGTGTGTAAATGGGTTAGTAACTGGCTTAGTGATAGAAAGCAGAGGGTGGTATTCACGGTATTCACGGTGGAAAATGAAATGCTAGGTGAAATCCCAAGAAACAATGAAAACCCTATATTAAGGGTCACCAATCTAACCCAAGAAGAGGTGCGAAACCGGCTAAATAAGATTAAAATAGATAAATCTCCGGGTCCGGATGGCATACACCCACGAGTACTAAGAGAACTAAGTAATGTAATAGATAAACCATTATTTCTTATTTTTAGTGACTCTATAGCGACAGGGTCTGTTCCGCAGGACTGGCGCATAGCAAATGTGGTGCCAATATTCAAAAAGGGCTCTAAAAGTGAACCTGGAAATTATAGGCCAGTAAGTCTAACCTCTATTGTTGGTAAAATATTTGAAGGGGTTCTGAGGGATGTTATTCTGGATTATCTCAATGAGAATAACTGTTTAACTCCATATCAGCATGGGTTTATGAGAAATCGCTCCTGTCAAACCAATCTAATCAGTTTTTATGAAGAGGTAAGCTATAGGCTGGACCACGGTGAGTCATTGGACGTGGTATATCTCGATTTTTCCAAAGCGTTTGATACCGTGCCGCACAAGAGGTTGGTACACAAAATTAGAATGCTTGGTCTGGGGGAAAATGTGTGTAAATGGGTTAGTAACTGGCTTAGTGATAGAAAGCAGAGAGTGGTTATAAATGGTATAGTCTCTAACTGGGTCGCTGTGACCAGTGGGGTACCGCAGGGGTCAGTATTGGGACCTGTTCTCTTCAACATATTCATTAATGATCTGGTAGAAGGTTTACACAGTAAAATATCGATATTTGCAGATGATACAAAACTATGTAAAGCAGTTAATACAAGAGAAGATAGTATTCTGCTACAGATGGATCTGGATAAGTTGGAAACTTGGGCTGAAAGGTGGCAGATGAGGTTTAACAATGATAAATGTAAGGTTATACACATGGGAAGAGGGAATCAATATCACCATTACACACTGAACGGGAAACCACTGGGTAAATCTGACAGGGAGAAGGACTTGGGGATTCTAGTTAATGATAAACTTACCTGGAGCAGCCAGTGCCAGGCAGCAGCTGCCAAGGCAAACAGGATCATGGGGTGCATTAAAAGAGGTCTGGATACACATGATGAGAGCATTATACTGCCTCTGTACAAATCCCTAGTTAGACCGCACATGGAGTACTGTGTCCAGTTTTGGGCACCGGTGCTCAGGAAGGATATAATGGAACTAGAGAGAGTACAAAGGAGGGCAACAAAATTAATAAAGGGGATGGGAGAACTACAATACCCAGATAGATTAGCGAAATTAGGATTATTTAGTCTAGAAAAAAGACGACTGAGGGGCGATCTAATAACCATGTATAAGTATATAAGGGGACAATACAAATATCTCGCTGAGGATCTGTTTATACCAAGGAAGGTGACGGGCACAAGGGGGCATTCTTTGCGTCTGGAGGAGAGAAGGTTTTTCCACCAACATAGAAGAGGATTCTTTACTGTTAGGGCAGTGAGAATCTGGAATTGCTTGCCTGAGGAGGTGGTGATGGCGAACTCAGTCGAGGGGTTCAAGAGAGGCCTGGATGTCTTCCTGGAGCAGAACAATATTGTATCATACAATTATTAGGTTCTGTAGAAGGACGTAGATCTGGGTATTTATTATAATGGAATATAGGCTGAACTGGATGGACAAATGTCTTTTTTCGGCCTTACTAACTATGTTACTATGTTACTATGTTACTATGTTATAAATGGTATAGTCTCTAACTGGGTCGCTGTGACCAGTGGGGTACCGCAGGGGTCAGTATTGGGACCTGTTCTCTTCAACATATTCATTAATGATCTGGTAGAAGGTTTACACAGTAAAATATCGATATTTGCAGATGATACAAAACTATGTAAAGCAGTTAATACAAGAGAAGATAGTATTCTGCTACAGATGGATCTGGATAAGTTGGAAACTTGGGCTGAAAGGTGGCAGATGAGGTTTAACAATGATAAATGTAAGGTTATACACATGGGAAGAAGAAATCAATATCACCATTACACACTGAACGGGAAACCACTGGGTAAATCTGACAGGGAGAAGGACTTGGGGATCCTAGTTAATGATAAACTTACCTGGAGCAGCCAGTGCCAGGCAGCAGCTGCCA
Organism: Ranitomeya imitator; assembly: GCF_032444005.1. Lineage (NCBI taxonomy): Eukaryota > Metazoa > Chordata > Amphibia > Anura > Dendrobatidae > Ranitomeya > Ranitomeya imitator. Next base: position 87,315,419 of record NC_091287.1, on the reverse strand, counting down.
AGGCAAACAGGATCATGGGGTGCATTAAAAGAGGTCTGGATACACATGATGAGAGCATTATACTGCCTCTGTACAAATCCCTAGTTAGACCGCACATGGAGTACTGTGTCCAGTTTTGGGCACCGGTGCTCAGGAAGGATATAATGGAACTAGAGAGAGTACAAAGGAGGGCAACAAAATTAATAAAGGGGATGGGAGAACTACAATACCCAGATAGATTAGCGAAATTAGGATTATTTAGTCTAGAAAAAAGACGACTGAGGGGCGATCTAATAACCATGTATAAGTATATAAGGGGACAATACAAATATCTCGCTGAGGATCTGTTTATACCAAGGAAGGTGACGGGCACAAGGGGGCATTCTTTGCGTCTGGAGGAGAGAAGGTTTTTCCACCAACATAGAAGAGGATTCTTTACTGTTAGGGCAGTGAGAATCTGGAATTGCTTGCCTGAGGAGGTGGTGATGGCGAACTCAGTCGAGGGGTTCAAGAGAGGCCTGGATGTCTTCCTGGAGCAGAACAATATTGTATCATACAATTATTAGGTTCTGTAAAAGGACGTAGATCTGGGGATTTATTATGACGGAATATAGGCTGAACTGGATGGACAAATGTCTTTTTTCGGCCTTACTAACTATGTTACTATGTTACTATGATGCAAGAAGCAAGAAGAAAGGGACATACTATGACCTGAGAACACCAAAATATACACACAATAATCAAATTTATTGAAAAGCCACAAAACACCCAAAAGTTAAAAACATTTAAAAAACAGATATATTGTACAACCCCATAAAACTGTCAAACCTCCGGACATGGACACCAATGCACTACAATACACTGCATGAATAGTATGACATCAATAATAATATAGCAAAGCTGACCTATGATTAAAAAAAAAATGAATGAAAGATGCTATACTTCACAGCCTCCAGAGGAGCTGACAATCCTGTGGCAGCTAACATCAATAATGTGGACTGAGTCTAAGTGAGCAGCTGCCAATGGTATCCATATAGTTGTTCTCACTCTGACATAATAACCACAGGAAAAAACTTGATATAAATAACATACATATAGTATGGCGTATAGGTGGCGTGGGACACACTACATCAGACAGTAGGCACAACACTTTATGAAAGCTTCATTTGCAGTATGCAGATCGGCACTTCACAGTCCACTAAAATTGAACGCACCATCTTCTCTTGTGAAGGCCGCATAGATCGAGGTGTAAAGCTACGGCCCCTCACAGCTACTGCCAGTTTCCAGCCGACTCCAACCGACTAATGAGGAACCCATTTCCTGAGGTATCCTGATACGACTCTTCAACAGTAATTTGACAGTCCACTGTTCTCCGTAGAAAATTTCATGTCCCAGTATGGTGACCATAGCTTCCTTCCAATACAAACAACTGTAAACTAAAGTCTCGCTAAGGGAAATCTGTCAATCTGTCACTCCCTGGGACATATTTTGACCTATTAATATGAGCATACATATTGAGCCTCATATTAACAGTCTTGTTGTTGAGAAATGTTATATTCTGTCTTTATGCTAATGATTTCTTCCAGACTCCGAGGTGTGCAGTGGCTGGAAGAAATCCCTGCCTCCTGTCTTCATTGTAATACTATCCCCTCCCATGCACATCAATTATGGCACGGGAATCCTGAGCCTGCACCCTGCAATCCTTCCATAATATGTACATCTTTCTCCTTTCTCCCTGTGCAGACGATGGCGACTTCCGTTAGGCAGGGTTCACATTGCGTTGCTGCAGTCCGTTCAACGCATGCGTTAAATGGACTGCACCAACACTAGTGTCCTGTAAAGATCGTGTTATGTGATCGCGATAGCGCAGATGCTCCATCTGCGCTATTGATGACGGACCCGGAAACGCTGGAGCCCGTGTCCGAGGTTCTGTCACAGAATGACGGCACATCACTAACGCATGCCGATTATGACATGCGCTACATAGTGGCAGTCAATGGATGCGCTAACGCATCCATTACATAGCGTTAGTGCTGCTGTGTAACAGATGCCGTCAGCGCATTGCCATTGAGGCAATGTGAACCTGGCCTTACAGTGACCTACAGATGCTCTCCCCTTTTCTTCCCTGCATAGTCATTGCTATGTACACATGGTACCTAGTGATGAATTTGCAGGGAGGAAGTGAGGAGAGCACCTTATTGAGCATCGGAGCCTGGAAGAAATCATTAGCATAAAACTGAATATAACATTTCTCAACAACAAAACCGGTAATATGAGGCAAACGGGTAGGACTTGTTTACCATTTCTATTATCTGTATGCCCATATTAACAGGTCATGTACGTCCCAGGCGGTGACAGATTCCCTTTAATTCAATTCCTTCTGTTCTCAATCTCATTTTAGTGAGCCTTCTGCTTCCCCTGGACAAAGTTCCTCCTTACCATTTAGATGGCCTTACCCAAGGACCTCGTCCTTCTGCTCACCTGAACTCTGTTCTTTCTCTATAACAACACCTCTCTTACCTGGGCTCCAAACTGAAAAATGTCTCTTTATGTTTCATCTGTACTTATGACATAATTTCTGATGTGTAGTGGTCCTCCCTCTTCAAACATAACATCCGTTGACAAGAAAGTCTACAAGTTATTAGACCTTAGGTCTTTCACTACTGAATGCTAGTCCCTATCGGAGTCATAACAAGAAATCTGTATCAGCTAGTGGCTATAAACTCCTCTCACCTGAGCTTGTCCCAGCTATTAACCCTGTCTGCGACTGGCTGTTGCTAGGCCGAAAGTGGTTACATCAGCATTTCAACACATAACAATGCAAATTACCAACTAGACAAAACAGTATAATGCATTATGTATATAACCTCAGATTCTTTCAGGGGGATGTGAAAGCATCTCCCCTTCCTTACAGGAGAACAGACTATGTGAAAAGGAACATGGTCAACAGTGTATGTGAGATGGGGCACATGGAGAAGTGTGCACAGGGTGATATAGAGTTAAAGGAGTTGACCGTGAATGAGATATTGAAGAACCAATTGGTTCCACAATTAATCAACTGACACCTGATGCCTGGTATCTGAAGTCAATGGAAGTTGAGCATCTATACGTCCATTACCCAGTGTAAAAAAAGGTGGTGTTGCATCTCCATAGATTTTAGTTCTAGCAGCCATGGCAGTCCCAGACTTTCCCTTGAAGCAGATGGAGTTTGCAAGATATATCTGTAGTTAAGGAGATTTTTCATCTTAAAATTCCTGTGATGTATTAAAGGGACTCTGTCACCTGAATTTGGAGTGAACAATTTTCAGCCATAGAGGCGGGGTTTTCGGGTGTTTGATTCACCCTTTCCTTACCCACTGGCTGCATGATGGCTGCAATATTGGATTGAAGTTCATTCTCTGTCCTCCATAGTACACGCCTTCGCAAGGCAAGATTGCCTTGTGCAGGTATGTACTACGGAGGACAGAGAATGAGCTTCAATCCAATATTGCAGCCAGCATGCAGCCAGCGGGTAAGGAAAGGGTGAATCAAACACCCGAAAACCCCGCCTCTATGGCTGAAAATTGTTCCCTCCAAATTCAGGTGACAGAGTCCCTTTAAAGAATTCTCTACAAAAAGAGGTGAGCAATGGATGAAGGATGAAACATAATTTATGGACTCCTTGTTCATATACTGTTGATGAAATATAACATTAATTAAAATGTAACTATAATATGTGAACATGGTGAAGCCTTATAAGCTGCAAAAAGTTATTTATTGGGGTAAATGCCATTTTGTGACTGGGTGTTTATGTAAAAGTGGGTATAACAAGTCCTGGCTTCTTCCTACATAAAATTACCGTATTTGGTGATACAGTGCTGTCTTGTAACTACAAGACAAAGTGATGTAAGTAGACAGGACTGACAATGAAAATCAGAATTTAATTTAGGGTGAGAAGTTTGCAGGATCGTGACAAAAATGTGGTCAATGTTTTACTTTTAATAACTGCAAATATAATTACATGTCAGTTGAAAGAAAATGTAAAATATTATTTTACAGCTTGTCACTAAAATCACAATGTATTTCTTCTGGACAAAAATGAGATATATACGTATAGGTGACAGCTGCTTTCTGGCTAGTTTGCATTTGCATATTCAGCTGTGAAAAAGTAACTAGCAATCAGAAACATTTTTGTCAGTCCATCTGCCAAATAGAATAGTAAATGATACTTTAATTGGACATCCTCAAATATTCATTCAGTGAAGTTCCATGCAAAATATGAGCTAATGTATGTTCCTGTTTACAATGCTTTCTATAAATCTCTCCATTGAACAGCTTACAACGTATGACAATAAAAACAATCAAGTTATATGCGCATATACTGGCGTCTATGCAGGTTAATTCATCTGTTCCGGATCTCCATAAAGTGCGTATTTTGTCAGTATAATCTGAAAAATTTATAGAAATGTTTATTTATTTGTTGACTAGTCTTGAAAGATAGGAGACAAAAAAAGCGCAAATAGGGTCTTATCCCCAGGATTGTTCTTAATCAATTGTGAGAGAACTGCTCACCTGGTGGTACACAGTACAAGCGTGTAGTTGTCAGCTGCTGCAGATCCACAGGTCGGCGTTGCGACCTCTCAGAACCGTTATAATAAATGAAATGTGGATTACATCCGCGCTGCTGCGACAAATAATAGATCCAGATATACTGTTAGGGTGTTCGGGTGGTTTATTCAACGCGTTTCGAAGCTCAAAGGCTTCTTCTTCAGGAAGTTTCCACACAAAGATATCTATCCATTCTCTGTCCTCCGTAGTACACGCCTGCGCAAGGCAATCTTGCCTTGCGCTGTCTTGTACTACGGAGGACAGAGAATGAACTTCAATCCAATATTTCGGCCAGCATGCAGCTAGCGGGTAAGGAAAGGGTGAATCAAACACCCGAAAACTCCGCCCATATGACCCAAAACCAGTCCCGCCAAATTCAGGTGACAGGTTCCCTTTAAAAGTAAAAGGAGTAAATCCGGAGCCAATTGCAGCAGTAAGGGTTAAGTAAAACAACAAGTCATTGATAGTCCGTGGGTACTATACCTGAAGATGGTGCTGACACCCCGACGCGCATTTCGCGTTAGCTTTATCGAGGGGCGTGTGTGTCAATATGCCCATGGGTTGTATTTATGTAGGCCTGCAAAATTGGTGACAGCGGCTATGTGCGGTGCATTCCAGCGGCGCCCCCGCTTGACGTCACCAAAGACTGGCGTCACATGACGTCCGCATCACGCCCTGCTCGGCACGTCAGAGCGAGGGGAGGCCAGGACAACAGCGGCGATGCATCGTCAAGGCAACAAAAAGAGACGGGGAGCCAGGAGGAAGCGCTCACCGCAGAAAGATGGGAAGATGAGTAAAGGAATACTACGGGGCAGGGGAAGGTGCCAGTCAGGCAAGTAAGAGACAGGAGTGCCATTCAAGTGCAATGATAGTGATGTGAGAAGTGAAGCTAAAAGCGTAACTAAGGCTACTTTCACACTAGCATTTTTTGACGTACGTCGAAATGCGTCATTTTGGAGTAAAAACGCATCCTGCAAAGTTGCCCACAGGATGCATTTTTTCTCCATAGACTTTCAGTAGCGACGCATTGCGATGTATCGCCACACGTCATGCGACGGATGCATCGTGTTTTGGCGGACCGTCGGCACAAAAAACGTTCCATGTAACGCTTTTTGGTGCGTCGAGTCTGCCATTTCCGACCGCGCATGCGTGGCCGGAACTCCACCCCCTCCTCCCCGGACCTTACAATGGGGCAGCGGATGCGTTGTAAAACTGCATCCACTGCCCACGTTGCTCTTTTTTTCCGCAGTTTGCGTCGGTACGTTGGGCCGACGCATGGCGATGGCCCCGTACCGACTCTAGTGTGAAAGTATCCTAAGTGTGAACGAATGTGAAATAAAGAGGACACAATGAGGAGGGTTCTAAATATATATTGTAGTGAAAATGTTTAAAGGGTAAGGACAATGAGTGAGGTGTACAGATAAGCATACATGTTGAAGGTGTAAAGATAAACCATAACACTAAAGTGAAAAACAAACATATAAGTGTATATATATAAACAAAATAAACAAACAATATATAGTATGTTGCAGAAAAGGAACAGCACCAATATTTCTTCTAAACATTAATATAGAGTTCAATTATATACATGTTCAAAAAAATGGAAGTGAAAGAAAGTGTCCTTAACATAAAAGGAAATTGTATCTTTAAATCTTGCATGCTCCAATACAGGATAACAGTAGACATGAAGACTGCGCAAGGTCCGGGATCCTGCCGCGGGAGACATTCACCACCCCAAGCAAAGGTTACAGAACAAACAGGGCACTATGTAGAAGAGAGATCAGGATAAAAAATATATTAAAAAACAATAAAAGCACACAGTATTTACAAAAAAGGGGCAAAACTTAACATATCATTAAGTCCCGCTGGTTGGAGAGACCCAATTCTGGAGATCCAGCGGGCCTCCAATTGGGCGAGACTGTTTCTCCAATTACCTCCTCTAAAGTCAATGTGTACCTTGTCAATACCAGTGACTTTGAGGAGTTTGGCATCGCAGTTGTGAAACTCTTTGAAGTGCTTAGGTAAAGGTTTCAAAGATGTTAGATCATCGTTACTCTCAGCATTAAGGATATCCCAGAAGTGTTCCCTTACCCTTATCTTTAAGGGTCTGGATGTGAGCCCCACATATATTTTAGGACACAGGCATATAGCATAGTAAACTACTCCTATAGTATCACAGCTAATATGCTGGGTAATAGAGAAAGTCCTCTTACCGTCACTTGAATTGAAGGTAGTGGCTCGATGCATATTGGGGCAGGCAATGCAATTCTCACAGGGATAAAATCCCCACTTGGGTCCTTTGGATCCAAAGGCCTTTTTGGGTTGTAGGCCTGGGTAGTAGCTGTGAACTAGTTGATCCTTCAAATTGGGGGCCCGTCTATAGGTGGCCGAAGGATGACTCGGGATGTATCGAGGTAACTCATGATCCATTTTGGAGTATTGGCCAGTATTTACTTAAGGCATTTTTCATTTCAAGCCATTTGTTACTGTAGTTAGAGATGAACCTCACTTTATTTTCATTCTTAGGCTTGTCTCTTGGTTTCAATAAATCAGTCCTAGCCTAGCAGCTTTTTTAGCCTTAATACTCCTTTTCAAATACCCGCATTCTTCAAATCTTTCAGAGAGAGCATTGGCTTGTTGCAAAAAACACTGCTCATTAGAGCAAATCCTCTTGATCCTTAGGAATTTTCCCGTGGGTATGCCATTGATGAGTGGTTTCGGATGGAATGATCTAGCGTGAAGTAATGAATTTACCGCAGTTTTCTTCCTATAAACATTGGTTTGCAACATGTTATTGATGTAAGGTAAATAAGTTGTGTTCTAGAGCAAACTGCAAGAGGTCCACCAAGAATTGACTAAATTCCCTACTATAGTCCGACATGTGTAAAGCAGTTTTTACTGCTTGTATGCATGCTGATGTTGGATGGATGTATATAACGATTCCACGTCCATGGTAACTAACCACATGTCATCCTCTAAAGGTATACCGTCAATTTTCTTTAATAAATCGCCTGTATCTTTCACATAAGAGGGAAGTTCCTGAACAAATGGTTTGAATTGAGAATCTAGGTATTTGCCTACGGTCTCACACAGATTGCCGTTGCCCGATACAATGGGGCGGCCAGAGGGCTGGGTAGCATCTTTGTGTATCTTAGGGATGAAGTAAATGCAGGCCATTTTGGTCTTTTAAATTCTTAAATTCTTTTAAATTCTTATTGATGATGCCCTCATCGAAGGCCTCATCCAGAAATCCTTGCAATTGGTCCTGAAATTTAGCTGTGTGATTGTATGTGAGTTTTTTTGTAGCAAGTTGCATCCCTGAGCTGCCTCAAAGCTTCTTTCTCATACATTTTGGTGGGCCATATAACTACATTCCCCCCTTTGTCTGCCAGTTTTATTACAATTTCTTTAAACTGTTTTAATACCCTCAAAGCCAGGGGTGTCAAACTGCATTCCTCGAGGGCCACAAACCATGCGTGTTTTCAAAATCTCCTTAGCTTTGCACAAGGTGCTGTAATCATTATGTGTGTAGGTGATTAAATTATCACCTGTGCAGTACAAGGAAATCCTGAAAACATGACCTGTTTGCAGCCCTTGAGGATTGCAGTTTGACACCCCTGCTCAAAGCTGTTCTTTGGGCTGCAGTCAGATTATCCCTAGTTATATTATTAGGTATGGATTCAAAATCCTGAGACACCAATTTCACAAACATGTCAATATTGGGGTATAGTTGCAACGGTGGAAACTTCTTGGGGATAGGTGGAAGGAATTTATTACCTGCGACGGTATTTTCCTCTTGCTCATCCCTTAATTCCTCGAAGGTGGCAATAGCCTGCAATTCATTCTCCGTCTAAATTTCCCCAGTATTTGTTTTTCCATGCAGTTTTTTTTAAAAAAAACTAGTTTACGAGCAAAAAGTTGGAGATCCTTTATCGCTGTGAAAGAATCAAAATGGAAGGTAGGTAAAAAAGACAGATCTAGACTTAATACCTCTAATTGAGGTGTAGTGAACTGGATATCAGAAAGGTTAATCACCTGTAATTTTGAGGAAGATGGATTAGCAGTGCGCCTTTCTTGCCTTCTTGGGGTTTTGTATTTCCTTTTGAAATTATTTCCTCGCAGATTGTAAGTGCGAGGAAATTAAAAATTTAAAATTTCAAAGAGATCTGCAGGATTTTCAAAATGGGACGGTATACAAATGGCAATCGGTGCTGGGGAACATCCATAGATCATCTTCCTTCTCATCTATGTCTTCTAATGAAGATGAGCCAACTCAAGGGCACACTTACAATCTGCGAGGAACTCTATATTATTGTTTAGAAGAAATATTGGTGCTGTTCCTTTTATGCAACATACTGTATATTTTTTGTTTATTTTTTGCATATACAGTGGGGCAAAAAAGTATTTAGTCAGTCAGCAATAGTGCAAGTTCCACCACTTAAAAAGATGAGAGGCGTCTGTAATTTACATCACAGGTAGACCTCAACTATGGGAGACAAACTGAGAAAAAAAAAATCCAGAAAATCACATTGTCTGTTTTTTTAACAATTTATTTGCATATTATGGTGGAAAATAAGTATTTGGTCAGAAACAAACAATCAAGATTTCTGGCTCTCACAGACCTGTAACTTCTTCTTTAAGAGTCTCTTCTTTCCTCCATTCATTACCTGTAGTAATGGCACCTGTTTAAACTTGTTATCAGTATAAAAAGACACCTGTGCACACCCTCAAACAGTCTGACTCCAAACTCCACTAAGGTGAAGACCAAAGAGCTGTCAAAGGACACCAGAAACAAAATTGTAGCCCTGCACCAGGCTGGGAAGACTGAATCTGCAATAGCCAACCAGCTTGGAGTGAAGAAATCAACAGTGGGAGCAATAATTAGAAAATGGAAGACATACAAGACCACTGATAATCTCCCTCGATCTGGGGCTCCACGCAAAATCCCACCCCGTGGGGTCAGAATGATCACAAGAACGGTGAGCAAAAATCCCAGAACCACGCGGGGGAACCTAGTGAATGAACTGCAGAGAGCTGGGACCAATGTAACAAGGCCTACCATAAGTAACACACTACGCCACCATGGACTCAGATCCTGCAGTGCCAGACGTGTCCCACTGCTTAAGCCAGTACATGTCCGGGTCCGTCTGAAGTTTGCTAGAGAGCATTTGGATGATCCAGAGGAGTTTTGGGAGAATGTCCTATGGTCTGATGAAACCAAACTGGAACTGTTTGGTAGAAACACAACTTGTCGTGTTTGGAGGAAAAAGAATACTGAGTTTCATCCATCAAACACCATACCTACTGTAAAGCATGGTGGTGGAAACATCATGCTTTGGGACTGTTTCTCTGCAAAGGGGCCAGGACGACTGATCCGGGTACATGAAAGAATGAATGGGGCCATGTATCGTGAGATTTTGAGTGCAAACCTCCTTCCATCAGCAAGGGCATTGAAGATGAAACGTGGCTGGGTCTTTCAACATGACAATGATCCAAAGCACACCGCCAGGGCAACGAAGGAGTGGCTTCGTAAGAAGCATTTCAAGGTCCTGGAGTGGCCTAGCCAGTCTCCAGATCTCAACCCTACAGAAAACCTTTGGAGGGAGTTGAAAGTCCGTGTTGCCAAGCGAAAAGCCAAAAACATCACTGCTCTAGAGGAGATCTGCATGGAGGAATGGGCCAACATACCAACAACAGTGTGTGGCAACCTTGTGAAGACTTACAGAAAACGTTTGACCTCTGTCATTGCCAACAAAGGATATATTACAAAGTATTGAGATGAAATTTTGTTTCTGACCAAATACTTATTTTCCACCATAATATGCAAATAAAATGTTAAAAAAACAGACAATGTGATTTTCTGGATTTTTTTTTCTCAGTTTGTCTCCCATAGTTGAGGTCTACCTATGATGTAAATTACAGACGCCTCTCATCTTTTTAAGTGATGGAACTTGCACTATTGCTGACTGACTAAATACTTTTTTGCCCCACTGTATATACATACGCTTATATGTTTGTTTTTCACTTTAGTGTTATGGTTTATCCTTACACCTTCAACATGTATGCTTATCTGCACAACTCACCCATTGTCCTTACCCTTTAAACATTTTCACTACAATATATATTTAGAACCCTCCTCATAGTGTCCTCTTTAGCTTTCAGCTTCACTTCTCACATCACTATCACTGCACTTGAACGGCACTCCTCTCCCTTACTTGCCTGACTGGCACCTTCCCCCGCCCCGTAGTATTCTTTTACTCATCCTCACATCTTTCTGCGGTGAGCGCTTCCTCCTGGCTCCCCGCCTCTTTTCGTTGCCTTGGCGACGCGTCGCCGCTGTCATCCACGCCTCCCCTCGCTCTGACGCGCCGAGCAGGGCATGGTGCGGATGTCATGTGATGCCGGTCTTTGGTGACGTCATGCGGGGACGCCGCTGGAATGCGCCACACATAGCCACTGTCACCAATTTTGCAGGCCTATATAACTACAACCCATGGGCACATTGACACACACTCCCCTCGATAAAGCTAACACAAAACGCGCGTCGGGGTGTCAGAACCATCTTCAGGTATAGTACGCACGGACTACCAATGACTTGTTGTTTTACTTAACCCTTACTGCTGCAATTGGCTCCTGATTTACTCCTTTTACGTTTAAGGATAGGCAGATTGAGCATTTTAATCCTCCACTTGGACATATGAACGCTTGCACTTTCCCTTGAACTGGGCATTGCATTAGTTACTTATTACTTTGCAGGCATAATATGATTGCTAATGAAAGCTAGTTTCTGCCCATTGATAATCCTCATATAATATGCCTGTTTATTTAATTTTCATAAAAACATCTTTTTTTGTTTTCCCATTGTGGTAATACGGTATTGCATTGTGGTACTATAGTCTCTTGTATGGTTGCTCTTTTTGCACTGTTGTCCCCCTCTATTGGATTTTAGTATATATTGTACTACATTTTAATTATATTATCAATAAAATTTATTGTTGTTGCTCTATTTTGATGTATGGATCTTTACATATTTGGTTTGAGGCTGTAGCTTTGGGACTGTACACTCAGGCAGGCAGCTAGCGTCCGTGAGGGCAATTAGCCTTGGCTTAGCATCTGGTTCCTTCATGTGTGCGGTTAGCACAGAAGAGTTCCAGAGCAAGCACAACCCTTAGCTAGGGTAATAGTTTTGTGTACAGTGTGACTCTGAGTCAACAGAGATCACTTCCAGTTCACAAGAGGTGAAGCTTAACCCACGTGTGAGCTCAGAGGTTATCCGCCGTTACTTTGCAGCAGATATCTCTGCACGGTGGACCCCGGGCTGCGAACACACCTTGTAGCTACCTATCTATACTCGGTGCGTTCCGCTAGCCCTAACAGAATACTAGCGCCAGAGTCTGGATAAGTAATGGCGGACAAACAGCGATTGCAAGGGTACATCCAGCAGCTGGAGGGCTGGTTGGCAGCTCTCGAGTGTGCAACCTCAGCTGTGGATGTTACCGCAATAGCTGTTCAGGCTGCTAGCGTGGCTGCAGCAACTTCAACCACTGCCACCCCTCTTCCAACCTTATCCCACCTTCTGTTGCCAGAGAAATACTCTGGTGACAGTAAATCATGTAGGGGTTTCATGAGCCAGTGTGGTATACATCTCGAGCTCCTGGTTGCACGTTTTCCCACAGAGCGGGCAAAGGTGGGATTCATTATTTCTCTTCTGTCAGACAGGGCGTTGGAGTGGGCTATGCCGCTGTGGGAGCGCGATGATCATGTGGTGCAGAGTGCTCCTTGGTTTTTGAGCACTCTGAAACAGGTCTTTTTAGGACCTCGAGTCACCCATGATATGGCGCTCCAACTGCTGGCATTTACTCAGGGTTCAGCCATTGTCAGCCATTTTGCTGGTTAATACTGAAAAGGAAGAATCTATTCTGCAGAGAGGGGTGGTGGTGGCAGCATTAGGTTCTGAGTTGGAAAATAGCATTCTTAATGCCCAGGATGCGGCACAACTAACACTCCATATGGGAAATTATTTGTGCCTAAAGCCCTGAGGAGAGCTTTGTTTACGGAATGTCATGAGTCTTGTTTGGCGGGTCATACAGGGATTGCCGCAGCAAGAAAGTTGATCACTCGGAGTTTCTGGTGGCCGGGGTGGCTAAGAGAAATTGTCAAGTGGATGCGTCAGTGTACCATGTGCGCTAGGTCGAGGCTTCTCATGCTCCGGCGGCGGGGTTGCTTTGCCCATTAGAGGTTCTTAGTTCTCCATAGACTCATTTGCAATGGATTTTATCACAGACCTGCTGGTCTCTGAGGGTTCTTCTGTTATGTGGGTCATTGCGGACCGGTTTAGTATGATGTGTTATCTGGTCCCGTTCAATAAATTACCCTGCACTAAGACACTTGCCAGGACATTTGTGAAGGAGATTGTCAGACTCCATGGTGTTCCCACGGACATTGTCTCCAATAGGGGACCACAGTTTGTGGCTCGCTTTTGGCGTGCCTTTTGTGACAGACTTAAGGTTCATTTGTTATTTTCGTCGGGCTATCATTCGCAGTCCAATGGACAGACCGAGAGGAAGAACCAGGACGTTGAGCGGTTTTTGAGAAGTTTTGTAGCGGACAATCAGGAGATGTGGTCGGAATATCTACCATTAGCTGAGTTTGCTCTCAATAATCATACGTCTTCTTCGACTGGGTGTTCTCCTTTCTTTTGTTGGACTGGGAAGAATCCATCTTTTGGTCCTTTTCCTAGGATTGGGGCAGCGGTGCCTGAGGAGGAGAGTTTTTCTGGAAATTTGGAAAGGGTTTGGACCAGTGTGCACCATAATCTTGAACAATCTTGTATGATTAATCCCCAATCCCCACAGTTTTAAGTGTGCCCTAAAAACTTATTTGTTCAGATTGGCCTACCGCCTCGACGCATTAACCTAACTATCCCTGTGTGGCCCATTCAAAAAAACAAAATAAAAAAAAGCTTAAACCATAATCAGGTTCCTCGCATCATGTTCTCATACACTTTATTCAGTTAATAGCCTCTGTGTCTGTACTGCAACATACTTAGGCAGTGAACTGGTTCATGCAGCTTTACATGAACACCCGAGCCTTAAGGCCCCATCACACATAGCGAGATCGCTAGCGAGATCGCTGCTGAGTCACAAGTTTTGTGACGCAACAGCGATCTCAGTAGCGATCTCGCTATGTGTGACACGTAGCAGCGATCAGGCCCCTACTGTGAGATCGCTGCTCGTGTCGGAATGGCCTGGGCCATTTTTTGATCGTTGAGGTCCCGCTGACATCGCTGAATCGGCGTGTGTGACACCGATTCAGCGATGTCTTCGCTGGTAACCAGGGTAAACATCGGGTTACTAAGCGCAGGGCCGCGCTTAGTAACCCGATGTTTACCCTGGTTACCATTGTTAAAGTAAAAAAAACAAACGCTACATACTTACCTACTGCTGTCTGTCCCCGGCGCTGTGCTTCTCTGCTCTGGCTGTGAGCGGCGGGCAGCCGGAAAGCAGAGCGGTGACGTCACCGCTCTGCTTTCCGGCCGCTGTGCTCACAGCCAGAGCAGAGAAGCACAGCGCCGGGGACAGACAGCGGTAGGTAAGTATGTAGCATTTGTTTTTTTTACTTTAACGATGGTAACCAGGGTAAACATCGGGTTACTAAGCGCGGCCCTGCGCTTAGTAACCCGATGTTTACCCTGGTTACCCGGGGACTTCGGCATCGTTGAAGACAGTTTCAACGATGCCGAAGTCTTTCCCCTGATCGTTGGTCGCTGGAGAGCGGTCTGTATGACAGCTCCCCAGCGACCACACAGCGACGCTGCAGCGATCCGGATCGTTGTCGGTATCGCTGCAGCATCGCTAAAGTGTGACGGTACCTTTACACTATGGCTAGTCCGAATAACTAAAGCAATTGTTATCATCCACCTCTCGTGTCTCCCCTTTTCCTCATAGTTTGTAAGCTTGCGAGCAGGGCCCTCATTCCTCTTCTTATCTATTTTGAACTGTGATTTCTGTTATGCTGTAATGTCTATTGTCTGTACAAGTCCCCTCAATAATTTGTAAAGCACTGCGGAATATGTTGGTGCTATATAAATAAAATTATTATTATTATTATTATTGTTATTATTATTATGAACAGGCTAATAGGAGGTCTAAGAAATTTTTTGACAAGAGAAGAATGGAGGCGAGGTTTGCTGTTGGGGATATGGTTTGGTTGTCCGCTAGGAATCTGCGTTTGAAGATCCCTTCTAAAAAGTTGGGGCCGGAGTTTGTAGGACCTTTCAAAATGGTTCACATTGTGAACTCGGCAGCGGTGAGATTAGACATTCCTTCGTCCTGGAAAATTAATTCAGTTTTTCATGTATCTTTGCTGAAGAAAGTTGACATGCAAGATAAAGTGGCTATGCCATCTGGTCTTCCAATTGATCAGGACTTCGAGTTTGAGATTTCACGCATTTTTGATCCCAGGTGGCATAGAACGGGGTTACAGTATCTTGTGTCCTGAAAGGGTTTCGGTCCCGAGGACAATTCCTGGGTGAAAGCTGTGGACTTCTCAGCCTCAAGGTTAATTAAGGCTTTTCACAGGAGATTTCAGAATAAGGCCTGGCCTAGAGAATCCAGGGGGTCCTCGTTAAAGGGGAAGTACTTTTAGAATCTATTTAGTTTGTGACTATCTGCCATTTTCTTGTGGAGTTCTGACTGCTGGTCTTTTTCCTCTGGTGCTGGGTTTGTCTTGGGTCAGGTGTTTGTATCATTCTTTATTAACCAGCACCTGCCTCCCATTCCTTGCTGACAACAGTGTTAATCTGCTTGAGCACTAGCTTGGTGCTTTTCTTTGTCTTCTGTGTGTGATATTTGTGCAGTGCTGGTACTTCTGGTTCTGCTTGCCTCAGTTTCTGCAGCCTTTTCTGTGTTTGCTACTAGGAGGTGACCCGTTTACGTATCCAGTCCTTAGTTCTTTTAGGGACCCCCTTCCACTTATCTATAGGTCTTCACTTGAGATTAACCTAGGATCGTCGGTGGGCCTATTCGCAAGGAATGGGTCGCCCACTCCATCGTAGGGTTTCAGCCTAGTCATAGTGCAGGGACAGTTTTCCCCCTTCTACCTTAGTCCTGGGTTGCAGATCCATAACACTATCTATATGTTTATTTTCTATTATATATTCAAAAAATTTTTTATCATCTATCTATATCTTTGGATAATTTTTTTTTCATAGTTGCAAGATGGGTTCCATCTCCATCGTAGGGTTTTAGCCTAGTCATAGTGCAGGGACAGTTTTCCTCCTTCTACCTTAGTCCTGGGTTGCAGATCCATAACACTATCTATATGTTTAATTTCTATCTATTATATATTCAAAAAAAAATTTATCATCTATCTATATCTTTGGATAATTTTTTTTCATAGTTGCAAGATGGGTTCTGGTTGTGAATTTACTGTACTTGGCTAATGGAATTTCCTGGTTTCTTTGAGATCTTTGTGTATAAATCGGACTCCATACCGATGGTCCGTGTGCCGTCCATTTTTTTCTCGCACCAATTGACTTGCATTGGCGAGTGTCTTTTGATACATGCTGCGATTTTTATCTCACAACTGTCCCTGGTCTTCTAGGATCTCTTCTATGTGTCTGCCTGCAGATTCCAGTCACTCAGCTGCCCGTGTCCTGCATACTCCACCTAGCTGCTGCGCTGACGGCAGTTACCCATTTGCCCACCCGGAACTTGGGCTTAGAGGATCCACCTCACCTTGTGAGCCTGCTTTGTGCAACAGTTACTGACACACAAATGATTATTATTATTAACCATTGCTTATATAGTGCAGCGCTTCACATGCATTATCATCAATATCCCCAAAGGGGCTCACAATCTAGATTCCTTATCAATATGTCTTTGGAGTGTGGGAGAAAACCGGAGAACCCACATGAAACCAATGCAAACACGGGGAGAATATGCAAACTTTCTTGCATATGTTGTCCTTGGTGGGATGTGAACCCAGGACCTCATCGCCAGGAAGCAATAGTGTTAACCACTGACCCACCATGCTGCTCAGAAAATAAAATGTTCCAATATTTTGATTTATTCAGTATCAAGTGTTAGCACCACATACTGAAATGCATGAGGTTATAAATGTTTATCTGAGGAATATTCTGCCAGACTGAATGCACTTGGGCACATCATTAAGATCCACTGTAGGCAGCTCCTATTACAATTGCTGACCAATGATGTCCCACATGTGTTAGAAGTGAGACACGTCCAGAGTTGCTGTAGGCCCTGCTAACACGTTTAGGTCACGCAGGTTGCTTTCAGTAAAATGAGCAACATGCAACCTGGTGTTTTCATGTGGAAAAACAGCTTTAAGATTTGCGGCCCAAGTGCATTCATTAGCCAGAACATTCCTCGAACCACCATTAATAATCTCTTTGATAAGAGCCAGCGTGCGTATGTACAGGGATTTTTGCATGTGACACTCATACTAGATGCGGAATAAATCAAAATGTTTTGAAAATGTTGTTTCCATTTTGTCATTATTTGTATACCATAAAAATATCTATCGATCTTGTAACTTCCATAATTCCACAACTTTTCTAATTTCATTATTAAAGATTTTTTCTCACTAAATCTGTGTACATGTGTATGTAGTTCACGTGGTGATATATCCACTAACCTACGTCTTCACCAGTATCCAGCACCGTTCTGCTTCTCTTCTCAGTGACATCACTGCTCTGCAGACTGACTCAGAGCGCAGTGTGATCTGGAAGTGACTTTTACTAAGTAAGCCTATGAAGTGTCAGAACAAGGCTATACAGGCCCAACACTCTGGATGAGCTTAAGGCTGCTATTGAAGCATCCTGGGCCTCCATAACATCTCAGCAGTGTCACAGGCTGATTGCCTCCATGCCACGCCGCATTGAAGCAGTCATTTCTGCCAAAGGATTCCCGACCAAGTATTGAGTGCATAACTGAACATTATTATTTGATGGTTTTTTTGTTTGTTATTAAAAAACACTTTTATTTGATTGGATGGGTGAAATATGCTAATTTATTGAGACAGGTTTTTGGGGTTATCAGGAGTTGTATGCCAAAATCATCAGTATTAAAACAATAAAAGACCTGACAAATTTCAGTTGGTGGATAATGAATCTATAATATATGAAAGTTTAATTGTAATCATTACATTATGGTAAATAATGAAATTTAACACTATATGCTAATTTTTTGAGAAGGACCTGTAGAGCATACAGTGTACTGGATAGTTTGAAGAGTGAAACATCGCTCAGAAGAGGAGCAGAACAGCACTGGATACCAGAGAATGTGGTTGTACATGACGATGTTAACTAGAGATGAGCGAATATGTTAAAAAATATGGCACATTTGGATTTGTGATCGGAAACAGGAGCAAATTCTCATAAAATCGGTAAAAATTGGTAACATTCAGTAAAAAGTGAGGGAAAATATTTGCGTTGCCACTAAAGTATTTTGAGCACTTTGGCTAGGATAGTGGTGTATGATGAACGTAGGTCACGTGCTGTTAGGGGTCGAGTTCCCGCTTCTGCACAGGGGGAATCTCGAGCCACCTCCGCTGCGGTCTCCCATTCTTGTCCAGCCGCAGTGGAGTCTGCTCAGCAAGGACGTCGGTCCCAGCGTCTTGCTCATTCTCACTCTGTTCTGAGAGTTACTGCTGCTTCTCCAGTCTCTGCTATTAAAGTCTGTGCTGGTCAGCAGCGAGCGGACTTCTCTGGGACTAAGTCCTTGTCTGCACGTACTGAGCATGCCCAGCGTAAGGTCTCCCGTTGGAGATCGAGGGTCATGTGCTCAGGCTCTGCAGCACATTCCATTGGTCCTCTTGGCAGGTCCTAGAAGGGCAAAAGTGCTGTGGCCACTTCCTGTGCTGCTGCTATATAAACTGCGCATGACCGCACGGCCATGCGCTAGTATTGTCAAACAATTGCTAATGTGTGTATGTTGTGAGTGCAAGTCGTCCTTGGATACCCCTACCCTATAGTATGACTGTTCGCGGAAGGTGTATGGCTGCTACCTAGCGCCCGACTTATCCTACAGCACTAGTCACACATTATAGCGTCCAGTTGCTGTGACCGCCAGTACGGCGCCGTGCACTTCCTCTGTGCTTTCCTTACCCAAGCCTGGGTGGTTAGTGGCGTTCGTCAGTGCGGCACTGCATGCTCTTCTGTTTCATTTCACACCCAGTTGCGGTGTTGCGCCAGCAAGGGTCTAATCGGACTTCAATCCCAGTTGGGGTTGAGTTCGCTGACTACTTGCTCGCGCTTTAGGTGCGGTACCGCGGTCCTGTGCCTTAACAGGATTGCTTCTTTCACGCTGGGTGAGGTTAACCCACGCGTGTATACTCTAGTGTACCGCCATATAGTCTGCTAATTGCTAGCAGCAGGTTTTCACCTGCACGGTGGACCCCGGACTGCGAACGCATCTATACCATCTGTCTTGGTGCGTTCCGCCAGTCCTAACAGAATACTAGCGCCAGGGTCTGGCTAGTAAAATGGCGGACGACCAGCGTTTACAGCGGTACATCCATCAGCTGGAGGGAAGGTTGGCGGCTCTTGAGCGTTCAACCTCAGCTGTGGATGTTACTGCTGTCGCTGTTCAGGCTGCAAGTGTGGCTGCAGCTACCTTGTCCACTGCCGCTCCTGTACCGATGCTATCTTGCCTCCCGCTACCAGAGAAATTTTCTGGTGACAGTAAGTCCTGTAGGGGTTTCGTGAGTCAGTGCTCAATACATCTCGAGCTTCTGGCCTCTCGTTTCCCTACAGAGCGGGCTAAGGTGGGCTTTATAATTTCCTTATTGTCGGACAGGGCGTTGCAGTGGGCTACGCCGCTGTGGGAGCGTGGCGATCATGTGGTGCAGAGTGCTCCGTTATTCCTGAGCACTCTGAAACAGGTCTTTCTAGGACCTCGTGTCACCCATGACACGGCGCTCCAACTGTTGGCACTGACTCAGGGCTCGTCCTTGGTCAGCCTTTTTGCCGTCCATTTCCGCACTCTGGCATCTGAGCTGGAGTGGTCGGATAAAGCCCTTATCCCTATATTTTGGAGGGGGCTGGCTGACCACGTTAAGGATGCTCTGGCCACTAGGGAGATTCCCGCCACACTGAAGGAGTTAATAGCAGTATCTACTCGCATTGACCTCCGTTTTCACGAGCAGAGGTTAGAGCGAGCCCAGTGTAGGCAGAGGTTTCGGCTGGCTCCCACCTTCGCCAAACCTTTGGAATCTCCAGTCCAGGCTCCTGAGTTCCAGGAACCTAAGGTGGTGTCACGAGCGGAATCTAAGTCCCAGACCGCTCGTGCACTCCAGGGTTGCCATGTTTGCCAACAGTCAGGACATCTTGCCACCAGATGTCATCAGCGGTCAAGGAAACGTCAGCGTCTAGTGGTAGTAGGTGGAGGTGCACTAGACACTGCGACGTTTGCCTCCAAATTGTCCTTTAAGGGGACAATTACCTTTGGCTCATCCTCCCACTCGGTAGACCTCTGCGTGGATTCTGGGGCGGAGGGCAATTTTATGTCTTCTGCCTTCGCCCAACGTCACGCAATACCCCTGGTTATGCTATCTCAACCAGTAACGGTACGAGTGGTGAATGGGTCGACACTCCCCGCACAGATAACACATCAGACCATCCCTGTTACTCTGTCCCTGTCGCCATCCCATTAGGAGATTATTTCTCTGCTCGTCATTCCTGAGGGTATTGATGAGGTCCTGTTGGGGATACCTTGGCTACGGTACCACTCTCCTCACATCGAGTGGTCCTCAGGCAGAATTCTGGGATGGGGTGAATCATGTGGGGGTAGGTGTCACCGAGAGTGCGTTCAGGTTGCTATTACTGAGGTACCCGCAGATCTATCCTCTCTCCCCAAGCAATATTGGTCTTACGCAGACGTGTTCTCCAAGAAGGCGGCGGAGACTCTTCCGCCCCATCGCCCCTATGACTGTCCTATCGATCTCTTGCCTGGTGCGGAGCCTCCCCGGGGTCGAGTTTATCCATTATCTCTCCCGGAGACGGAGGCCATGTCTCAGTACATTCAAGAGAATCTGGCAAGAGGGTTTATCAGGAAGTCAGTGTCACCTGCTGGGGCAGGGTTCTTCTTCGTGCAGAAGAAGAATGGGGAGCTACGTCCATGCATAGACTACAGGGGTCTTAACGCTATCACCGTTAAGAACAAGTATCCTTTGCCCTTGATATCTGAGCTCTTCGATAGGCTTCGGGGAGCAAGGGTATTTACTAAATTAGATCTGCGGGGTGCTTACAACCTGATTCGCATCCGTGAGGGGGACGAATGGAAAACGGCGTTTAACACCAGAGATGGGCACTATGAGTATCTGGTGATGCCCTTCGGGCTCTGTAATGCCCCAGCCGTTTTTCAAGACTTTGTCAACGACATCTTCCGGGATATGCTTTCCACCTCAGTTGTAGTCTATCTGGATGATATTCTCATCTTTTCTCCAGATATTGACTCCCACCGGAGAGATGTTGGCAGAGTCTTCGACCTCCTACGGGCAAACTCTCTTTACACTAAGTTGGAGAAGTGTATGTTTGAGCAGGAGTCTTTGCCGTTCCTGGGCTATATCATCTCCGCCCAGGGATTGGCTATGGATCCTGCCAAACTACAGGCTGTGATGGACTGGCAAGAGCCCCATTCTCTTAAAGCGGTGCAGCGCTTTATGGGGTTCATTAACTATTACCGCCAGTTCATTCCCCACTTCTCAACTCTGGTAGCTCCCTTGGTAGCCCTCACCAAGAAGGGAGCGAATCCTAAATTGTGGTCGGAAGAGGTCTCCAAGGCCTTCACTTCTATTAAGTCCCACTTTGCTAGCGCTCCCATCTTACATCGTCCCGATGTGGATAAGCCATTCCTAATGGAGGTGGATGCCTCGTCCATTGGTGCTGGAGCAGTCCTCTACCAGAAGGATGCTCAAGGTCGGAAGCATCTATGCTTCTTCTTCTCTAAGACTTTCTCGCCAGCAGAGAGAAACTACTCCATCGGGGATAGGGAGCTGCTAGCAATGAAGTTGGCCTTTTCAGAGTGGAGACATCTTCTGGAAGGTGCGCGGTTTCCCTTCCAGGTTTACACTGACCACAAAAATTTGGTCTACTTACAGACAGCCCAGCGGCTAAATTCTCGCCAAGCCAGATGGTCCTTGTTCTTTTCCCGGTTCCACTTTTCTCTTCATTTTCTCGCCGGGGAGAAGAATATTCGTGCTGATGCTCTCTCTCGCTCCCTTATGTCAACTGAAGAGGAGGAAGAGGAGCCTCGGCTTATTGTTCCCTCTGAGAGCCTGAGAACCGTAGCACCGGTTTCGCTTGAGTCTGTGCCTCCGGGCAAGACTTTTGTGCCCATTAATTTGCGACCGGAGGTTCTCTCTTGGGCTCATTCGTCCAGAGTGGGTGGACACTTTGGGACAAAGAGGACATCTGAGCTACTGGCGAGGACGTACTGGTGGCGCATATGGTCCGGAATGTCAGGGATTATATTCTGGCGTGTGTCTCCTGCGCCAAAAATAAATCTCCGCGTCAAAGGCCAGCTGGGTTGCTCTATCCCTTGCCGGTGGCAGATAGGCCCTGGGAGATGGTCGGGATGGACTTTGTCGTGGGTTTGCCCAAGTCTCGCGGCTGTACCATCATTTGGGTCATCACCGATCATTTCTCGAAAATGGTGCATTTGGTGCCACTACCACGGTTACCTTCTGCACGGGCCTTGGCTGCGTTGTTCATTAAGCACATCTTCCGCCTACATGGTATGCCTGACAAAATTGTCAGTGACCGGGGTCCCCAGTTTGCGTCTCGGTTCTGGAGAGAGCTGTGTCGTCTTCTCAGTATTGAGTTGAATCTCTCTTCCGCTTATCATCCCGAGACGAATGGGTTGGTAGAGAGGGCCAACCAGACCTTGGTCACATACCTGCGACATTTTGTTTCAGCCAGGCAGGATGACTGGGCATCCTTGCTATTATGGGCAGAGTTTGCACTGAACAACGCCGTAGCCGACTCCACTGGACAAACCCCATTCCTCCTCAACTATGGTCAGCATCCACGGCTGCCCTATTTATTTAACTATATACGAGTTGGCGACTCTGGGTTCAGCACCTGTTCACACTCAGTCTATGTTTGGATGTGCAGGTCAGGTTTTTGAAATGTATTCTCTAGCCTTCTGATCGTGCACTCCCCGCCTCCTAGCTTCAGGTGTTTTAATTATAGTAGGTCCAATACCCCTCCACATAGAGAGAGAATTTGAGTCCAAGAAGAGGTTTCTACATGTACCCATTCAGATGGAGACGTTTATTCTCAGTGAGGTAGGTCAAACGTAGGACCTCGTATAAGAGAGATGCCTTAACGTGGCTACGAGGTACACATAAAATTGGCCATTTTTGTGCGCTAAAAGCTCTCATTTTTCATATTTCTAGTGCAGTAATGCAGTTCAAATTTCGTTTTTTCAAGTTTGCATGTTTTGGCGCTGCAGTGTGCTGCCCTATTTATTTAACTATATACGAGTTGGCGACTCTGGGTTCAGCACCTGTTCACACTCAGTCTATGTTTGGATGTGCAGGTCAGGTTTTTGAAATGTATTCTCTAGCCTTCTGATCGTGCACTCCCCGCCTCCTAGCTTCAGGTGTTTTAATTATAGTAGGTCCAATACCCCTCCACATAGAGAGAGAATTTGAGTCCAAGAAGAGGTTTCTACATGTACCCATTCAGATGGAGACGTTTATTCTCAGTGAGGTAGGTCAAACGTAGGACCTCGTATAAGAGAGATGCCTTAACGTGGCTACGAGGTACACATAAAATTGGCCATTTTTGTGCGCTAAAAGCTCTCATTTTTCATATTTCTAGTGCAGTAATGCAGTTCAAATTTCGTTTTTTCAAGTTTGCATGTTTTGGCGCTGCAGTGTGCTGCCCTATTTATTTAACTATATACGAGTTGGCGACTCTGGGTTCAGCACCTGTTCACACTCAGTCTATGTTTGGATGTGCAGGTCAGGTTTTTGAAATGTATTCTCTAGCCTTCTGATCGTGCACTCCCCGCCTCCTAGCTTCAGGTGTTTTAATTATAGTAGGTCCAATACCCCTCCACATAGAGAGAGAATTTGAGTCCAAGAAGAGGTTTCTACATGTACCCATTCAGATGGAGACGTTTATTCTCAGTGAGGTAGGTCAAACGTAGGAC
The DNA here is from genome assembly GCF_032444005.1 of Ranitomeya imitator. Lineage (NCBI taxonomy): Eukaryota > Metazoa > Chordata > Amphibia > Anura > Dendrobatidae > Ranitomeya > Ranitomeya imitator. The sequence goes on along the minus strand of NC_091287.1, from coordinate 87,291,672 downwards.
CTCGTATAAGAGAGATGCCTTAACGTGGCTACGAGGTACACATAAAATTGGCCATTTTTGTGCGCTAAAAGCTCTCATTTTTCATATTTCTAGTGCAGTAATGCAGTTCAAATTTCGTTTTTTCAAGTTTGCATGTTTTGGCGCTGCAGTGTGCTGCCCTATTTATTTAACTATATACGAGTTGGCGACTCTGGGTTCAGCACCTGTTCACACTCAGTCTATGTTTGGATGTGCAGGTCAGGTTTTTGAAATGTATTCTCTAGCCTTCTGATCGTGCACTCCCCGCCTCCTAGCTTCAGGTGTTTTAATTATAGTAGGTCCAATACCCCTCCACATAGAGAGAGAATTTGAGTCCAAGAAGAGGTTTCTACATGTACCCATTCAGATGGAGACGTTTATTCTCAGTGAGGTAGGTCAAACGTAGGACCTCGTATAAGAGAGATGCCTTAACGTGGCTACGAGGTACACATAAAATTGGCCATTTTTGTGCGCTAAAAGCTCTCATTTTTCATATTTCTAGTGCAGTAATGCAGTTCAAATTTCGTTTTTTCAAGTTTGCATGTTTTGGCGCTGCAGTGTGCTGCCCTATTTATTTAACTATATACGAGTTGGCGACTCTGGGTTCAGCACCTGTTCACACTCAGTCTATGTTTGGATGTGCAGGTCAGGTTTTTGAAATGTATTCTCTAGCCTTCTGATCGTGCACTCCCCGCCTCCTAGCTTCAGGTGTTTTAATTATAGTAGGTCCAATACCCCTCCACATAGAGAGAGAATTTGAGTCCAAGAAGAGGTTTCTACATGTACCCATTCAGATGGAGACGTTTATTCTCAGTGAGGTAGGTCAAACGTAGGACCTCGTATAAGAGAGATGCCTTAACGTGGCTACGAGGTACACATAAAATTGGCCATTTTTGTGCGCTAAAAGCTCTCATTTTTCATATTTCTAGTGCAGTAATGCAGTTCAAATTTCGTTTTTTCAAGTTTGCATGTTTTGGCGCTGCAGTGTGCTGCCCTATTTATTTAACTATATACGAGTTGGCGACTCTGGGTTCAGCACCTGTTCACACTCAGTCTATGTTTGGATGTGCAGGTCAGGTTTTTGAAATGTCTTCTCAGTATTGAGTTGAATCTCTCTTCCGCTTATCATCCCGAGACGAATGGGTTGGTAGAGAGGGCCAACCAGACCTTGGTCACATACCTGCGACATTTTGTTTCAGCCAGGCAGGATGACTGGGCATCCTTGCTATTATGGGCAGAGTTTGCACTGAACAACGCCGTAGCCGACTCCACTGGACAAACCCCATTCCTCCTCAACTATGGTCAGCATCCACGGGTACCTGTGCCTATGCCCGTGTCTTCCGCCGACTCCAGGGTGGCAGACTGGGCTGTGGAGGCACGGGATATTTGGGACCGCACTCAGGATGCCATTCGGGCCTCTAAGGAGAGAATGAGGTCCTCCGCCGATGCTCATCGGCGCCCCGCTCCGACCTTTGCTCCTGGCGACTTGGTGTGGCTCTCCGCCCGTAACATCAGGCTGCGAGTTGAGTCCACTAAATTTGCTCCTCGCTACTTGGGTCCTTTCAAGGTCCTCGAGCAGGTTAATCCTGTGGTCTATCGTTTGGCCCTTCCGCCACGCCTGGGTATCACCGACACCTTTCATGTGTCCCTCTTGAAACCCGTGTATATGTCCCGGTTCTCCGAGTCATCTGCTAGGACATCGGGTTCGTCTTCGGATGATTATGAGGTGAACGCTATTTTGGGGTGCAAGGTGGTGCGTGGTAAAAAATTTTATTTGGTGGACTGGAAGGGTTATGGCCCCGAGGACAGGTCCTGGGAGCCTGTTGAGCACATTCGGGCTCCACAGCTCATTGCTGCCTTCGAACGTAGCGAGGCCCAAGGAGGGGGGGTAATGTTAGGGGTCGAGTTCCCGCTTCTGCACAGGGGGAATCTCGAGCCACCTCCGCTGCGGTCTCCCATTCTTGTCCAGCCGCAGTGGAGTCTGCTCAGCAAGGACGTCGGTCCCAGCGTCTTGCTCATTCTCACTCTGTTCTGAGAGTTACTGCTGCTTCTCCAGTCTCTGCTATTAAAGTCTGTGCTGGTCAGCAGCGAGCGGACTTCTCTGGGACTAAGTCCTTGTCTGCACGTACTGAGCATGCCCAGCGTAAGGTCTCCCGTTGGAGATCGAGGGTCATGTGCTCAGGCTCTGCAGCACATTCCATTGGTCCTCTTGGCAGGTCCTAGAAGGGCAAAAGTGCTGTGGCCACTTCCTGTGCTGCTGCTATATAAACTGCGCATGACCGCACGGCCATGTGCTAGTATTGTCAAACAATTGTTAATGTGTGTATGTTGTGAGTGCAAGTCGTCCTTGGATACCCCTACCCTATAGTATGACTGTTCGCGGAAGGTGTATGGCTGCTACCTAGCGCCCGACTTATCCTACAGCACTAGTCACACATTATAGCGTCCAGTTGCTGTGACCGCCAGTACGGCGCCGTGCACTTCCTCTGTGCTTTCCTTACCCAAGCCTGGATGGTTAGTGGCGTTCGTCAGTGCGGCACTGCATGCTCTTCTGTTTCATTTCACACCCAGTTGCGGTGTTGCGCCAGCAAGGGTCTAATCGGACTTCAATCCCAGTTGGGGTTGAGTTTGCTGACTACTTGCTCGCGCTTTAGGTGTGGTACCGCGGTCCTGTGCCTTAACAGGATTGCTTCTTTCACGCTGGGTGAGGTTAACCCACGCGTGTATACTCTAGTGTACCGCCATATAGTCTGCTAATTGCTAGCAGCAGGTTTTCACCTGCACGGTGGACCCCGGACTGCGAACGCATCTATACCATCTGTCTTGGTGCGTTCCGCCAGTTCTAACACGTGCTTGATGTGGGTAGGGGATGGGTAGAGCTCAGAGGAGCGGTGTTTATAATTTTTTTTTCTAACTTTATGTGTGCACATTGCTGCTAGCCAGTCAGGGCAGAGGAAACATCCCACTGCACTAAAATGCAAACCAGCAGACCTCAACAACCATCAGCTTCCCCACCAATCACATCTGCTGCTTCTTCCTCCTCCTCTGTTACTGTGCCAAGTAATGTCACGCAGCTCTCCAGCCGCAGAGCCTCTGTTTCTTTGCCAGCTCCAGTCAGGCTGAGTGAGAGCCCGCCATCAGCTGTAATGGAAGCAGACATGTCAGCTGTTTTTGACTGGTCTCAGAGAACTAGCACACCACTTTCTCAATCCATTGTAACATCTCTGACTGCACCTCACTCACAATCCAGCAGTTTGTCAGGTTCTCCATACTCCACCCTCTCTCAGCACTACAGCCAGCCCTCGGTCCCGCAGGAGTGGTCATGTAAAAGATTGCTTCCTCCTACACACTCCAAAGTTAAGAGCTTGAACTCCACCATCTCCAATGTATTGGCCACGAAAATGCTGCTTTTTTGCCTGGTGGATACATTTGGTTTTGATAAAGTTGATGGCTGTTGCAGTACCAGTTTCCCAGTCACCATTACTTCTTTAAGAAAACTGAGCCTACGCTACACCAGCAAGTCACAGACAATATCACCTATTCCCTGAAAAAATCTATGTCTGCCAGGGTGCATTTCACCACTGTTACCTGGATGAGCAATCATGGGCATGTACGTTACATCTCACTAATTAGGCAGTGGGTGATTCTGGTTGTTGTGGGAGCAGGCGGTGAAGGAGCTGCTCCACAAGTCATCAACTTGCATCACTACTGAGGTCTTTCGGCTTATCGAATAACTATTTGATTTGTGATGTTGTGACATGGTTGAATTCCCCTCTGCACATGTTGCAGTGACTGTGACAGCAGTGTTGAACTCTGGTGCAGTATGTCCTCTTGCATAGCCTGGGCCAACGCAGAAAGGACGTGGGGGAAATCACACTTGCAGAGTGAAAAGTGTTTATCCCTAGACATGGATTACGGCGTTGGACAGAACGAAGGACAGGTGAGGGATACTGTTGTTTTTTATTTTTGTTTTATTACAGAAGACGAGGGCTTCTGTGAAATGGGCATTTGGTGAGTATAACTGTGTTTGTGATTCTTAAATAAAAATGGAAAAGTGTGTTTTGTTTTATTTCATATAAAGGACTTTATGCTGGCTGTGTGTTTATTTACAATATAACTTTAGGATTAGTAATGGATAGGTGTCTAATAGACGGTTCTGCATTACTACTCCGTGGGCTTGATGTCACTGGAAAATACAAAGGTGACATCAACCCCACAAATATTAACCCCACTTGCCACCGCTATAGGGCAAGTAGGAAGAGCCAGGGGAAATGCCAGAATTGTCGCATCTAATAGATGCGCCTTTTCTTGGTGGTTACGGGCTGTTATTTTTAGGCTGGTGGGCCAATATCCATGGCCCCTTGCTAGGCTGAGAATACCAGCCCCCAGCTGTCTGCTTTAGCAAGGCTAGTTTTCAAAAATAGGGGGAGTCCAATGCCGTTTTATTTAAATATTTATTTAAATAATTTAAAAAAGGAGGTGGGACCCCTCTATTCTCGATAACCAAACTTGCTGAAGCTAACAGCTGAGGGATAGCTGTTTTTCAAATATACAAGTGAACCCACGTTGTATTTTTTAAATTATTTATTTAGAACGCAGGAGTTGGCTGATGAATACTCCTATCAGCCATCCTGCTCTCGCTATTATTAGCGGCAGAAGGCGTCAGCTGATGGGAGCAGTAGTCCCTTCAGCCGACACCAGTGACCAGATCACAGTGACCAGAGCTCTTCTGCGGTCTCATGCTGTCACTTGACAGCGTGGGAACCGCGGATGTCTGACCAGTGGTGATGTTTTTATTGCCGATCAGAAGCTGTGTTTTGCAGCACTGTCATGCACATAACAGTGTGACAAATACCCAATGTTCAGTGGGCCGAACCTGAACAATAACACGGACTTCCTGGTGAAGTTCATGTTCGGTGCCTGTGCCCGAAAAGTAGGTGTTCGGTACTGACTGACGCCAAACTTTACTTCTCGTATTCGCCCACCTCTACCTGTCACCAAATTTTTCCACATAATCTAAGAGCATAATGACCATAAAGTAGAGACAGAGACACTATGATTCCTGTGATATGTCACTTACTGGGCTGCTTGCTGTAGTTTTGATAGCATCTCAATATTAGCAGTTGGAGATTAGCTCTAGAGGACTAGAAAACCTGCTGCCATGTAGTCTTCCATAATAATGAGCTCTGTATAACCCTTCCCACACCGCTGACTGGCAGCTCTCTCCCTATGCACATTGTACAAAGAAAGCTGCCAATTAGTGGTGTGTGCGGGGTGATACAGGGCTCAACATTCATAGAGTTGGTAGATCTGAAGAGATTTTATCATGTCTGCGGCAAGCAGCCCAATAAGGGATACAATGCATTGCTGTACTCCCCTACATTATGCTGCTCTCAGATGGGGTAGCAAAAACCATGTAACAGATTCCCTTTAAAATGAAAATGGACCAATGCCTGAAGTTTACTGTTCTTTGCCTTCTAAAAACTTAAATTAATTTGTAAAAAATTTTGATACATAACAAACGACTCGCCAAGTTATTGCCAATTGAAATCTATTGAACTGAATAATTAAATGCTTGGACTGTATCTTAATTTGATTTTCATAATTTTAATATAATAACTCATTAAGCATGCTTTGTATAAGTCAAGTGCAGACTACTCTAGAACAAATTATTCTACTTATTATACGAGTTGTCTTGGAAATTAGTTCCATTTCAATTTAGGATAAATACCGTTTCATTGAAGCTAGCTGAAATTACATTATTTTAGCACAATCCGGGTTTTAAACAGACATAATGCGTCTGCATTTTGGCTTACATTTTATGGCTTGAACCCCAAAAGGTTCCACTGTGAACTGAAAGTAGATCACAATGGAATTCGAGACTCTGAAATCTGTCTGAGGTTACATTCACACAGCTCTGTGATGCGATCAAGTTCTGTCCGTTTTTTTCTTGATAAGTACTTGAGCCCATAGATTTTAATTGACACATACATACATTAGTCTAAAAAATGGAGATCCATGAGACATGAATGAAACTAGTAAGGCATCCATTGTACTTCAATGCTCTTTCCAAGTTTCATCTTTTTTTATCTAATACATTGTTAATAGATAGACAAAGTTCAGTCAGTCTACCTACTTCAGTGAAGAAAAAGGGATAGGAATGACACGAGGATCCAACTGGAATGTCATCCCAGATGGTAAAACTCACATGCAGTGCCTTGTGAAAGTATTCAGCTAAATTTCGTTCAACTTCACAATTGTGTTCCACTTGTTGTTGATTCTTCACCAAAAATTTACATTTGGTATCTTTATGTTTGAAGCATGATATAGGGAAAAAGGTTGAAAAGTTCCAGGGAGCCGAATACTTTCGCAAGGCACTGTATGTGAATGTAGCCGTTCCCCCTGTTTTATCAGCCAGGAATCAGAGAATGGACGCCCCCTAAAAGGTGTTGTTCCCCTAGGTAGGACCTGCGTTGTATGTCTGCCACTCAGTATAGGGAGGCAGGGCAAGGTAACATGAGGTCTTTGAAATCTATTCAGGGCAACCGTTAACCAGAATCCTTTAGTTTTGTGAGGTAACATCTTCCAGGCACACACCTATAACATTGTTCCAGGCAGAGGTTGATTAGAAGACTTTAATCGAGCTTCTTTCCATCACACAGAATAACTCCATGCACAATGTCCATACACTGTGCAGTATACAATACTTTCAGTGAGGTGTGGGGGAGGGTAAGTCTGCCCTCCATTGTTTCCCTCACTCTTCTTTTCTTATAAAACAGATTGCTCCTGACTTGTCTCTCCACTTCTGACAAGAGTTGCTCCCAACTAGCAGGACGTTATAGCTAGACAATTCCAGCACCTGGACAGGGACAGGGAGATGACGTGAGTATGCGTTAATTTAGATTCATTAAAGGAGTCTGTGTCATTCTTTCAATTAAATGACTTTATTCTGGTTGTGTGTTTATTTACACTATAACTATAGGAATAGTAATGGATAGATGTCTCAAAGATGCCTCTCCATTACTAACCTGTGGGCTTGATATCACTGGACAATACAAAAGTAACATCAACCCCACAAATATGAACCCCACTTGCCACCACCACATGGCAAGTGGGAAAAGCCGGGCAAAGCACCAGAATTGGCACATCTAATATATGCGCCTTTTCTGGGTTGGCTGTGGGCTGCTATTTTTAGGCTGGGGTGGCCAATATCCATGATCCCTTCCCAACCTGGGAATACCAGCCCCAGCTGTCTGCTTTTTTTTGGCTGGTTGTCAAAAATGGGGGATCCCACGTCATTTTTTTTATAATTGACTTAAATAATTAAAAAATACGGCATGGAAACCCCTCTATCCTTGATAACAAGCCTTGCTGAAGCTGACATCTGAGGGTTGCAGAGCGCATTTGTCAGTTTTGCCTGGCTGGTTATCAAAAATACAGGAGAACCTCACGTCATTTTTATATTATTAATTTATAGCTCAGCCGGTAGCTGATGAATACTTCCATCAGCTGCCGCCTACTCTCACTGTTAACAGTCAAATACAACTCTCAACATTATTCCCTGCTAGCGCTGATCACAGGGAACAGCACGAACAGTACCAGTACATGTCACACAGATGACACAGGTGTGACATCAGTGTGCATGTGTGCATGATGTTTTGCAGCCCGTGCTGCTACTGGAAACACTGACATCTGAAAGAGGCCTTAGTGGATTCAGTCATTTACCGAACTCTGGCTGACTTTTGTCGATTTTTAGGAAAAATACTCTGGAATCTGAACACAAATCCGAATGAGCTACATACGTACCAAAATTTAAATTGGCAAACATTTTCCAAACAAGTTTGTACCTCTCTACTTGAGACATCACTTAGAACCTGCTTTCCGTTATAGCTGTTGTCATATAGGGTCCAACAAACCAAACAAACATCACTATAAGGTGCTAAGGCTACATGCTACATGTTTCACAACAGATTCCAGCTTGGGTAAATTTCTATTTCAGACTTTTCTCTTACCCAAGATTCATATCAAATATTCTATTCACCACTAAAACAGCTTTTAAACTATTCTCTCTGATCAAGAATTAAGTGTACGTGAAAGTGCTAATTTCATACAGATCAAATAGTCCTTAAAAGGTTATAATGAAGCTTTTCATTTTCCTACTTATGTTTTTTTCTATTTTTTGTACATGAGGATTAACTGGCTATATAGACAGCATTGACATTAAAAATTTTCAACTTCTGGCCTTCCACAAAAGTCTGAGAGATCTAAGATGTTTTAATGCCATCACATTTTGATCTTGATGCAGTAATTGAAGTCAATGGGTAACATTTAGCAGGATCCCAGAAAATGTGTGGTTTCCTAATAGGACTAATATTTGCAAATGCTTCTGAGAATTTTGCTTGAATGCCATCAAAAACTCTTCCTGGATTACCGGAGAGATCAATAAATAGTAATTTCATAATATATTTTTATGTGGACAAACTTACATCACAATACTCAATAAAACAAATTGCATATGTGCATTCACTCTGATAATGTATAGATGTGAAGGAAAATAGAATGTTATGGCTCCACTGCTTCTCTTTATCTTTTCAAATTCACAGATAAATAGTGCATACCTCCCAACTTTGAAAGATGGTCACAATTTTTATTTTACACTAAGCTACCAGTCTAACCTTGCCTGGTACACACACAGAAATATTGTTCATAGTGAAGTCCTTTAGTGTTCCCACACAATACAGTGCTGCTTTCATGGCCACTCCTGTGCCGACGCAGAGCATGATACCCACAGAGAACTCCCAAACACACAGTATAATACTGCCTACACTACATTCCCCTCAACACATCATGATGACCTGCACATATTATGATGAACATTGTCCCCATACAGTATAATACCCCACCGCAGTCCACTACTAATTATGATTTCCCCACAGTTCCTCAGACACTATGATGGCCCTCAGCAGCCCAACTATAAAGCAACCCCCCACAGTGTATAATGCCCACATTCTTCTCCCTCAAGGTATAATGGCCCCAAAGTAATTTCAAAGATGTCCCTACAGTCCTCCTACATAGCATGTTGCTCCACAGTCCCTTACATATTACAATGCCCTCACGGTCCCTCACATATAGAATAATACCTCAACAGTCTTAAACAGTATAATGCCTCCATAATCCCCTACACACAGTAGGATACCCACAGTATATTGTTACCACAGCTCCTCACACAGTATGAAGCCCACCCCCCACTCAATATGATTTACCTTCAGCCCTCCAGATAGTATAATGCCCCTCCAGCTCCCATATAATACAATTTCTCCCCACATGCAGTGTAATGCCACCATAGATCCCACGCATTTTATGATGCCCCCAGAAAATTTTCACCTATTATATTGCTTCCACAGTGGCCCTTACACAAGCAGCCCACTTGCCTACATACCTGTTATAGTTCAGTCATCTGACCATTAAATATCACGTGAGCTGAATGTCCTTGCTATTCCTTTAGTATCTACCAAGACTGAATGCTGAAGCAGGTACCTGATGTTTTCTTTTACACTATTATATTACACAGTAACAGCATCATGAGAACACAAATTCTGCTGAACTGTATACGGGATGGTTGTGAGATACAGTTTCTTGAAAAAGTATTCATACCCCGTGAACTTTTCCACAGTATGTCACAATACAATTACAAACTTAAATTTATTTTATTGGGATTTTATTGAGTATTTATATTGTATAAAGGAAATGATACATGTTTTTTCTAAATATTTTTAAAATATAAATCTGAAAATTGTGATGTGCATTTGTATTAAGCCCCCCTGAATCGATCATTTGTAGGACCACTTTTTTCTCCAATTACTGCTGAAAGTCTTTTGGGGTATGTCTCTACCAGCTTTGATCATCTAGATATTGAAATGTGTGCTAGTTCTTCTTTGGCAAACTAGCTCTTGCTCAGTTAGTTTGGATGAAGGCATCAATGAATAGCAATTTGCGGGCCTTGCCACAGCCTCTCAATGGGATTTAGGTCTTTGGACTTTGACTGAGCCATTAACATACATGAATATGCTTTGATCTAAACCATTCCATTTTAGGGTTCTTGTCCTGACAGAAGGTGAACCTATGCCCAGTCTCTGCTGTTTTATGTGACATAGTTATGTGATTTTACATTCACTAGCCTGTAGAAGCCTGATAGCCTAGGATAGGGTTAACACTTAATGCCAGCCCAGGTGGGAAGCAGTTACTGGGGAATTTTGAACAGGAAGCTAGTTCTTGTTAGACAGTTATTGGTTGAGCTATTGGAGTAGAGAGAAGCTTTATCTTATGCACAGGCCACAAGTGAGAAGTTCGCTGTGATTGGAATTTGAAGGATTAAAATGCAGAATGATATTGCAGAAGCCAGTTCCTATCTAACGGCCAGAATGCAGAGATAGAAAAGAAGTCCCATGGACACACATTGACCCATGTGACTTTAATACAAGGAAGATTCTTCACATTCAGTGAGTAGCTGCTGTATCATAAATAGAGCTGACAGAGGCATGATTTCCGAAGTCAACTAGTAAGGATTGGGCTACTGGCATGTCAAACCAGTCCTGAAGGACTAAGTAGAATCTTACTCTGACCAGGAAGGAGAACCATAGTGGAGGATAATGAAAGAGGTGGTAGAAAGACTCTGTTACCCTGCAACTGTACTCAACATCTGAACATCTGTGTTATGCTGTGTCTAAAGAAACTAAAATTTTGAGCCTATGTCTTATGCGGAAGAAATGTTACAAGAAATAAATGCCGTTTGTCAAATGTTGGAAACCATTTTCAAGAATTCAAGTAAAGCTGTTTTAACTTTTTAAAACGGATGTTGGTCGCCCAGTTTGAAAGTATATTAAGGGTTGTATAAAGACATGAGGGCAGTTTCGGAGGCTCGGAGAAGGTGACAGATTCCTTTAAGACTTCAAGGTGTGTACAGTTGTATAATAATGTAATTATAACTATTTGGTAGATGTTATAACTCCCACATGTGAACATTTCTGATACCTTAATATATGAACCTAATCTGCAGGTTGCCTAATTTCAAATTTAGCTCAGCATAACTTGAACTTATGTAAATTTGTCTGAAAATCCTTTTCATAAACTTACTGTATGAGAAACAAGTCACTGACTATATTATTAGATTTTTTTCCCTGTGTTATTTAGTTTAAAAAAAGAATGGATCTTGACAATATCTAATTCTTGCTAATAACCACTTTCCTGTTTTTAGTCAAAACACTATATAATTTTCTAGCCATAAGCTGTAAGTAATAGCTATAGAAATTCAACTTTCTCTGCATGAATGACACGTCATGTAAAAATAAAAAAATAATTTAAGTGGCTACATTCATTCAAAGCTATGATGTGTCTTACAAATACAATAAGAATACATAGTCTATAATAGTTTTGACATTTTTCCTTATTGGTTATTCTTTTTAATATATATGGTGAACCCAGCAAGAGTGTATCTTGGCATTTCACGCCTGCATAAAGTAAACTTGGGAGGGTGAAACATAAAAACTATGACCCCATCGTAGAATAATAAACACTTATAGATATCGCTATCATTGAATCTGTATCATGCTAAATTGGATTGCCAAAAAAAGAACCAAGCTGGTTTCAGTGTGTGAGGTCTCTTAACAATCCTTTGATAAAACATTTCATTAGCTTTCCCCGTGTGTGGTCAGTGACAGGAGTCTGTTCTAGCCGATCATGCAGATTCTTATATCGAATAGGGAAATAAGAATTGTATCTGTGTATGACATTGTTGATTGTCCATTATCTGAAATATGTTTATTAATATACAGTAAATAGAGACATAGAGAGAAAGTACAGTGCAAATGTTTTAGGCTGGTATTGAAAAAATGATGCCAAGTAAAAATGCTTTAAAAGATGGAAGCATTAATAGTTTATTTTTATCAATTAACAAAATGCCTTTGCCTTCAGAACAGCATCTCTTCTACTACGTATGCTTACAATTTTTGGAGGAGTTCGGCAGCGAGGTTATTACAAACATTTTGGAGAACTAACCACAGGTTTTTTTTTGGATGTAGACTTGTGCTGAACAAATCCTCAACTCCATTTGCTGAAATGCATTTCCAAACTTGCAAGGATCCTCCACCATGCTTCACTGTTTGCTGCAGAAATTTATTTTTGTACCTCTCTCTAGTCACTCGGTGAACAAACTGCCTTCTGTTCCTGTCAAATATTTAAAATTTTAACTCATCAGTCCATAGCAATTCCTAAGTTTTCATGCAGAGATTGGTTGTTTTGCCTTGTTTCCAAAGCGAAGGTATTGCTTTCTGCCATAATTCTTTTATAATGACCACTTCATGCCAGAATTCTCAAAACATTAGATTGGTGTAGCTGGGTACCACTGGCTGCTGCCAATTCTGAACTGATGGCACTGCTAGACATCTTCCAATTTTTACAGAAAGTGCAGTAGTTTTCATTTTAATTACAGTGTCTATGTTCCTCAAGGTTGACCATTTCTTGTTGTTTCGTCAAGAGAACTTGAATAGGTACACTTCAACTGTGAGACAGAATCTAAAAATAAAAAAACAGAAAACCACATTGTATGATTTTTTCAATAATTAAACGGAATTTTTATTGTATGAAATAAATATTTGTCCTGACCGGTTCCCCGCACCCTCTCCTGTTCATTCCCTGCCGCCTCTCCATGTGTACCTGATTCCTGCTCGCAGCGAATAAAGGATTCTAAGCACAGCATCTTCGAGGGTGAGTGCCATATCTTCTTTATTGTTTCACTGTCAGTCAAGTCTTCGATCCTCTGTGGATTTTCATTGAGCACCACTCCTAGCTGTTTTCTCTGGATAGTGTTGCAGTCTACTCCGCTGCCGCTTATTTAAACACCTGTGAAAAGTTTGCGGATCTAGTGCCGCACGGCTACCATTTTCTTGGTTTGGTTCTTGTTGAAATAAATATTTGATCACCTACCAACCAGCACAAATTCTGTATAAAAGACACCTATCCACTGTACTGCTGTGATCATACATAAACAGGGAAATGGGCCCTGCACTGTGTCTAGCGCTGGGACTCTATCCCTGCTCCCAAAGGTGCCTCTGAAGGTTAGGAGTTTTGGGCCACTAGCCTTACTGTTCTCCTTTTATACTCTAAGCTGTCCCTTACCCCCTCCCCAGGAGGCCTAGGACAAAAATGCCATTGTACAGACACTTACAGACAAACAGGGATAACAGAAAGAAACTAACATAAAACACTCACCCAAAAGTACATAAGTATAGTAGGAATGTACAAACCAAATGGGAATAGGAACATAAGAAAAGCATACACCCAAAAAAAGCATGCAAAAATATCCAGCAGCAAAAACGACCTCCAACTCAGCACAGCGACTCCAAGGAGCTAGGAAGTAAAACTTTCACTGGCGAGGAAGAGAAGGTCTGGCAAGATTTTATAGCAAGAGGAAATAACTGTGTCAGGAACAGCTGTGAGATGGAGCTGGAGCTGCAAGTTTCTAACCAGCATAGAGAGGGTCGCTAACCTGTTCAGAACCAAAGGAAACACAAACACATAGGCTAAATTGAAGATCTGCAATTCACAATATGCAGTGATCTTCTAACCTAAGATCTCCTAGGAGAACGAGAACCACTCATGACATTCGCACACTCAATCAATCACACTCCAACCTCTCCACCATGGCCAAGACCAAAAAGCTGTCTAAGGACACCAGGGACAAAATTGTAGACCTGCACAAGGCCGGAATGGGCTACAGGACAATAGGCAAGTAGCTTTGTGAGAAGGCAACAACTTATTGGTGCAAGTATTAGAAAATGGATGAAACACAAGATGACTGTCAATCTTCCTTGGTCTGGGGCTCAATGCAAGATATCACTTCGTAGTGCAAGGATGATTGTGAGAAAAGTCAGGAATCAGCCCAGAATTATATGGGAGGATCTGATCAATGACCTGAAGAGAGCTTGGACCACAGTCTCAAACATTACCATTAGTAATACACTACGCCGTCATGGATTAAAATCCTGCAAGGCACGCAAGGTCTCCTTGATCTCACATACTCATGTCCAGGCCCTTTTAAAGTTTGCCAATGACCATCTGGATGAGCTAGAGGAGGCATGAAGAAGGTCATGTGGTGAGATGAGACAAAAATAGAACTTTTTAGTATCAACTCGTCACCATGTTTGGAGGAAGGTGTAGGATGACTACAACCCCAAGAACACCTCTCAACCATGAAGCATAGTGGGAGAAACATCATACTTTTGGGGTGCTTTTCTGCAAATAGGGCAGGATGACTGTACCCTATTGAAGGGAGGATGGATGGGGTCATGTATTTCGAGATTTTGGCCAACAACCTCCTTCCCTCAGTAAGAGCATTCAAGATGGGTCATGGCTGGGTCTTCCAACATGACAATGACCCAAAACACACAGCCATGGCAACCAAGCAGTGACTCCGTATGAGGCATTTCAAGGTCCTTGAGTGGCCTTACCAGTTTCCAGACTTGAACCTAATAGAAAATCTTTGAAGGGAGCTGAAACTCAATGTTGTCCAGTGATGATCCAAAACCTGAGAGATTTGGAGAAGATCTGTATGGAGGAGTGGGCCGAAATCCCTGCTGCAGTGTATGCAATCTTAGTCAAGAACTACAGGAAACATCTGACCTCTGTAAATGCAAACAAAAGGTTTCAGTACCAAATATTAACTTCTGTTTTTCTGTTGAATTAAATATTTATTTCATGCAATATACAAATTCATTATGTGAAAATCATAAAATGTTATTTTCTCGATTCTGTCTCTCACAGTTGAAGGTATTTGCGATAAAAATTACAGACTTCTCCATTCTTTGTAGGTGGGAAAACTTGCAAAATTAGCAGTGTATCAAAAATGTATTTTCCCCACTTTAGATAGATAGATAATAGATAGAACATTCACAAAAATCATGGATTCCATTTTTCCCATCTCATATGACATCTGTTTGGCCATATTGAAAAGTGAGTCAAGGACTATCCAGAATTAAGGTATACCTTGGTTGGAGAGCTTTTTAATTTCTTGATAGTGGTATTCATGTGTTTATATATTTATATATTTAAATCAATCGATCATGTAAAAAAAATCGTCGTTACCAATATAATCTAAGTTTTATTGTAAATTATCCAAAAAATGATGTGGATTGAACATGTGATAAATACATGCAGTAGATTTGATATGACAAACAAAAAGTTGTTATACTTGCCTGTGCCAACATATACATATTTTAATTAAACTCTATTTTCAAGTTATATATCTATTTTGTTTGATATTTAATGAAATAGGAAATGAAGCAAAATAAGCCATTTAAACTCTATATGAATCATATGAAAGTTTCATCTCATGAAAAGATATAAAATCTAGTACCTTTGAAAGTACATTGCTGACACTGAGGAAAAGAGATAAGGAAAACACATTTGCTAAAGTTCAGTTAAAAGACTTAGATAAGCTTACTACTTCATAAAAAAAACAGATTAACCCCTTAATCCCATATGACGTACTATCCCGTCCAGGTGACCTGGGACTTAATTCCCATGGACGGGATAGTACGTCATATGCGATCGGCCGCGCTCACGGGGCGAGCGCGGCCGATCGCGGCCGGGTGTCAGCTGCCTATCGCAGCTGACATCCGGCACTATGTGCCAGGAGCGGTCACGGACCGCTCCCGGCACATTAACCCCCGGCACACCGCGATCAAAGATGATCGCGGTGTGCCGGCGGTGCAGGGAAGCATCGCGCAGGGAGGGGGCTCCCTGCGGGCTTCCCTGAGACGATCGGTACACGGTGATGTGCTCACCGTGTACCGAGCGTCTTCTCCCTGCAGTCCCCGGATCCAAAATGGCCGCCGGGCTGCATCCGGGTCCTGCAGGGAGCACTTCCGGGTCAGGATCAGGCTGCAGCTGCAGCTCTAATCCTGCCCGGCTGTATGTCAGATCACCGATCTGATAGAGTGCTGTGCACACTGTCAGATCGGTGATCTGTGATGTCCCCCCCTGGGACAAAGTGAAAAAGTTAAAAAAAAAATTTCCACACTTGTAAAAAAAAATAAAAAAAAAATTACTAAATAAAGCAGAAAAAAAAAAATATTATTCCCATAAATACATTTCTTTACATAAAAAAAAAACAAAAAAAACAATAAAAGTACACATATTTAGTATCGCCGCGTCCGTAACGACCCGACCTATAAAACTGGCCCACTAGTTAACCCCTTCAGTGAACACCGTAAGAAAAAAAAAAAAAAAACGAGCCAAAAAACAACGCTTTATTATCATAACGCTGAACAAAAAGTGGAATAACACGCGATCAAAAAGACGGATATAAATAACCATGGTACCTCTGAAAACGTCATCTTGTCCCGCAAAAAACGAGCCGCCATATAGCATCATAACCAAAAAAATAAAAAAGTTATAGTCCTGAGAATAAAGCGATGCCAAAATAATTATTTTTTCTATAAAATAGCTTTTATCGTATAAAAGCGCCAAAACATAAAAAAAATGATATAAATGAGGTATCGCTGTAATCGTACTGACCCGAAGAATAAAACTGCTTTATCAATTTTACCAAACGTAGAACGGTATAAACGCATCCCCCAAAAGAAATTCATGAATAGCTGGTTTTTGGTCATTCTGCCTCACAAAAAATCGGAATAAAAAGCGATCAAAAACTGTCACATGTCCGAAAATGTAACCGATAAAAACGTCAACTCGTCCCGCAAAAAACAAGACCTCACATGACTCTGTGGACCAAAATATGGAAAAATTATAGGTCTCAAAATGTGGAGACGCAAAAACTTTTTTGCTATAAAAAGCGTCTTTTAGTGTGTGACGGCTGCCAATCATAAAAATCCGATATAAAAAACTCGCTATAAAAGTAAATCAAACCCCCCTTCATCACCCCCTTAGTTAGGCTAGGTTCACATTGCGTTAATGGGTTAACGCTAACGGACAGCGTTGCACGGCGAAAATGTCACAATTAACGCCGTGCAACGGGTCCGTTAGCACAACCATTGACAGCAATGTGATTTTCGGGTGTAGCGCATCGCTAGAGCGTGCCATTTTCGGCTCGCGCTAGCAAGGTGCCGTTCTTTTGTGGCGCGCCTCAGACGCTGCTTGCAGCGTCCGCGGCGCGCCCGAGGTCCGATCCCCGATCTTCCAGAGCGGGGACGTTAACGCGACCACTAAACACGACACCTAAAAAGACATTGCGTTAGCGCAATCCGCTAGTGCTAAACGGATTTCCCTAATGCAATGTGAACCTAGCCTTAGGGAAAAATAATAAAATTAAAAAAAATGTATTTATTTCCATTTTCCCATTAGGGTTAGGGTTAGGGCTAGGGTTAGGGTTAGGGTTTGTATTACATTTACGGTTGGGATTAGAATTAGGGGTGTGTCAGGGTTAGGTGTGTGGTTAGGGTTACAGTTGGGATTAGGGTTAGGGGTGCGTTTGGATTAGGGTTTCAGTTATAATTGGGGGTTTCCACTGTTTAGACACATCAGGGGCTCTCCAAACGCGACATGGCGTCCGATCTCAATTCCAGCCAATTCTGCATTGAAAAAGTAAAACAGTGCTCCTTCACTTCCGAGCTCTCCCGTGCGCCCAAACAGGGGTTTACCCCAACATATGGGGTATCATCGTACTCGAGACAAATTGGACAACAACTTTATGGGTCCAAGTTCTCTTGTTATCCTTGGGAAAATAAAAATTTGGGGGGCTAAAAATCATTTTTGTGGGAAAAAAAAGGATTTTTTATTTTCACGGCTCTGCGTTGTAAACTGTAGTGAAACACTTGGGGGTTCAAAGTTTTCACAACACATCTAGATAAGTTCCATGGGAGGTCTAGTTTCAATATGGGGTCACTTGTGGGTGGTTTCTACTGTTTGGGTACATCAGGGGCTCTGCAAATGCAACGTGACGCCTGCAGACCAATCCATCTAAGTCTGCATTCCAAATGGCGCTCCTTCCCTTCCGAGCTCTGCCATGCGCCCAAACAGTGGTTCCCCCCCACATACGGGGTATCAGCGTACTCAGGACAAATTGAACAACAACTTTTGGGGTCCAATTTATTCTGTTACCCTTGTAAAAATACAAAGCTGGGACTAAAAAATCATTTTTGTGAAAAAAAAAAAGAATTTTTATTTTCACGGCTCTGCGTTATAAACTGTAGTGAAACACTTAGGGGTTCAAAGTTCTCACAACACATCTAGATAAGTTCCTTGGGAGGTCTAGTTTCTAATATGGGGTCACTTGTGGGGGGTTTGTACTGTTTGGGTACATCAGGGGCTCTGCAAATGCAACGTGACTCCTGCAGACCAATCCATCTAAGTCTGCATTCCAAATGGCGCTCCTTCCCTTCCGAGCTCTGCCATGCGCCCAAACAGTGGTTCCCCCCCACATATGGGGTATCAGCGTACTCAGGACAAATTGGACAACAACTTTTGGGGTCCAATTTATTATGTTACCCTTGTGAAAATACATAACTGGGGGCTAAAAAATAATTTTTGCGAAAAAAAAAAATAAATTATTTTAACGGCTCTGCGTTATAAACTGTAGTGAAACATTTGGGGGTTCAAAGCTCTCAAAACACATCTAGATAAGTTCCTTATGGGGTCTAGTTTCCAAAATGGTGTCACTTGTGGGGGGTTTTAATGTTTAGGCACATCAGGGGCTCTCCAAACCAACATGGCGTCCCAACTTAATTCCAGTCAATTTTGCATTGAAAAGTCAAATGGCGCTCCTTCCCTTCCGAGCTCTGCTATGCACCCAAAAAGTGGTTTACCCCCACATATGGGGTATCGTCGCACTCAGGACAAATTGCACAACAACTTTTGTGGTCTAATTTCTTCTCTTACCCTTGGGAAAATAAAAAATTGGGGGCGAAAAGATCATTTTTGTGAAAAAATAAGATTTTTTATTTTTACGGCTCTGCATTATAAACTTCTGTGAAGCACTTGTTGGGTCAAAGTGCTCACCACACATCTAGATAAGTTCCTTAAGGGGTCTACTTTTCAAAATGGTGTCACTTGTGAGGGGTTCCAATGTTTAGGCACATCAGGGGCTCTCCAAACGCAACATGGCGTCCCATCTCAATTCCAGTCAATTTTGCATTGAAAAGTCAAATGGCGCTCCTTCCCTTCCGAGCTCTGCCATACGCCCAAACAATGGTTTACACCCATATATGGGGTATCAGCGTACTCAGGACAAATTGGCCAACAATTTTTGAGGTCCAATTTCTTCTCTTACTCTTGGGAAAATAAAAAATTGGGGGCGAAAAGATCATTTTTGTGAAAAAATATGATTTTTTATTTTTACGGCTCTGCATTATAAACTTCTGTGAAGCAATTGGTGGGTCAAAGTGGTCACCACACATCTAGATAAGTTCCTTAGGGTGTCTACTTTCCAAAATGGTGTCACTTGTGGGGGGGTTTCAATGTTTAGGCACATCAGTGGCTCTCCAAACGCAACATGGTGTCCCATCTCAATTCCTGTCAATTTTGCATTTAAAAGTCAAATGGCGCTCCTTCCCTTCCGAGCTCTGCCATGCGCCCAAACAGTGGTTTACTCCCACATATGGGCTATCAGCGTACTCAGGACAAATTGGACAACAACTTTTGGGGTCCATTTTATCCTGTTACCCTTGGTAAAATAAAACAAATTGGAGCTGAAATAAATTTTGTGTGAAAAAAAGTTAAATATTCATTCTTATTTAAACATTCCAAAAATTCCTGTGAAACCCCTGAAGGGTTAATAAACTTCTTGAATGTGGTTTTGAGCACCTTGAGGGGTGCAGTTTTTAGAATGGTCTCACACTTGGGTATTTTCTATCATATAGACCCCTCAAAATGACATCAAATGAGATGTGGTCCCTAAAAAAAAATGGTGTTGTAAAAATGAGAAATTGCTGGTCAACTTTTAACCCTTATAACTCCCTAACAAAAAAAAATTTTGGTTCCAAAATTGTGCTGATGTAAAGTAGACATGTGGGAAATGTTACTTATTAAGTATTTTGCGTGAGATATCTCTGTGATTTAAGGGCATAAAAATTTAAAGTTGGAAAATTGCAAAACTTTCTAAATTTTCGCCAAATTTCCGTTTTTTTCACAAATAAACGCAAGTTATATCGAATAAATGTTACTACTAAAATGAAGTACAATATGTCACGAGAAAACAATGTCAGAATCGCCAAGATCCGTTGAAGCGTTCCAGAGTTATAACCTCATAAAGGGACAGTGGTCAGAATTGTAAAAATTGGCCCGGTCATTAACGTGCAAACCACCCTCGGGGCTTAAGGGGTTAAATATCCGTATTTATTTTGTCAAATCATTTCATCAGTTAGAAATAGAAGCAGAGCAGAGGTTCCATTTGGTTTCATGGAAATGCACATTTACATTTCACAAAAAGTCTTCTTGCAGAATCAAGTTTTCAGCATCATGAGTGATAACCCTGCTTCTTCCTGTCATAGACTGAGAACTCCACTAAATAGCAATGGCAGGTGCCAAGGTACAATGTTTTAAAGCCACCTTTCCCTACATTCCAACTTTTGACATGCACTTGTGTTATAGGAAGAAATGTTATTTTCATCACATACGATCCTGAAGTTTTGCATTTTTAGGAGACGCAAAAGAAATAATAAGCCATGCATCCCGTCACCACTGACAGTTGTTAACACAGAAAGGCTACAATAAATAGAATATTTACAGTTCTAGAGTATCCTAGTATGTTAGTTTGTTGAAACAGAAAAAATTATACAATTAAAATCTAATACTGAGTACAATTTCATTTACTTTACATTGATTTTCTAATACCGTATTAATAGAGAAGTTTCTTTGTTCAGAATCTTTATTGATCAGCCAGTGTGGAGTTTGACTACTCTCGCTATGGACCTCAGTATGTCTGTGCAATAAATGGATGATCCACTGATTATAAGTTATATTTCCATTTGGTGAGTTGGTCCATAGAATCATACCAAGCGGCATCTTGTGATTAGCTTATTTGCAGAGTTCCTTCTATCAAAAAGTCATTGTGAAAAGCATATAACCCATTTTAATATACTAAGAAATACTCACAGGTTACAAGATTGGGTTAAAGACAAGATGGTTTTCCGCTATTCTAGGTAGTAGGATGTATTGTAATGTGATGCATTATGATTTTACTGCGCTTGCTCCCACTTCCATGCTGTTATTTCAAAGCCAAATTGGCAGTTATTTAGAAAGACGATTATAGTGCACACAGATGCACCATAGTAATGTTTCTGTATAATGGGAGTTACTTTTTAACACAGGGCCACAAAAAAGATGTAAAAGGGTACTTACATGAATACATTACCAGGATAACCGTCAGTGCATAACTACATCACCAGAAGCAAGTTTTGAGAAGTTCTAAGACTATGATGAGGCATTGTAAAGGTTCTGATCCACAAACTCAATGTGAGCACACCATGTTTTACGTTTACATAGCCATGTAGCATGTCATGTGACCAGTTATGAATTGCTACATGTGTACAAATCAGAATACCATCAGTGCATATATACAAGGCCATAACCACAATCAGTA
The DNA here is from genome assembly GCF_032444005.1 of Ranitomeya imitator. Lineage (NCBI taxonomy): Eukaryota > Metazoa > Chordata > Amphibia > Anura > Dendrobatidae > Ranitomeya > Ranitomeya imitator. The sequence goes on along the minus strand of NC_091287.1, from coordinate 87,270,062 downwards.
CATGAATATATCACCGGAACCACAATCAGTACATGAATACTTGATCAAAACCACCATCGGTAGAGTAATACTTTGATTTCTGTAGTAAGCATGGCAATTGCAATATCAAGTCAGCCCCATATGCACTTGAATCTACACAATGAGCATTGAGCAATAAGAATGAAAATCCCTTCGTTCTTGAGAACGGAGAGGAGTTTTAATGAGATTAAAACTGCAAAGTTGCTTGGTTTTACAAGCACTTCACAATTTTAACTATTATTTATGTTGAACTTGAAGCAAGCGCATTAACCTTTCACTGCTGGTAAGTGGGTGTATCAAAATTATCAAAAGTTTTCTGTGACATGGATTTACTAAATTTCTAATCACTTACAGTTGGTTTGCATCTCTATCGTCGCAAGGCCAGAATTATCTCACACAACATTTCTTTCATAGCAATATTAAATACCTTGCCATTTTTGATCGCTTAGATCCATTACAACTGTTATCTCTGTGTTTTGAAGCTTTTGTCCATACAATCATACAGTAGACTGGACTGCTTAGCACTAGGAGAAATAATGTCATTGAGATAAACATCTCTCTGAATCTCTGAGTATGCACCGTATCTTTGCAGTACAGGGAAATTGTGGAGAGTAAACAAACCTTATTTATAATAGCATTAGTATGGTCTACAGTGTTATGTTAACCACTATCTACAGCAGAGGTGTCAAACTGCATTCCTCGAGGGCCGCAAACAGGTCATGTTTTCAGGATTTCCTTGTATTGCACAAGGTGCTGGAATCATTCTGTGCAGGTGATTAAATTATCACCTGTGCAATACAAGGAAATCCTGAAAACATGACCTGTTTGCGGCCCTCGAGGAATGCAGTTTGACACCTCTGATCTACACAGTTGCCCCTTGTTTGGCTGATCATGTTTTTCCTACAGAGTTTCCCTTGTTTTCTGGTAAAAGGGAAATTTCTTGGGTTCTCCTTGGCAATAGGTATACACTTGTGTAATGCTCTTACTACTTCAGCCCTTATGGTGATTGCACTGTGAATACAAGTTATTACCCATCTACAGCACATGTGATAAATAACTGGTCTCTAGGGATCACACTGATCCTGAGAACAGGACTTTTGAATCCTCCATTTTAATCAATGGATTGATGGTTGGACATGCGCATCAGCACTCCTTAAATTTTTTATAGGAGTGCCAGATATTGCCACATGCTGTACTCAGCCAGTCTCCCAGACAATACTGTACAAAGAGCTGCAGTGTGCTTATAAGGCACCATTTTCAATCAGGTCAATCCAGAGCCCCATTCTGTGGATCACTCGGAATGAAATTTGTGCAACCCATGCAAGTAACAAGTTGTCATCTATCCTATGAATAAGTGATAACTTGCCTTTGTGGGACAACCAGAGTTAACTCTCGGATATTAAAAGTAGGGTCTTTTCTGAATGGGCCAACTATTAATAATACAAATTATTTTTAAAACTAACCTTAAAAAAAGAGGAAAACCTGGTGACGAGGCAAGTCTCTTTATTTCTATCATTAACCCCTCTGTGACCTTAGACTTACTATCCCGTCGAGGTGCCCTGGGCTTATCTGACCCTGGACGGGATAGTACGTCATAGCCGATCGGCCGCGCTCACGGGGGGAGCGCGGCCGATCGCGGCCGGGTGTCAGCTGCTTATCGCAGCTGACATCCGGCAATATGTGCCAGGAGCGGTCACGGACCGCCCCCGGCACATTAACCCCTGGCACACTGCGATCAAAGATGATCGCGATGTGCCGGCGGTGCAGGGAAGCACCGCGCAGGGAGGGGGCTCCCTGCGGGCTTCCCTGAGACCCCCGGAGCAACGCGATGTGATCGCGTTGCTGCGAGGGTCTCACCTCCCTCCCTGCTCCCTCCAGCCCCGGATCCAAGATGGCCGCGGATCCGGGTCCTGCAGGGAGGGAGGTGGCTTCACAGAAGCCTGCTCAGAGCAGGCACTGTGAAGCCTGCAGCGCTGCATGTCAGATCAGTGATCTGACAGAGTGCTGTGCAAACTGTCAGATCACTGATCTGTGATGTCCCCCCCTGGGACAAAGTAAAAAAGTAAAAAAAAAATTTTCCAAATGTGTAAAAAAAATTAAAAAAAATATTCCAAAATAATGAAAAAAAAAAAAATATTATTCCCATAAATACATTTCTTCATCTAAATAAAAAAAAACAATAAAAGTACACATATTTAGTATCGCCGCGTCCGTAACGACCCGACCTATAAAACTGTCCCACTAGTTAACCCCTTCAGTAAACACCGTAAGAAAAAAAAAAAAAACGTGGCAAAAAACAAAGCTTTATTATCATACCGCCGAACAAAAAGTGGAATAACACGCGATCAAAAGGACAGATATAAATAACCATGGTACCGCTGAAAGCGTCATATTGTCCCGCAAAAAAAGAGCCGCCATACAGCATCATCAGCAAAAAAATAAAAAAGTTATAGTCCTGAGAATAAAGCGATGCAAAAATAATTATTTTTTCTGTAAAATAGTTTTTATCGTATAAAAGCGCCAAACCATAAAAAAATGATATAAATGAGGTATCGCTGTAATCGTACTGACCCGAAGAATAAAACTGATTTATCAATTTTACCAAACGCGGAACGGTATAAACGCCTCCCCCAATAGAAATTAATGAATAGCTGGCTTTTGGTCATTCTTCCTCACAAAAATCGGAATAAAAAGCGATCAAAAAATGTCACGTGCCCAAAAATGTTTTCAATAAAAACGTCAACTCGTCCCGCAAAAAACAAGACCTCACATGACTCTGTGGACCAAAATATGGAAAAATTATAGCTCTCAAAATGTGGTATTGCAAAAAATATTTTTTGCAATAAAAAGGGTCTTTCAGTGTGTGACGGCTGCCAATCATAAAAATCCGCTAAAAAACTCGCTATAAAAGTAAATCAAACCCCCCTTCATCACCCCCTTAGTTAGGGAAAAATAAAAAAAATGTATTTATTTCCATTTTCCCATTAGGGCTAGGGTTAGGGCTAGGGTTAGGGCTAGGGCTAGGGTTAGGGCTAGGGTTAGGGCTAGGGTTAGGGCTAGGGTTAGGGCTAGGGTTAGGGCTAGGGTTAGGGCTAGGGTTAGGGTTAGGGTTAGGGCTAGGGTTAGGGCTAGGGTTAGGGCTAGGGTTAGGGTTAGGGTTAGGGCTAGGGTTAGGGCTAGGGTTAGGGTTAGGGTTGGGGCTACAGTTAGGGTTGGGGCTAAAGTTAGGGTTAGGGTTTAGATTACATTTACAGTTGGGAATAGGGTTGGGATTAGGGTTAGGGGTGTGTCAGTGTTAGAGGTGTGGTTAGGGTTACCGTTGGAATTAGGGTTAGGGGTGTGTTTAGATTAGGGTTTCAGTTATAATTGGGGGGTTTCCACTGTTTCGGCACATCAGGGGCTCTCCAAACACGACATGGCGTCCGATCTCAATTCCAGCCAATTCTGCGTTGAAAAAGTAAAACTGTGCTCCTTCCCTTCCGAGCTCTCCTGTGTGCCCAAACAGGGGTTTACCCCAACATATGGGGTATCAGCGTACTCAGGACAAATTGGACAACAACTTTTGTGGACCAATTTCTCCTGTTACCCTTGGGAAAATACAAAACTGGGGGCTAAAAAATAATTTTTGTGGGAAAACAAAAAGATTTTTTATTTTCACGGCTCTGCGTTATAAACTGTAGTGAAACACTTGGGGGTTCAAAGTTCTCACAACACATCTAGATAAGTTCATTGAGGGGTCTAGTTTCCAATATGGGGTCACTTGTGGGGGGTTTCTACTGTTTAGGTACATTAGGGGCTCTGCAAACGCAATGTGACGCCTGCAGACCAATCCATCTAAGTCTGCATTCCAAATGATGCTCCTTCCCTTCCGAGCCCTCCCATGCGCCCAAACGGTGGTTCCCCTCCACATATTGGGTATCAGCGTACTCAGGACAAATTGGACAACAACATTTAGGGTCCAATTTCTCCTGCTAACCTTGGAAAAATACAAAACTGGGGGCTAAAATATAATTTTTGTGGAAAAAAATATTTTTTATTTGCATGGCTCTGCGTTATAAACTGTAGTGAAATACTTGGGGGTTCAAAGCTCTCACAACACATCAAGATGAGTTCCTTAGGGGGTCTACTTTCCAAAATGGTGTCACTTGTGGGGGGTTTCTACTGTTTAGGTACATTAGGGGCTCTGCAAACGCAATGTGACGCCTGCAGACCATTCCATCTAAGTCTGCATTCCAAATGGCGCTCCTTCCCTTCCGAGCCCTCCCATGCGCCCAAACGGTGGTTCCCCCCCACATATGGGGTATCAGCGTACTCAGGACAAATTGGACAACAACTTTTGGGGTCCAATTTCTCCTGTTACCCTAGGGAAAATACAAAACTGGGGGCTAAAAAATAATTTTTGTGGGAAAAAAATTTTGTTTTATTTTTATGGCTCTGCATTATAAACTTCTGTGAAGCCCTTGGTGGGTCAAAGTGCTCACCACACATCCAGATAAGTTCCTTAGGGGGTCCACTTTCCAAAATGGTGTCACTTGTGGGGGGTTTCAATGTTTAGGCACATCAGTGGCTCTCCAAACGCAACATGGCGTCCCATCTCAATTCCTGTCAATTTTGCATTGAAAAGTCAAACGGCGCTCCTTCCCTTCCGAGCTCTCCCATGCGCCCAAACAGTGGTTTACTGCCACATATGGGGTATCAGCGTACTCGGGACAAATTGGACAACAACTTTTGAGGTCCAATTTCTTCTCTTACCCTTGGAAAAATAAAAAATTGGGGGCAAAAATATAATTTTTGTGAAAAAATATGATTTTTTATTTTTACGGTTCTGCATTATAAACTTCTGTGAAACACTTGGTGGGTCAAAGTGCTCACCACACCTCTAGATAAGTTCCTTAGGGGGTCTACTTTCCAAAATGGTGTCACTTGTGGGGGGTTTCAATGTTTAGGCACATCAGTGGCTCTCCAAACGCAACATGGCGTCCCATCTCAATTTCTGTCAATTTTGCATTGAAAAGTCAAACTGCGCTCCTTCCCTTCCGAACTCTCCCATGCGCCCAAACAGTGGTTTACTGCCACATATGGGGTATCAGCGTACTCAGGACAAATTGGACAACAACTTTTGAGGTCCAATTTCTTCTCTTACCCTTGGAAAAATAAAATATTGGGGGCAAAAATATAATTTTTGTGAAAAAATATGATTTTTTATTTTTACGGTTCTGCATTATAAACTTCTGTGAAGCACTTGGTGGGTCAAAGTGCTCACCACACATCCAGATAAGTTCCTTAGGGGGTCTACTTTCCAAAATGGTGTCACTTGTGGGGGGTTTCAATGTTTAGGCACATCAGTGGCTCTCCAAACGCAACATGGCGTCCCATCTCAATTCCTGTCAATTTTGCATTGAAAAGTCAAATAGCGCTCCTTCCCTTCCGAGCTCTCCCATGCGCCCAAACAGTGGTTTACTGCCACATATGGGGTATCAGCGTACTCAGGACAAATTGGACAACAACTTTTTGGGTCCAATTTCTCCTGTTACCCTTGGTAAAATAAAACAAATTGGAGCTGAAGTAAATTTTTTGTGTAAAAAAGTTAAATGTTCATTTTTATTTAAACATTCCAAAAATTCCTATTAAACACCTGAAGGGTTAATAAACTTCTTGAATGTGGTTTTGAGCACCTTGAGGGGTGCAGTTTTTAGAATGGTGTCACACTTGGGTATTTTCTATCATATAGACCCCTCAAAATGACTTCAAATGAGACGTGGTCCCTAAAAAAAATGGTGTTGTAAAAATGAGAAATTGCTGGTCAACTTTTAACCCTTATAACTCCCTAACAAAAAAAAAATTGGTTCCAAAATTATGCTGATGTAAAGGAGACATGTGGGAAATGTTACTTATTAAGTATTTTGTGTGACATATCTCTGTGATTTAATTGCATAAAAATTCAAAGTTTGAAAATTGCGAAATTTTCAAAATTTTCGCCAAATTTCCGTTTTTTTCACAAATAAACGCAGGTACTATCAAAGAAATTTTACCACTATCATGAAGTACAATATGTCACGAGAAAACATTGTCAGAATCACCAGGATCCGTTGAAGCGTTTCAGAGTTATAACCTCATAAAGGGACAGTGGTCAGAATTGTAAAAATTGGCCTGGTCATTGACGTGCAAACCACCCTTGGGGGTAAAGGGGTTAAGGGGCTGGCCCGGAGCAACATTTCTAGGATACTGGAATACTGCTGGAATACCTACAGATCATAACATTGGGAATTTTCTGTACACATATCTCATTATCTTTCCAGTAATAATCTGAGCACTCTATAAGAACAATGTAAATACCGTAAGAACATCCAAACCTACGAAGTTTTTAATTTACCTTCTTCTTAGCCCATTCACGTTACAGATACGTTCTTTAGAATTGATATGTAGTTTTTAAGGACTGTTAGTTAAAGGCTATGATACAGCTGGAGCTTTATGTTCTTAGAGTAATTATTTAGAGACATTATAGACAGTAGTTTCTGGACATGTATACATTATTTAGAATCATGCATACCCTACAATTCTGGAAAGCTATGCGTCCCTCTTTTTCACATGTCATTTGCACTTTATTATTTTGTTTATATAAATATTTGTTTTTGCAAAACAATTCAGCTAAAATTAAATGTGAATCCTGCCAGAAAAAGCCTTTTTGTTTCTCTTAAGATGTGGAATTCTCTGCTACAGCCTTATACTGCGTGCTTGAAGGATTAACAGTAAGTGACATTTTACACATCACTCGAAAGACACTAAATTAGTGACCTTGTACATATATTCATATAAAAGATGGAAAAATAAACATCAGCAAGGTAGAAACAATATTGAATGTACATCTCCAAATGTTCTACAATATGCAATGTATCGTTAGAAAATAGCATCAATCCATGTCTTGTGTTAAATTTAAGATGACAGATCTTGATTATGAAGCTCTAACAGAAAAGTATTACCTTATTCTTTGGTTACTTGGTTAAAGGATATTTTTATCTACAATACATTTTCTGTTTACAGACAGCAAAACTCTTTCAAGGGTCATGAGATTGTATCATATGTGTTAATGTAACATGCTATCTGGAAATGCTTTTACACTCTATTGGTTACCTTTAACCCCTTTCTGACATCAGACGTACTATCCCGTCCAGGTGGGGTGGGCCCCCATGACCAGGGACGGGATAGTACGTCATGCCCTTTAATGCGACACTGCGACTTAAGTCGCGGTGATCACATTAAAATTCCGACGCCATCTTACCTCAGGGAAGATGGCCTCGGCATCCTGGGGTATGGCGTCCCCTCCCCCGCCTCCCGATCGCTGTGATTGGCTGTTCAATTCTGAACAGCCAATCACAGCCTTTCTCATTGTTTCAGCCAATCAGCTTGGCTGAAACAGTGAGGTTCCAGGCTAGGATCGAGTACCGATGTACTCGATCCTGGGGCCGGTGCCTGGCAACCCAGGCACCGGCCAAAACCCCCGGATTGGCGCGATCGACGATCACATCGATCGCGCCAATCGCAGGGCATAGCGGTGGTGTTACCGCGCTGTGCCCTGCCTGAAAGTGCCTGATCCGGAGCCACAGGGCAGCTGAGGAAGGCTCCGGATCCTGCAGCTGTGATTGGCGCGATCGATGTGATCGTCGATCGCGCCAATCAGGAACAGTCCTGCCGGATCGGCGCGATCGACGATCACATCGATCGCCGTCGATCGCGCCGATCGCAGGGCACAGCGGCGATGTTACCGCGCTGTGCCCTGCTTGGAAATCCAGCCTCATCTGCCTGCCACCTCCCCCACCACCTCCTGCAGCTCTGCCAATCAGGGCACAGCAGCGGTGTGCCCGCGCTGTGCCCTGATGGTGACCTGCCGGTCACCTGCCGGTCACTTGCTGGTGACCTGCCGGTGACCTGCCTATGATCGGAGCTGTGAGCTCCGATCATAGGCTGGTGCCTAGCGACACCGGCGTCACCAGGGCCACCTCTGATTGGTGGGATCGATGTGATCATTCGATCCCACCAATGACAGGTCACAGCAGCGGTGTGACCGCTCTGTGACCTGTCTCACCTGTCCCTGACCTGTCTGACTGCTCTTCAGGAATCCTCACACTTGGTGAGGATTCCTGAAGAGCGGTCACGCTGACAGATCCCCTCCTGTGCTGAGACTTGTGGTGCCACAGTAGCCTGTGACACCACAATTCTTGCTAAAGAAAGAAGACAGAAGAAAGAAGACAGAAGAAAGAAGAGAGACTACAACCGTAAGTGTTCATCCCCGATCCCGGCCCGATCTTACTTCACCCCCCCTTACCCCTCCCCCCCATCCCCTTCCCCCTCCACCCCCACTTTGCGCCGCGTCCGTCCGTGCCCAAATATAGCAGCCGCCGAGCGTTGATTGGTGACGCAGTTCACCGATCAACACTCGTGCTCGCTTTTCTTTCCCACATCCCCGTCCACGCACCCCGCCGCTGCGTCTGAACCCGTGCCTTTCATTTTTTTTTTTTTCCCACATCCCCATCCACGCACCCCGCCGCTGCATCTGAACCCGTGCCTTTCATTTCTTTTTTTTTTTCCCACATCCCCGTCCACGCACTCCGCCGCTGCGTCTGAACCCGTGCCTTTCATTTCTTTTTTTTTTTTCCCACATCCCCGTCCACGCACTCCGCCGCTGCGTCTGAACCCGTGCCTTTCATTTCTTTTTTTTTTTTCCCACATCCCCGTCCACGCACCCCGCCGCTGCGTCTGAACCCGTGCCTTTCATTTCTTTTTTTTTTTCCCACATCCCCATCCACGCACTCCGCCGCTGCGTCTGAACCCGTGCCTTTCATTTCTTTTTTTTTTTCCCACATCCCCGTCCACGCACTCCGCCGCTGCGTCTGAACCCGTGCCTTTCATTTCTTTTTTTTTTCCCCACATCCCCGTCCACGCACCCCGCCGCTGCGTCTGAACCCGTGCCTTTCATTTCTTTTTTTTTTTTTCCACATCCCCGTCCACGCACCCCGCCGCTGCGTCTGAACCCGTGCCTTTCATTTCTTTTTTTTTTTTCCCACATCCCCATCCACGCACCCCGCCGCTGCATCTGAACCCGTGCCTTTCATTTCATTTTTTTTTTTTTACACATCCCCGTTCACACACCCAGCAGCCGCCGAACTTTGATAAGTGACGCAGTTCACTTATCAGAGCTAGGGCCTGCTGTTTTAGACTTTTCCTTTTACAGGTATTTTTTTTCCCTTTAGCTTTTTCCTTTCAGAATAGTTTGCACCAAACACTATCCCCCCCACACGTACACAGTTATCAATAAATATTACACCCAAGCACCATAATCACACAAAAAATGTCCCGTTCGTCCCAGCAGCGCTATTCATTGGAGGAGGCATATGCTTTCCTTGCCTCCGACACTGATAGCGAGGGAGAGGATCCCACATTCCTTTACTCTTCAGATTCTTCATCCTCTTCCTCCTCCTCATCTTCCTCCTTGGGTCCTGCGGAACCGCCACGCAGACGCCCCAGGAGAGAAGATCAGGCAGCGCCCACTCCTGAAAATGAACCAGCGCGACCCTCTTCGGACCCCATATGGACCTCGCCCCCCGAAAATTACGAGCCACTGATTCCTGATTTTGTGGCAGAATCAGGAATCAAGTTTGACACCACCGGCCTCACAGAAATAGACTTTTTCAAAGTCTTTTTCTCTGAGGCTTTCGTTAACCTCATGGTGGAGCAAACTAATTTGTATGCTCGGCAATTTTTGGAGCAAAACCCCCGTTCATCATTTTCTAACTGGTCTCCTGTGGACGCAGTTGAAATGATGCAGTTTTGGGGCCTGGTCCTCCATATGGGGATCGTGAAGAAGCCAGAAATTCGGCAATATTGGAGTGTAGATATTTTATATAACACTCCAGTGTTCCGAATGGTCATGGTTCGGACGCGTTTTGAGGCCATCCATAAGTTTTTGCATTACAACGATAATGCACGGTGTCCCGCACGAGATGACCCCAATTTTGACCGTCTGTACAAAGTTCGGCCGGTCATCGAACACTTCAGCAAAAAGTTTGCTGAAGTGTACGTGCCCAAAAGGGACATCTGTGTGGATGAGTCCTTGGTTCATTTTAAGGGGCGGCTCAGATTCCGTCAATACCTGCCCAGCAAAAGGGCCAGGTACGGAATCAAACTCTACAAGCTGTGTGAGAGTACCTCAGGGTACACCTACAGCTTTAGAGTGTACGAAGGGAAGGACAGCAGGATTGAACCGCCTGAGTGTCCTTCCATCCTGGAAGTGAGTGGGAAAATTGTGTGGGATTTGGTGCACCCACTGCTGGATAAAGGTTATCACCTCTATACTGATAACTTTTATACCAGCATCCCACTCTACAAATCCCTCTCTGCGCGAGGTACCGCAGCCTGCGGTACTGTCCGCAAAATTCAGAGAGGCCTCCCGAAGACGCTACTTGGGCAGATGCTCAGAAAAGGTGAGAGCAAAGCCCAATGTAGCGACCACCTGCTGGTGGTCAAGTACAAGGACAAGAGGGATGTCCTTCTCTTGACCACCATACACGGTGATGGCAGTGCCCTCAGCAGTGTACGGGGTACCTCAACACAGGTCTGCAAACCGGACTGTGTACTGGGGTACAACAAAAACATGGAGGGCGTTGATCTCTCCGATCAACTCCTCCAACCGTACAGTGCTTTGAGGAAGGCCAAGGTGTGGTACAAAAAGCTGTCCGTGTACATCGTACAAATGGCAATGCTCAACGCTTTCCTGCTGTCACGATGTGCACGACACACTGATACGTCGTACCTTCAGTTCCAGGAGGTAGTGGTTAAGGCCCTGATATTTGGCACGAGGGAAGGAGCGGGCCCCAGTACTTCCGGAACTGAGGGTGCTCGTATCATACCAGGTCAGCATTTTCCGGGGGTGGTCCCGCCAACTGATAGAAAAAGTAAGCCGCAAAAAAGGTGCCGAGTGTGCTACAAAAGAGGAGTACGCAAGGACACCATCTATCAATGCGACACCTGCCCCGACAAACCTGGCCTGTGTATGAAGGACTGCTTCAAATTGTACCACACCTCCATGCACTACTAATTTACTTAACAGGAACCAGTAGATTAGTTCCAAAGAGGGGGCACATCTAAGTAAGATCTTGGGGGTCTAGGTTCCAAAATGATGTCACTTGTGGTTTTTTTTTACTGTTTAGGCACATCAGGGGCTCTGCAAACGGAACATGACGCCCTCAGAACTAGTCCATCAAAGTCTGCATTCCAAATCGTCACTGCTTCCCTTCTGAGTCCCGAAGTGCCCAAACAGTTTTTTCCCACATATGGGGTACTAGCGTACTCAGAACAAATTGGACAACAACTTTTGGGGTCCAATTTCTCCTGTTACCCTTGGGAAAATAAAAAATTGGGGGCTGAAAGATCATTTTTGTGGGGGAAAAAATAGAATTCTTTATTTTCACACCGGGCATCATAGACTTTAGTGAAGCACTTGGAGGTTCAAAATTCTCACGACACACCTAGATAAGTTCCTTAGGGGGTCAAGTTTCCAAAATGGGGTCACTTGTGGGGAGTTTCTACTGTTTAGGCACATCAGGGGCTCACCAAATGGCACATGATGCCTGCAGACAATTCCATCAAAGTCTGCATTCCAAAATGTCACTACTTCCCTTCCGAGCCCCGAAGTGTGCCCAAACAGTAGTTTTCTCCCACATATGGGGTACCAGCGTACTCAGGACAAATTCAACAACAACTTTTGGGGTCCAATTTCTCCTGTTACCCTTGGGAAAATAAAAAATTGGGGGCTGAAAGATCATTTTTGTGGGGGAAAAAATAGAATTCTTTATTTTCACACCGGGCATCATAGACTTTAGTGAAGCACTTGGAGGTTCAAAATTCTCACGACACACCTAGATAAGTTCCTTAGGGGGTCAAGTTTCCAAAATGGGGTCAATTGTGGGGAGTTTCTACTGTTTAGGCACATCAGGGGCTCACCAAATGGCACATGATGCCTGCAGACAATTCCATCAAAGTCTGCATTCCAAGACGTCACTACTTCCCTTCCGAGCCCCGAAGTGTGCCCAAACAGTAGTTTTCTCCCACATATGGGGTACCAGCGTACTCAGGACAAATTCAACAACAACTTTTGGGGTCCAATTTCTCCTGTTACCCTTGGGAAAATAAAAAATTGGGGGCTGAAAGATCATTTTTGTGGGGGAAAAAATAGAATTTTTTATTTTCACACCGGGCATCATAGACTTTAGTGAAGCACTTGGAGGTTCAAAATTCTCACGACACACCTAGATAAGTTCCTTAGGGGGTCAAGTTTCCAAAATGGGGTCACTTGTGGGGAGATTCTACTGTTTAGGCATAACAGGGGCTCACCAAATGGCACATGATGCCTGCAGACAATTCCATCAAAGTCTGCATTCCAAAACGTCACTACTTCCCTTCCGAGCCCCGAAGTGTGCCCAAACAGTAGTTTTCTCCCACATATGGGGTACCAGCGTACTCAGGACAAATTGGACAACAACTTTTGGGGTCAAATTTCTCATGTTACCCTTGGGAAAATAAAAAATTGGGGGCTGAAAGATCATTTTTGTGGGGGAAAAAATAGAATTTTTTATTTTCACACCGGGCATCATAGACTTTAGTGAAGCACTTGGGGGATAAAAGTGCTCACCACACACCTAGATAAGTTCCTTAGGGGGTCTAGTTTCCAAAATGGGGTCACTTGTGGGGGGTTTCCACTGTTTAGGCACATCAGGGGCTGTCCAAACGCGACATGGCGTCCGATCTCAATTCCAGCCAATTTTAGCTTGAAAATGTCAAGCGGCACTCCTTTCCTTCTGAGCCCTGCCATGCGCCCAAACAGTGGTTCCCCCCCACATATGGGGTATTAGCGTACTCAGGACAAATTGGACAACAACTTTTGGGGTCCAATTTCTCCTTTTACCTTTGAGAAAATAAAAAATTGGGGACTAAACCATCATGTTTGTGGAAAAAATAGGATTTTTTATTTTCACGCCCGGGCGTTATAAACTTTCGTGAAGCACTTGGGGGATAAAAGTGCTCACGACACAACTAGATAAGTTCCTTAGGGGGTCTAGTTTCCAAAATGGGGTCACTTGTGGGGGGTTTCCACTGTTTAGGCACATCAAGGGCTGTCCAAATGCGACATGGCGTCCGATCTCAATTCCAGCCAATTTTAGCTTGAAAATATCAAGCGGCGCTCCTTTCCTTCTGAGCCCTGCCATGCGCCCAAACAGTGGTTCCCCCCCACATATGGGGTATCAGCGTACTCAGGACAAATTGGACAACAACTTTTGGGGTCCAATTTCTCCTTTTACCTTTGAGAAAATAAAAAATTGGGGACTAAACCATCATGTTTGTGGAAAAAATAGGATTTTTTATTTTCACGCCCGGCGTTATAAACTTTCGTGAAGCACTTGGGGGATAAAAGTGCTCACGACACAACTAGATAAGTTCCTTAGGGGGTCTAGTTTCCAAAATGGGGTCACTTGTGGGGGGTTTCCACTGTTTAGGCACATCAGGGGCTGTCCAAACGCGACATGGCGTCCGATCTCAATTCCAGCCAATTTTAGCTTGAAAATGTCAAGCGGCGCTCCTTTCCTTCTGAGCCCTGCCATGCGCCCAAACAGTGGTTCCCCCCCACATATGGGGTATCAGCGTACTCAGGACAAATTGGACAACAACTTTTGGGGTCCAATTTCTCCTTTTTCCTTTGAGAAAATAAAAAATTGGGGACTAAACCATCATGTTTGTGGAAAAAATAGGATTTTTTATTTTCACGCCCGGGCGTTATAAACTTTCGTGAAGCACTTGGGGGATAAAAGTGCTCACGACACAACTAGATAAGTTCCTTAGGGGGTCTAGTTTCCAAAATGGGGTCACTTGTGGGGGGTTTCCACTGTTTAGGCACATCAGGGGCTCTCCAAACGCGACATGGCGTCCGATCTCAATTCCAGCCAATTTTAGCTTGAAAATGTCAAACGGCACTCCTTTCCTTCTAAGCCCTGCCATGCGCCCAAAAAGTGGTTCCCCCTCACATGTGGGGTATCAGCGTATTCAGGAGAAATTGGACAACAACTCTTGAGGTCCATTTTCTCTTTTTACCCTTGGGAAATTAAAAACATTATTGCTGAAAGAACATTTTTGTGACTAAAAAGTAAAATGTTAATTTTTTCCTTCCATGTTGCTTCTGCTGCTGTGAAACACCTGAAGGGTTAATAAACTTCTTGAATGTGGTTTTGAGCAGCTTGAGGGGTGCAGTTTTTAGAATGGTGTCACTTTTGGGTATTTTCTGCCATATAGACCCCTCAAAATGACTTCAAATGTGAGGTGGTCCCTAAAAAAAATGGTTTTGTAAATTTTGTTGTAAAAATGAGAAATTGCTGGTCAAATTTTAACCCTTGTAACTTCCTAGAAAAAAAAAATTTTGTTTCCAAAATTGTGCTGATGTAAAGTAGACATGTGGGTAATGTTATTTATTAACTATATTGTGTCACTTAACTCTCTGGTTTAACAGAATAAAAATTCAAAGTTGGAAAATTGCGAAATTTTCAAAATTTTCGCCAAATTTCCGTTTTTTTCACAAATAAACACAAGTTATAGCGAAGAAATTTTACCACTATCATGAAGTACAATATGTTACAAGAAAACAATCTCAGAATCACTGGGATCCGTTGAAGCGTTCCAGAGTTATAACCTCATAAAAGGACAGTGGTCAGAATTGTAAAAATTGGCCCGGTCATTAACGTGCAAACCACCCTTGGGGGTAAAGGGGTTAATATCCCTATGTACTCGTTCTATCGGATTGAAGGTAAAGGAGCAGCATAAAATATAGTAAATGAAATTACAGCAGAGTACAATATTATTTGGTAGTATTCCATATAACTCACTCAAGGCCATGGGTGATGCCCTTCTTGGTACCTTCTGTTAGGACTCTCCTTGTATGGTGTACATATAACTGAATAATGCTTATATACAGCCGCCTAAATAAGAATGTACAGCGCCAATATCCCAATACTCTAAAAAATGACTCAATATGGTGAGTACCAAGCAGGTAGTGTTGCAGTGCTAACTATGCACCAGGACTCCAAGGCTATGAAATGCTGGCTCCTGTGGAAGACCGGACCTTCTTATATAGATATCTCTTGTTTTCAAGTGGTTTGAGGAAGAGATGATGAGGAATATAGCTGGATTGATCAGTCATCCATCTGTTGCTCTTGTCAAAAGTAGTCATGAAGATGCCCTTTCCCCAGATGCTCTGTTCCCAGAAGTCCTGCCCCCAGATGCCCTGCACCCGGGAGTCCTGCAGCGGAATTTTTAAATTAACAGTTGTTCATTATTTTGCAGAAATGATAGATTTTCACTGCAAATGTATATGGTGAAATTTGCATTGATTCTGCAGCACAATCTGTCACAATGTTGCATGCAGCATGCAAATTTTGCTGTGCAATTATAAGGTCTAAAATGGAAAATATTGCTAGGAGTAACATAGAGATTTATTATGACCCTGTAAGGCTCTGAGCTGAGCTGTATAACAATATCTTTACAATGTTGATGTTGATAAATTATGTAACTGGAAAGTCCCTTTAGATATAATGTGGTAGAGATCAGCAGAGGTCAAAACCGATAGCAAAACCATACTGCTGTGTTCCTTAAAAAAAGACAGAGTGCCTTTTAAAGCCAGACATTCATTTTCTCAACAAAAGAAGTAAGTTGCGGACTCGGTTGT
This sequence comes from Ranitomeya imitator, assembly GCF_032444005.1. Classification (NCBI taxonomy): domain Eukaryota; kingdom Metazoa; phylum Chordata; class Amphibia; order Anura; family Dendrobatidae; genus Ranitomeya; species Ranitomeya imitator. The sequence continues at coordinate 87,254,281 of NC_091287.1, read as the reverse complement.
GTAAGGGTTGCAAGGGCTGTGGTGTTCTGTCCTGACCCTAAAGACCAGTGAAAGGTTCTCTTGGTGTGTGTGATGTTCTTCCCTCCAGATGTTTCCAACTCTGGTCATAGAACTTCAGAGAGCACAGGAATCCCAGATGTAAAGCAATGGCAAGAAATGATTCAGGCAGCCCATGTTTCTGTTAACAAAAATATATGGGGCTTCCATGTTACTGGTAGCTCAAAGGCTCTGGAAAAGCGAAATGGCTCCTCACCCGCCAAAAGAAATTCAGCAAATTTTCCGCTCCCAAATCCAAATGCCCACCTCCCTTCTATGCCCCACAGTGTACCTAAACCCCATATTGCATCCGCGTTTGTCATTTCTGAAGCAATGAGAGCCCGCCTAACTTACGGTTGCATACAGGTGCATACCTCCAGAAGCACGGGTTGAGCATAACATACTGATGACTGCAACGTGTTGGTCACTACAGCGTACTGGTCACTACAACGGCAGTTTGCAATGTTCACTCAGCAACATTCATTGTTGCTTGTTTCTGGAAAATGCCCATGGAGTCACAATCATCACTACACCTGTAGATAAATTTCCCAAGGGGTATAGCTTCCCATATGTAGTCACTTGAAGGGGGATTCTGCTCTTCTAGCAATTAGGGGCTCTGTATATGGAGTCTGCAAACTGTACTAGGAAAATCTGCGCTCCAGGAGGCAAATAGCGCTCCATTCCTCCCGAGTCTCTCCGCATGGCTAAGCAGTAAGTATTATTATTATTATTGTTTATTTATATTGCACCATTAATTCCATGATGCTTTACATGAGAAGGGGTTACATCAAAATACTAATATCACTTACAGTAAACAAAACTAACAATGACAGACTGATACAGAGGGGCAAGGACCCTGCCCTTGCGGGCTTTCATTCTACAGGATTATGGGGAAGGAGACAGTAGGTCGAAGGTTGCAGTAGCTCCAATGGTGTTGAGGTGGCCGTGTGGTCTTTACAGGCTGTAAGCTTCCTTGAATAGGTGGGTTTTAAGGTTTCTTTTGAAGGAGCCAAAAGTAGTGGATAACCGGATGTGTTGGGGCACTGAATTCCAGAGGATGGGTGATATTCGGGAGAAGTCTTGGAGGTGATTGGGTGAGGAGCAAATAAGCGTAGCGGAGAGGAAGAGGTCTTAGGAGGACCTGAGATTACGTGAGGGAAGATATTGAGAGATTAGTGTGGAAATATACGGAGGAGAAAGATTATGGATGGCTTTGTAGGTCAGTGTTAGTAATTTAAACTGGATATGCTGGGGAATTGGGAGCCAGTGAAGGGATTTGCAAAGAGGGGAAGCAGGAGCGTAGCAAGGAGAGAGATTAACTAGTCGGGCAGCAGAGTTAAGGATGGACTGGAGGGGTGCGAGAGTGTTAGAAGGTAGGCCACAGAGGAGTATGTTGCACTAGTCGAGGCGGGAGATGATTAGGGTATGCACGAGCATTTTGGTAGAGTGTGGGTTGAGGAAAGGACGGATTCTGGAAATATTTTTGAGCTGGACGCGACAGGAGGTGGCGAGAGCTTGGATGTGCGGTTTGAAGGACAGGGCAGAGTCAAGAGTTAAGGTACCTTCACACATAACGATATCGTTAACGATATCGTTGCTTTTTGTGACGTAGCAACGATATCGTTAACGAAATCGTTCTGTGTGACAGCGACCAACGATCAGGCCTCTGCTGGGAGATCGTTGGTCGCTGAGGAAAGTCCAGAACTTTATTTCGTCGCTGGACTCCCTGCAGACATCGCTGGATCGGCGTGTGTGACACCTATCCAGCGATGTCTTCACTGGTAACCAGGGTAAACATCGGGTTACTAAGCGCAGGGCCGCGCTTAGTAACCCGATGTTTACCATGGTTACCAGCATAAAAGTAAAAAAAACAAACACTACATACTTACCTACCGCTGTCTGTCCCCGGCGCTCAGCTTCTCTGCAGTCCTCCTGCACTGGCTGTGAGCGTCGGTCAGCCGGAAAGCACAGCGGTGATGTCACCGCTCTGCTTTCCGGCCGCTGTGCTCACAGCCAGTACAGGAGGAGTGCAGAGAAGCTGAGCGCCAGGGACAGACAGCGGTAGGTAAGTATGTACTGTTTGTTTTTTTTACTTTTACACTGGTAACCAGGGTAAACATCGGGTTACTAAGTGCGGCCCTGCGCTTAGTAACCCGATGTTTACCCTGGTTACCGGGGACCTCGGGATCGTTGGTCGCTGGAGAGCTGTCTGTGTGACAGCTCTCCAGCGACCAAACAGCGATGCTGCAGCGATCGACATCGTTGTCGGTATCGCTGCAGCGTCGCTGAGTGTGAAGGTACCTTTACTCCGAGGCAGCGGATTTTGGGGACAGGGGAAAGTGTGATTTCATTTATTTTGATAGATAGATCAGGTAGGGAAGATATGCGAGATGGAGGAAAGATAATGAGTTCAGATTTGCCCACATTGAGCTTGAGGAAGCGAGAGGAGAAGGAGGATACAGTCACATATGGGGTATTGAGACATTCAGTAGAAATTGTGAGACAAATTTTAGTGTAATTTTTACCCACTTCTTGTGTGAAAATGTAAAATCTGGGGCTAAAACAACATTTTGGTGGTAAAAATGTAGTTATTTTGTCTTCACTGCCCAATGGTATAAAATTCTGTGACACACCCATGGTGTCAAAATGATCACTGCACCCCTAAATGAATTCATTAAGAGGTGTAGCTTGTAAAATGGGGTCACTTATGGGGGTTCTGCTGTTCTGGCACCTCAGGGGCACCTCTCCCAGTGGGTCATGGCAAATGCAAACCATAATAGTAAAATCTGGTGCTCCTTGCCTTCTGAGCTTTGCACTGTGCCTGAAAAATATTTCCCAATTACATGTAGGGTATTGGCACACTCAGGAAAAAATAGACCTCAGTTTGTTGTAAAAAAAAATTTCTATTAGCCCTTAGAAAAATTAAAAACTTGGAGCTAAAACAACATTATAGTGGTAAAAGTGTAATTTATTCTTTCTTCATCGCTCAATGGTATAAAATTCTGTGAGGTACATATGGTGTCAATATAATCAGTGCACCCCTAGATGAATTCATTGGGGAGTGTAGTTCGTAAAATTAGTTCACATATAGGTGGTTTCTGTTGTTCTGGCACCTCAGGGCCAATGTAACATGGCACCCTCAAACCATTCCAGCAAAATCTGAACTCCAATATGGCGCCTCTTCTCGTCTGAGCTTTCTACTGTGCCTCAAAAATAGCATTCCCCCATATATGGGGTATTGACATGCTCAAGAGAAATTGCAACAATTTGGATGATGCAATTTATCCTGTTACCCTTATGAAAATGCAATATTTTGTGCTAAAAACATATTTGTAGGGTAAATTTGTTTTTTTTTAATTTTTACAGCTCAACAGAATGGAGGTTGAAGTGTAAGCTCTCTCACTTTCCAGTTGCAATTAGTTTCTTACTTGCCCAATTATAATTACTCCCATATGTTCAATGTGAGGGTGATATGTACCCTCTCTGAAGATGTCTTTGTGGATTTTATAAATTTTCCTCTACATATACAGTAAAAACTAGAATGACAATAAGCTCAATAGGATTTTATCCAGATTACAAAGAAGAATGGAAAAAGGAGGTTGCTCACCTGGGAGGGTTGTGACAGTCACAACCCCTTAGTTAGCTTGTATGAAAAACAGCTGCTGTAGTTCCACCAAATGATAAGGTACAAAATTGGAGGTGAAGTGGATGTAAACCGACACTGCTTAGGATCAATATACAATAAGAGACCAGATGCAGTATGGATGTGGTTTTATTTGTCAATGTGCTTCCAGGTAATCATACCTCTTCATCAATACAAACCACAATCATGGGTATGTGTTATGCTGTGCTATCAGGCAACACAGTGTGCAGTAATCAGCGCACATACAGTGATATGGCAATAACCCAAAAACAATAGAACAAGCTCTGAGACGTGGAATCTCTGCAGACTGCAATACCTGAACCTATCCTCACACAACTAAAAGCAGCAGTGGATTGCGCCTAACACTACCTATGCAACTCGGCACTGCCTGAGGAGCTGACTAGCCTGAAGATAGAAATACAAGCCTGACTTGCCTCAGAGAAATACCCCAAAGGAATAGGCAGCCCCCCACATATAATGACTGTTAGCAAGATAAAAAGACAAAACGTAGGAATGAAATAGATTCAGCAAAGTGAGGCCCGATATTCTAGACAGAGCGAGGATAGCAAAGAGAACTATGCAGTCTACGAAAAACCCTAAAGCAGAACCACGCAAAGGGGGGCAAAAAGACCTACCGTGCCGAACTAACGGCACGGCGGTGCACCCTTTGCGTCTCAGAGCTTCCAGCAAAAGAGAATAGCACAGCTGGACAGAAAAAACGGAAACAAAAACAAAGTAACACTTATCTAGCAGAGCAGCAGGCCACAGGAAAGATGCAGTAGCTCAGATCCAACACTGGAACATTGACAAGGAGCAAGGAAGACAGACGCAGGTGGAGTTAAATAGCAAGGCAGCCAACGAGCTCACCAAAACACCTGAGGGAGGAAGCCCAGAGGCTGCAATACCACTTGTGACCACAGGAGTGAATTCAGCCACAGAATTCACAACAGTACCCCCTCCTTGAGGAGGGGTCACTGAACCCTCACCAGAACCCCCAGGCCGACCAGGATGAGCCACATGAAAGGCACGAACAAGATCTGGGGCATGGACATCAGAGGCAAAAACCCAGGAATTATCCTCCTGAGCATAACCCTTCCATTTGACCAGATACTGGAGTTTCCGTCTAGAGACACGAGAATCCAAAATTTTCTCCACAATATACTCCAATTCCCCCTCCACCAAAACAGGGGCAGGAGGCTCCACAGATGGAACCATAGGTGCCACGTATCTTCTCAACAACGACCTATGGAATACATTATGTATGGAAAAGGAGTCTGGGAGGGTCAGACGAAAAGACACCGGATTGAGAATCTCAGAAATCCTATACGGACCAATAAAACGAGGTTTAAATTTAGGAGAGGAAACCTTCATAGGAATATGACGAGAAGATAACCAAACCAGATCCCCAACACGAAGTCGGGGACCCACACGGCGTCTACGATTAGCGAAAAGCTGAGCCTTCTCCTGGGACAAGGTCAAATTGTCCACTACCTGAGTCCAGATCTGCTGCAACCTGTCCACCACAGAATCCACACCAGGACAGTCCGAAGACTCAACCTGTCCTGAAGAGAAACGAGGATGGAACCCAGAATTGCAGAAAAATGGAGAGACCAAGGTAGCCGAGCTGGCCCGATTATTAAGGGCGAACTCAGCCAACGGCAAAAATGACACCCAATCATCCTGGTCAGCAGAAACAAAACATCTCAGATATGTTTCCAAGGTCTGATTGGTTCATTCGGTCTGGCCATTAGTCTGAGGATGGAAGGCCGAGGAAAAAGATAGGTCAATGCCCATCCTACCACAAAAGGCTCGCCAGAACCTCGAGACAAACTGGGAACCTCTGTCAGAAACAATATTCTCAGGAATGCCATGCAAACGAACCACATGCTGGAAGAACAAAGGCACCAAATCAGAGGAGGAAGGCAATTTAACCAAGGGCACCAGATGGACCATTTTAGAAAAGCGATCACAGACCACCCAAATGACCGACATCTTTTGAGAAACGGGAAGGTCAGAAATGAAATCCATCGAAATATGTGTCCAAGGCCTCTTCGGGACCGGCAAGGGCAAAAGCAACCCACTGGCACGTGAACAGCAGGGCTTAGCCCTAGCACAAATCCCACAGGACTGCACAAAAGCACGCACATCCCGTGACAGAGATGGCCACCAGAAGGATCTAGCCACTAACTCTCTGGTACCAAAGATTCCTGGATGACCAGCCAGCACCGAACAATGAAGTTCAGAGATAACTTTACTAGTCCACCTATCAGGGACGAACAGTTTCTCGGCCGGACAACGATCAGGTTTATTAGCCTGAAATTTCTGCAACACTCTCCGCAAATCAGGAGAGATGGCAGACACAATGACTCCTTCCTTGAGGATACTCGCCGGCTCAGATAACCCCGGAGAGTCGGGCACAAAACTCCTAGACAGAGCATCCGCCTTCACATTTTTAGAGCCCGGAAGGTACGAAATCACAAAATCAAAACGAGCAAAAAATAACGACCAATGGGCCTGTCTAGGATTCAAGCGCTTGGCAGACTCGAGATAAGTAAGATTCTTATGATCAGTCAATACCACCACGCGATGCTTAGCTCCCTCAAGCCAATGACGCCACTCCTCGAATGCCCACTTCATGGCCAGCAACTCTCGGTTGCCCACATCATAATTACGCTCAGCAGCAGAAAATTTCCTGGAAAAGAAAGCACATGGTTTCAACACTGAGCAACCAGAACCTCTCTGTGACAAAACCGCCCCTGCTCCAATCTCAGAAGCATCAACCTCGACCTGGAACGGAAGAGAAACATCTGGTTGACACAACACAGGGGCACAGCAAAAACGACGCTTCAACTCCTGAAAAGCTTCCACGGCAGCAGAAGACCAATTAACCAAATCAGCACCCTTCTTGGTCAAATCGGTCAATGGTCTGGCAATGCTAGAAAAATTACAGATGAAGCGACGATAAAAATTAGCAAAGCCCAGGAATTTCTGCAGACTTTTCAGAGATGTCGGCTGAGTCCAATCCTGGATGGCCTGGACCTTAACCGGATCCATCTCGATAGTAGAAGGGGAAAAGATGAACCCCAAAAATGAAACTTTCTGCACACCGAAGAGACACTTTGATCCCTTCACGAACAAGGAATTAGCACGCAGTACCTGGAAAACCATTCTGACTTGCTTCACATGAGACTCCCAATCATCAGAGAAGATCAAAATGTCATCCAAGTAAACAATCAGGAATTTATCCAGATACTCACGGAAAATGTCATGCATAAAAGACTGAAAAACAGATGGAGCATTGGCAAGTCCGAACGGCATCACCAGATACTCAAAATGACCCTCGGGCGTATTAAATGCCATTTTCCATTCATCTCCCTGCCTGATTCTCACCAGATTATACGCACCACGAAGATCAATCTTAGTAAACCAACTAGCCCCCTTAATCCGAGCAAACAAGTCAGATATCAATGGCAAGGGATACTGAAACTTAACAGTGATCTTATTAAGAAGGCGGTAATCAATACACGGTCTTAGCGAACCATCCTTTTTGGCTACAAAAAAGAACCCTGCTCCCAATGGTGATGACGATGGGCGAATATGTCCCTTCTCCAGGGATTCTTTCACATAACTGCGCATAGCGGTGTGTTCAGGCACGGACAAATTAAATAAACGACCCTTAGGGAATTTACTACCAGGAATCAAATTGATAGCACAATCACAATTCCTATGCGGAGGTAGGGCATCAGACTTGGGCTCTTCAAATACATCCTGAAAGTCAGACAAGAACTCTGGGATGTCAGAAGGAATGGATGACGAAATAGACAAAAATGGAACATCACCATGTACTCCCTGACAACCCCAGCTGGTTACCGACATAGAGTTCCAATCTAATACTGGATTATGGGTTTGTAGCCATGGCAACCCCAACACGACCACATCATGCAGATTATGCAGTACCAGAAAGCAAATAACTTCCTGATGTGCAGGAGCCATGCACATGGTCAGCTGGGCCCAGTACTGAGGCTTATTCTTGGCCAAAGGTGTAGCATCAATTCCTCTCAACGGAATAGGACACCGCAAAGGCTCCAAGAAAAATCCACAACGTTTAGCATAATCCAAATCCATCAGATTCAGGGCAGCGCCTGAATCCACAAATGCCATGACAGAATACGATGACAAAGAGCATATCAAGGTAATGGACAGAAGGAATTTGGACTGTACAGTACCAATGACGGCAGAGCTATCGAACCGCCTAGTGCGCTTAGGACAATTAGAAATAGCATGAGTGGAATCACCACAGTAGAAACACAGCCTGTTCAGACGTCTGTGTTCTTGCCGTTCAACTTTAGTCATAGTCCTGTCGCACTGCATAGGCTCAGGTTTACTCTCAGACAATACCGCCAGATGGTGCACAGATTTACGCTCGCACAAGCGACGACCGATCTGAATGGCCAAGGACATAGACTCATTCAAACCAGCAGGCATAGGAAATCCCACCATGACATCCTTAAGAGCTTCAGAGAGACCCTTTCTGAACCAAGCCGCCAGTGCAGATTCATTCCACAGAGTGAGTACTGACCACTTCCTAAATTTCTGACAATATACTTCTACATCATCCTGACCCTGGCATAAAGCCAGCAAATTTTTCTCAGCCTGATCCACTGAATTAGGCTCATCGTAAAGCAATCCAAGCGCCTGGAAAAACGCATCAACATTACTCAATGCAGGGTCTCCTGGCGCAAGAGAAAACGCCCAGTCCTGTGGGTCGCCGCGCAAAAAAGAAATAATAATCAAAACCTGTTGAATAGGATTACCAGAAGAATGAGGTTTCAAGGCCAGAAATAGCTTACAATTATTTTTGAAGCTCAGGAACTTAGTTCTGTCACCAAAAAACAAATCAGGAATAGGAATTCTTGGTTCTAGCATAGATTTCTGATCAATTGTATCTTGAATCTTTTGTACATTTATAACGAGATTATCCATTGAGGAGCACAGAGCCTGAATATCCATGTCCACAGCTGTGTCCTGAAGCACTCTAATGTCTAGGGGAAAAAAAAAACAAAAAAACTGAAGACAGAGCTGAGGAGAAAAAAAAATGATGTCAGGACTTCTTTTTTCCCTCTATTGAGAATCATTGGTTTGGGCTCCTTGTACTGTTATGCTGTGCTATCAGGCAACACAGTGTGCAGTAATCAGCGCACATACAGTGATATGGCAATAACCCAAAAACAATAGAACAAGCTCTGAGACGTGGAATCTCTGCAGACTGCAATACCTGAACCTATCCTCACACAACTAAAAGCAGCAGTGGATTGCGCCTAACACTACCTATGCAACTCGGCACTGCCTGAGGAGCTGACTAGCCTGAAGATAGAAATACAAGCCTGACTTGCCTCAGAGAAATACCCCAAAGGAATAGGCAGCCCCCCACATATAATGACTGTTAGCAAGATGAAAAGACAAAACGTAGGAATGAAATAGATTCAGCAAAGTGAGGCCCGATATTGTAGACAGAGCGAGGATAGCAAAGAGAACTATGCAGTCTACAAAAAACCCTAAAGCAGAACCACGCAAAGGGGGGCAAAAAGACCCACCGTGCCGAACTAACGGCACGGCGGTGCACCCTTTGCGTCTCAGAGCTTCCAGCAAAAGAGAATAGCACAGCTGGACAGAAAAAACGGAAACAAAAACAAAGTAACACTTATCTAGCAGAGCAGCAGGCCACAGGAAAGATGCAGTAGCTCAGATCCAACACTGGAACATTGACAAGGAGCAAGGAAGACAGACTCAGGTGGAGTTAAATAGCAAGGCAGCCAACGAGCTCACCAAAACACCTGAGGGAGGAAGCCCAGAGGCTGCAATACCACTTGTGACCACAGGAGTGAATTCAGCCACAGAATTCACAACAGGTATGCCCTGATGAAGAGGTATGATTACCTCAAAAAGCATTGACAAATAAATCTGCATCTATACTGCATCTGGCCTCTTATCATATATTTGATCCTCAGCAGCGTGGGTTTACATCCACTTCACCTCCACGTTTGTGTTAGGCACCGGGATTCTCCCACTGCACGTAGATCCCAAGCCTTGTCTGCCTCTGCGGTCTCCCATTATGCTCCAGCTGCAGTAGGGGTTGCTCAGCAAAGACGTTGGTCTCAGCGTCTTGCTCAGACTCAGGCTGTTCACTTTTTTACTGCTGGCCTTCCAGCCAAAGCTATGGTAATCAGTAATAAGCAGCGGCAAACAGATCTCCAGAGGCTAAGTTCAGTAAATCTACTGAGCATACTCGTCAGGTAACGACTTCTCATTTGTGGTCAGTCGTCAGCTGCTCGGGTGACGTGGCAGTTCTGGTTTGGTCCTCGAGCAAGGTCCTGTCTGACTGGACTTAAGCGGAACATGTAAAAGATTCTCTGGAGCACACGCTGGCGCGCTAACATCATTTACAGGTCCTTCTCAAAAAATTAGCATATAGTGTTAAATTTCATTATTTACCATAATGTAATGATTACAATTAAACTTTCATATATTATAGATTCACTATCCACCAACTGAAATTTGTCAGGTCTTTTATTGTTTTAATACTGATGATTTTGGCATACAACTCCTGATAACCCAAAAAACCTGTCTCAATAAATTAGCATATCAAGAAAAGGTTCTCTAAACGACCTATTACCCTAATCTTCTGAATCAACTAATTAACTCTAAACACATGCAAAAGATACCTGAGGCTTTTATAAACTCCCTGCCTGGTTCATTACTCAAAACCCCCATCATGGGTAAGACTAGCGACCTGACAGATGTCAAGAAGGCCATCATTGACACCCTCAAGCAAGAGGGTAAGACCCAGAAAGAAATTTCTCAACAAATAGGCTGTTCCCAGAGTGCTGTATCAAGGCACCTCAATGGTAAGTCTGTTAGAAGGAAACAATGTGGCAGAAAACGCTGTACAACGAGAAGAGGAGACCGGACCCTGAGGAAGATTGTGGAGAAGGACCGATTCCAGACCTTGGGGAACCTGAGGAAGCAGTGGACTGAGTCTGGTGTGGAAACATCCAGAGCCACCGTGCACAGGCGTGTGCAGGAAATGGGCTACAGGTGCCGCATTCCCCAGGTAAAGCCACTTTTGAACCATAAACAGCGGCAGAGGCGCCTGACCTGGGCTACAGAGAAGCAGCACTGGACTGTTGCTAAGTGGTCCCAAGTGCTTTTTTCTGATGAAAGCAAATTTTGCATGTCATTCGGAGATCAAGGTGCCAGAGTCTGGAGGAAGACTGGGGACAAGGAAATGCCAAAATGCCTGAAGTCCAGTGTCAAGTACCCACAGTCAGTGATGGTGTGGGGTGCCATGTCAGCTGCTGGTGTTGGTCCACTGTGTTTCATCAAGGGCAGGGTCAATGCAGCTAGCTATCAGGAGATTTTGGAGCACTTCATGCTTCCATCGGCTGAAATGCTTTATGGAGATGAAGATTTCATTTTTCAGCACGACCTGGCACCTGCTTACAGTGCCAAAACCACTGGTAAATGGTTTACTGACCATGGTATTACTGTGCTCAATTGGCCTGCCAACTCTCCTGACCTGAACCCCATAGAGAATCTGTGGGATATTGTGAAGAGAAAGTTGAGAGACGCAAGACCCAACACTCTGGATGAGCTTAAGGCCGCTATTGAAGCATCCTGGGCCTCCATAACATCTCAGCAGTGTCACAGGCTGATTGCCTCCATGCCACGCCGCATTGAAGCAGTCATTTCTGCCAAAGGATTCCCGACCAAGTATTGAGTGCATAACTGAACATTATTATTTGTTGGTTTTTTTGTTTGTTATTAAAAAACACTTTTATTTGATTGGATGGGTGAAATATGCTAATTTATTGAGACAGGTTTTTTGGGTTATCAGGAGTTGTATGCCAAAATCATCAGTATTAAAACAATAAAAGACCTGACAAATTTCAGTTGGTGGATAATGAATCTATAATATATGAAAGTTTAATTGTAATCATTACATTATGGTAAATAATGAAATTTAACACTATATGCTAATTTTTTGAGAAGGACCTGTATATCATATGTGTATGTGGAACATAATGGTAGTGTGGACTTGTCTGCATGTGCTCAGGGCAGGCGTATAGCCTTTAGAATTCTGGCACCTCTGGAGAGGAGTTTGGGTGAATTCAGGGCAGGCGTATAGCCTTTAGAATTCCGGCACCTCGGGAGAGGAGTTCGTGTGCCTGCATACGCTCTGTGATTGTGTCCACTACATGTTCTCTTGACTCTGTGAGAGTTACGTTCACGTTATAGTGTGGCATCTAGTTGTGCCATACTGTCTTGGGACAGCTGTATCTCCGTTTGTACCCCTCTGTAAAGCTAACAGAGTTGGGTAATTAGTTTCTATTCACACAGGGTGACATTTAACCCCGTGTGTTTTCGAGATCACTTGCCACACGCTTCCGCCATTTTTTACTAGCTGCGGTTTTTCATCTCTGCACGGTGGACCCCGGGTTGCGATCGTACTTCATCATAATTTATATTTAGTGAGATCCGTCAACCCAAACAGTTTGTACCTTAATTTTTCCTCTACGACACTGCATCATGTCAATTCATTTGATAAATATGCCTTTTATTTGTTTATTTTCCCTGTAGATTTAAACGAGATGAGGAAAAAGCTAAGTAACAGGAAGTAAGTAACCAAGAAGTTTTATTTAAGACAAAAAATATCAAAAAGAGAAAAAAAAATGCTGTTGAAAAAAATTAGATTAAAAATGCATGTAAAAAATGCATAGAAAAAACTAATATACTTTCTAGGTGCATACATGCTGGAGAACCCCTGCAACATTAAAAATGTACCATTGTGGGAAGTTAGTTAGAAGTACAAATTCAGTTACTTATTACCAATGTTTTTAAGTCATAGATCGATAAATAATGTGACATAATGTCAGTGTGAACTTTTGCCACTTTGGTGCATAATCGACAAGGGAAAGCAATATATTTTCATGTGAATGTCTAACATTATAGGGCAATACTATTTTCACTTTTGTATTGCTTTTTTTCATTTCCCGAATGCAATTAATTGCTTTTTACCAGCATCATGAATTCGCCATTGTAATCTTTTATTATTTTCTCCCTGCATATTTTCCAACATTACCACTTTACATTATTTCTGCTCATTTTTTAGTATTCAATTAATCTTGAGTGTATCTAGAAAGGATTACAGTTAATTATAATGAGAGGGCACAATACATTTTCTGTCATTTTCCATGACTAACAATTCAGCATGCACAGGTAATACTATGATTAGTAGAAATTAAAAACGACCTTCTCATAAACACAGAACAAAAGGTTATTATGAACTGTTGCTAAAACCTTTCCATGATGTGTTTATCCATAAACAAATTATACCCAGAAACAATAAATGTATAACTCCCACACAGCAACTGCAATTAACTGTATCATGTCAGCACTGTTCTGTTAAAGGACCAAGAAAACTTTTTTATTACATCAAAATCCTTAAATAATACAGCAGTTTCAGATTTAAAATACTGTGTAGAGATGAGTAGATCAGACAAAATTGGCGTAGATTTTCCAGGGAAATTTTATCCAAAGGGAAGTTGTTCACAAATGGAATGTCCCTTATTATGCTCTGTGGTCTCGCTAGACCCCAAAGCATAGCTAACATAAAATGAAAAATATTTAAAAAAAAACTTATACTCACCTCACTGCTCATCTCTCTGGCCCCTCACCATCACCCATCTGGTCCTTGTCACATCTTCTTATCACCGCCGTCAGTGCTGAATCCCAAGGCATATTCTCGCTCAGCAGAGAATTCCAGTTCTGACCAGACCCAGGACATTTCTGAACAAATGCATGTAAGGTCATGATGTCACAACATGCCCCCTGACCTTGCGCATGGAAGAACAGAACTGTCCCAGGCTTCATCGGAGAAGGAAGTCTTGGCCTAGCGTGAAGAGGCCCATCAATTCAGCATTCACGGCGGTGTTAAGAAGATGCTATGAGGAACAGATAGGTGACCGTGAAGAGAGGAGGGGCTGGTGAGGTAAGTGATCAAATGAGCATAAATATATATTTTTCACCTTTTGATGGCACTTTGTGGCTTAAAAATCCGCTTTTTTGGAGAATAAGTATTTTTGTAAAATTCAAGTAGAATTCAGTTTCACTCAAATATTAAGAGAACACTTAAATCACACATCTGATCTCCATGAACAAAAGATTAAATTTAAAAATATTTACTGATATAAACTGTGTTATTTGTTAACGAAGTTGTGTGACCCCCGGGGTACAAGTCTGCATTCACTTTATGTAACTACTGGATTCACAAGTTGTTGTTTTTTTACAACAGAGTATTTTTGACCTCACTGTGCTCTTTTGTGTCTTCAAGTTTCTTGATGGTGTGAACAGGTTCCTACAGACTTGTCCAATGTGCAAGTAGCCCATGTGTTTCTGGTTCTGTAATTGTTCTCTTGTTTCTACAAGACTGAGGAGTCCATCACTCCTCTGTGGGTCATTTGCATTAAAGCTGTTCCATCCAGCATGTCCACATGGATATTCCTTCTCTGAACCCTGCTTATAAAGGTACTATACAGATGATCAGGTTTTAAATACATCAGATAGGGATTATATACATTAGAAAGGACTGCTCTATAAGGGTATACCTTGACGATTGATGGAGCAGCTTAGTATACATTTTTTTTGCAAAAAAACATATCAACTAAATACCCTGTTTTTTTTCCATCTTCTGACTAGCACTTGCTTATTACTATGATTTTTTTTTTACAACAGAGTATTTTTGACCTCACTGTGCTCTTTTATGTCTTCTGGATTCACAAGTCTGCAGACACATAGAATGACTGCGGACTTGTAGCCTAAGGCTGGACAACTCCTTTAAGAACAAAACAGTCAATGGAAACCAAAATCATCAACTAATTGAGTGATGAATTTGAAATATCTACAAACTCAAAGTAAAGAATTGAAATCAGAGGTGAATTTAATTTGTGTGAATTTCAGAACGGCAATTCATAGGTGACTCAGTAGTGTGTATGAACCCTATGTGCCTGCATGGACTCCTGACAACATCTGGGCATGCTCCTGATGAAACGGTTTATTGCATCCTGGGGGATCTTCTGCCAAACCTGGATCAGGGTATCAGTGAGCTCCTGGACAGCATTGGATGCACTGATTCATAATGTCTAGAGATTAGAAAATCAATTTGATGGATGTAAATTGAATTTGTGTTGAATTTTGGGGAATTCACTAAACCCAGAGAAGTAAAAAAAATAGTGATTCACTTTGTGCTACTCACTTAAAATGGATTTTATTTTATTTATTTATTTAGCACCATCATATTCCAAAGCGCTTTACAGATATTGTCATCATTGTCCCTATTGGGGCTCACAACCTAGATACGCTGCCGGTATGTCTTTGTCATGTGGAAGGAAACCAGAGAACCTAAAGGAAACCCACCCAAACACAAGGACAACATACAAACTCTTTGTTCTCAGTGGGATTTGAACCCAGGACCCCAACGCTGCAAGGCAATAGTGCTAATCACTGAATCACTGTGCTGCCTATTCTCAATGCAGTAGATCGCCTTAGCTAGGAAAAACTCACATAACCTAGGGTGCAGCCAGTTGGGCTTTCCAAAAATGCCTTGCAGCTTTCACATTACATACTATAGCTCAGTAAATTAAAAGCAATTACTTGTGTTACAGGCTTGTGTTTTTATATCATAGCCTGTATAAAAGCAGAAGCAAGAAAAGCTGCAGTTATGTTGTGGTGAATCTGGATAGTGAGAGGACGTCATAGCCCACATCTTAACCATAGAGATCAGGAAAGAATACTATAAAACACTGACGAAACTGTACATATAGTGTGTGGCAGCACAGAAGTGAAGAATACAGTAGTTGTCATCCATTTAACCATGGCTATATATGTTGAATTCACTTTGACTTTACTAAAGTTACATTTGTGTTAAAGAGAACCTGTCAGCAGGAATATCTACTGTATGTTAGCCCAAAATGATGGGAAGAATGGTGCTGTTATACTGATTTAATACATACCTTTAATGTAAAATTCTGCAGCCTGGTTTTTGTTAAATCATCATGATAATTTTCGGCTTCCTCATCGCGTTGTGCTTCAGGGTGGTATTTGTGGACGGGACTGTGGGTAGGATCTTCGGCTCATAGGGCTCAGCCACAGCCCCTCCATTGCCTCTGTTGCATTAATCATCTTTGTTATTTAAATTTTGGGTTGGCACCATTCCAGCTGTGGGCGGCACTCTTGCAGATTCAGATGGAGGTGGTTTTCATGAAATTGGCACCGATGCATGCTCAGATCAACCTCCGGCGGTCTTCAAGAAAATTAGAAAAGTAGATTTTTACACTAAAGGTATGTATTAAATCAGTATGACAGCATCATTCTGTCAATACAATTAGTTTAACACGTATATTCCTGCTGACAGGTTTTCTTTAAAGAGTTTAAAAGGGGCTCGATACAGTGCTATGTTTTAGAGTATTTAAGCATCTTTTCAGGGTTACTGGAGTACTTGCAACTTGTAGCAAATCAAATCACCACAAATCGAATTTTTGGAAAAAAAAATTCCCAGAGGTTTTCAATGCCCCAGAGGTTCTTAAATGGATTCATGATCAGTCAATGGCATTAATGTAACTGCTATTCAAGATCCACATATACACTATGGCTACATAAGGCCATTACTTGTCCTGTGCAAAGAAGAACCCAGGGTCGACAGCACCAGCATGTGGTTTGACAAAGGATCTGAGTATTTAATCCAGGTTGTTAAATAGTAGTCAGAGTACCATTGGCTAACCAGTGAAGGATTGTGCAACCTTCCAAGATTATGCTGTCCCAGACTACCATTGACCAACCAACAAACTAGTCATACTGGGAGATGTTGCCAACAGCATATCATTCACAACAGCATCTGTCACATGTGCTCTCTATAAACCTGCTCTCATTTGTGAAGAAAATGAGTTAACAATGGTGGATTTAACAATTCTGGTGGGTTTTGGCAAATGCCAGTCAAGCTGTTGAGCTGTGAGCACAAGCCATCTGTTTTCTCCTGAGTAAGAAGTGTATTATACTCTGAAGCACGTCGAATAAAACCACATATCTAATTTCATTTTCTGAAATTGGTGTGCTTAATAATCAGCAGCGCGAACAATTCCACAAATCCTTCCTGGTTTCTATTTCAAGTGGCTTGGCGACCCGTGGATCCACAGCAGCTTCTGAACAACGTTCTAAAACGCACAATTCTAGGAATCAAGTTAGTATAATCTTAATTCTGAATGTTTATCGGATAAGACCATATTGCTCTATTTTTCTGAATTGATGAATGGCTGCTGTTTTCCTCTTATATCAGCTCCTACAGGTTATTGTCTGTTGTGTTTGCAAGACAGAGACGCACAGTCATTGAACAATCAATATTTGTTAATATGTTCATTGACCATTGTGTGGGTCCATGTGGCTTTTTGTACTTGCAAAAAAGTGAAGGGCAAACTATGCAGATTGATTAAATATTCGAACAATGAGAGATGAGCCCCTGCCACCTTCCCTCAATCCTGTGTAAAAATGCCTGAATAAGAGCTGTGAGCTACTGTATAAAGGAGGGATGTGCCTCTGTATCAAGGAGACACTTTACAAACTACAGCCAGGAACACTCTACAGGATAGCTGCCAGGACACAATGGCTTCATCAAGGGGACTTTACTTAACCACAGCTAGGAACACTCTACAGAACATTTGTCAGGACACCATGGCTTCATCCAGAGCGACAAAGATTTGATATTCTACAGGGCAACAGCTTAAGGACCACAGCCTTAGCTGAAAGAGTACAAATCTGCTCCAGGATTTGAACCCACTGGTCACCTGGCCCCATGGAGACATTTGGAGAAACCAGGATTGGTACCCTCCAGTCACCTGGCCCCCATGGAATTGTTTGGAGAAATCAGGTTGGGACCCTCTAGTCACTTGGGTCCATGGAGGAGCCAGGATGGGTTCATCCAGTCACCTGGCCACATGCCTCAATAGTCTGTCAGCTTCCTAAGCTTGTTGTTACCGCCTTTATGCCTGGGGGTAGTCAGCCTTAAAAGGCGCCGCTGCTCTAATCTTGATGAGCCAGCTGAAGGGAGAGACTCTGTAATATTGCACCAGCTTGGGTATTTTACTTGGACTGTTCTATATGTTATTGTCTGTTCGGTGGTTCAATGAAGTATTGTTTTACCCTCACCCTGTGTTGTCTGACTAGTATTCTGCCCACAGAAAAAAAAGAGCGGGCATTCAGTGGGATGAGCCCTGGTCCATGAGGTCTTGAGCCACTGGACAAGATGACCCACTGACCCCCTGTGTCTCCACAACATACTGTTAGGGCTGGTGGAATGCACCGAGTATATTTAGATATTACTATTGGTGCATTCGCAGTCCGGGGTCCACCATGCAGGAGACCAACCTGCTGCTAGCAAATGGTGGCACAATATGCCGGTAGAAGCGAACTTTTGTTACTTCACAGAGTCTCACAGAAGGGAAGATGCTGTGCCCTGTTAGTGTTACAGGGGAACACAGCTGCCTAACAAAGCAAAAGCAATCAGTGGTTAGGGAGTAGCAAGCACACAAACACCTCCTCTCCGGTGGAGCCGGAATTCTAATGGCTTTACGCCAACCCTGAATTCACCATACAAACTCCTCACCGGAGGTGCCGGTATTCTAGTGGCTTGTTTCAGCCGGACCCTGACCACAAGCAGACAAGACCACTGAGTAGCTAAAGCTCATAACATAAGCTGATACTAGTGCATGGCCATGCGGCCTTGCGAACCTTTTATAGCTGCAGCAACTTCAGGACCTTCCTAGAGGACCAATGGGAGCTGCTACAGTACCTGAGCAACTTCAGGACCTTCCTAGAGGACGAATGGGAGCTGCCACAGTACCTGAGCATGCGACCCCCCAACCTCCAATGAGAGGTCTTACCCCAGACATGCTCAGAAGGGGAAAAGCAGGACTTAGTCCCAGAGGCATCTGCTCGCCGCTGACCAGTACTGGCTACAATGGCTGAACCTGGAAAGCCAGCAGTAACCATCCGCACAGTATCAGGCTGAGCCAGACGCTGGGACCGACGTCTCCGCTGAGCAGGCTCCACTGCGGCTGGAGAAGAATTGGGGACTGCAGCGGAGATGGCCCGAGATTTCCCCTGTGCAGAGGTGGGAACTCGACCCCTAACACATACTACTCCAAGATTTTGTATAAAATTTTCCCAGAAGAGTAGAAACTGCTTCAGCACAAAAAGTGCCAACACCATATTAAGGTCTATAGTTTTAGAATGAGATGTCATAAAAGCTTCTGTAGGTGTAATGTGTTCCAATACTCTTGTCTATATAGTGTACTTATGTGAATGTGAATTTTGCAGAAAGCTAAAAAGATCAGGGGTCTACATTTCCTAAGCACTTTAATTAAAAAGAAAACCCTGTCCAGTCCACATATCTAACTCCAGGACAACTACTGTAAGATATAAAAGCTAAAAATCCTAGATGGTCCTGCAGAAATGTAGACACTAACTAACAATGTGTGGCATACTTCTACTATAACAGAAGACAATAAAGATTGCCTTTAAAATGTGCAACATAAGCCACCATTTTATCACTTACAGTCTCAAAAATCTTACTGTAATCAAAATAATTAAAATTGTTGTTTGAATTTATTTTAGTTGATGTATAAACATATAATTCTATTTTCCTTTGCTTTCAGAAGTGTGAGACTACAAATTATTTCTGTTTAAGAATCCACATGTTTGACTGAGAAGGTTAGGACTCTAAGCAACAAAGGTGTTATTTGACCAGTTGTTGGCAAACACAGACCTGTTATTTGATTTTGTAAGGGATGTAATGATGTGGACTGAGAACAAATATTAAGCTTGCAGGCAGCCACCGTCTTCTATGAATCAGCTTTCAATTTCCAAAATGACAGATAGGGAAGACATGCAGACAAAATACATAGTGGATTTCTCTATAAAACAGAAAGAAAAATAGTCGCAAAATGAACTCTCTGATTTGATGAAATACAAATGGTATTCACAAGCAGAAATAAGTTAATTCCTGTTAGTCCTCAAAACGAAATCTTGATCAAAAGCTTTCTGTACTGTTAAAAGTGATTTATTTGAACAATGTACTGTATATATAATTCCCGAGTCCCCATGTAAACATTTTCTCACACCAAGAAAAAAGAAGAAGCAGGGCTCCCAGATTTTCAGAGTTAGAAGTGTGTTTGGAGGTGGTTGACTAATTCCTGTCTGGCTCTACAGAGTGGGTGTCTCATTGATGGCACTAGCAAAACAAAATGGGATTCAAATGAAAAATTCTCTGAAATTGATTCTTAACAAAGTTCTTTGTGAACACAAACATGGTGATTCGTCCTTTAAAAACAGCTTGCCGATATATCTGGTCAAGTTAAAAAAATGGGATCACTTCTTGGGAATCAAATGGTACAACTTAACTTGATTTGTTAAAATGTACCAAGATTAAAGAAATGTTACCCTACAATTTGTGAGATTTGCTTTGCAAGATGGTGAAAACTAGATAACAGTAGCTCACTGACAAAACTGTACTCGATAAAGCATTCACATGTCCCATTCTGACAGTAGGCACGTTTAGGCCAGGGTCACACTTGCAAGTGCAATGCAAGAAACTTGCACGAGTCTCTCGTCTCAATACCCGGCAAAGTTGCTGGCGCTCGAGACCAGAGTGTGCGGCTGCATGTGTTTCTATGCAGCTGAACGCTCCGTTCTCGAGTGCCGGCGGCAGTGCCAGGTATTGATGCGAGAGACACGTGCGAGTTTCTCGCATTGCACTTGCAAGTGTGACTCCGGCCTTAGAGGAAGGAGCATGACTGCAGGGGTTGTAATCACACTCAGGCCATAGTGCATTGAGAGGCCCAAAAATTCTATTTGTTCTATATGAGAACACCTATGCTATTATAGACCAGTGATAACAGGGGGCCTTGTTTAGAGTTTACATTGGGGCCCACAAGATTCAAGTTACCCTACTTATCAGAGGTAACCTCAATACTCCACAGACTCTCTTTAACCCTTTCAGCAATTCCCCCTGATTCACTACGTGACACCTGTGACACTCTCTGGCCACCTGCCCCGGGTTTACTATCTCGCATATTGGGTCCCTCTTTGTGTGTTGATAAACAAATAACTCCTTCCCTGATTGGGACACCCTGACACAGTGTACAGTAATATATATATGTACTATATACAGTAATACTACAGTACAGAATTGCTTTGTTTAGTCCCGTTACTAATCTCATATGAGCACCACCATTGATAGGTGGTGCAATGGGGTGCAATGTTTGGCCTTTTTGCCTACCACATGGATGCACTCTTGGGGTTTTTAGCCTGCCACCATGGTACACCTTTTGACCTTTTTGCCTACCACCGGCATACATTTTTGGGCTTTTTAGTCTGCCACATTAAGTGCTGTGAGGATTTAGCTCAGTTGCATAAATGGGCTAGTTTTTATGTGGACATCCATAGAGTGGGGGGATGTCCACCTTATCTCCACCTACAGAGCCGGGACCGCCGTGTGCTGACAGGACCTGTGTGATGTCACAGTCATGTGTTCAGTCACAAGGGGGAGGAGTCACATGGTCTGGGGCTTATATACATCTTTTGCCATTGGCATGCCATCGGAGCACACCATTTTTTCCATTGACGTGACATCAGAGTATATACTTTGCCACTGGCATGCAACCAGAATGCACCTTTTACTGTTAGCGTGCCACTGTAGCACACCCTGTGTGATCGGCTTTCCACCAAAGAACACCATTTGCTGCTTGCATATCACTAGAGCAAATTCTTTCTGTTTTTGCTTGCCACTAGAGCAAACTGTCTTAAAGGGTTATTTTCAACTTGTCTATTCAGAACTACACTGCTCCCCAGCCTGCAAACTTCTGGGTTGTTAGGTCTCAAAACACTCCCAATGCTACAATTTAAGGTGGGCTTGCCAGCCTGCAGGGACAGGGGGAATGGTAATTGAGCATAGGGAGGGTGGCTTCGCCCCCCGTTGCTACGATCGCTCTGATTGGCTGTTGAAAGTGATGTTTCACTTTCAATCAGAGCAATCATAATATTTCACCAATGAAAATTGGGTTGGGATTAGGGTTAGGGGTGTGCTGGAGTTAGGGTTGTGGTTAGGGGTGTGTTGGGGTTAGGGTTGTGAATAGGGTCATGGTTAGAGTTCGGATTAGGGTTAGGGATGTGTTGGGGTTAGTGTTGGAGTTAGAATTGAGGGGTTTCCACTGTTTAGGCACATCAGGGGGTCTCCAAGCACGACATGGCGCCACTCTTGATTCCAGCCAATCTTGCGTTCAAAACGTCAACTGGTGCTCCCTCCCTTCCGAACCCTGACGTGTGCCCAAACAGTGGTTTACCCCCACATATGGGGTACCAGCATACTCAGGACAAACTGGACAACAACTTTTGGGGTCCAATTTCTTCTGTCACCCTTGTGAAAATAAAAAATGGCGGGCTAAAAAATCATTTTTGAGGAAAGAAAAATGATTTTTTATTTTCACAGCTCTGCGTTATAAACTTCTGTGAAGCACTTGGGGGTTCAAAGTGCTCACCACACATCTAGATAAGTTCCTTGGGGGGTCTAGTTTTCAAAATGGGGTCACTTGTGGGTGTTTCCCCTTTGGTCTCCTGTCTGCTCCTCCCGTGCTCCGATCCCACCCCCTCATGCTCCGATCCCAACCCCTCATATTTTTCTTAAGAAAATAACCTTTTTCTTTACTTCTTCTACTCAAAATATGTGCATACTACTTTTAAGTTCATCATATACTTTGTTGATTTGGAACTCATCATGGTGTCAGAACCCAAGCAACGAAGGATCCTTTGGTAGTATGAGTATGAGTGATGGCGTAGCCAGTATGAATCATGTGATAGGTTCTCCTTAATATAATGATCAATGACAAAATAGCATATAAGCAAAATTATACTTTAATATGAAGAAATTATATTTTTCTCCAAACTGTATATATTTTTTTGCTTCTTTGCAGCCTATACCATTGCTACATAGCAATAAACATGGTGTAAGCATACGGAAGACATGAAAATAAAACATTCATAACAGGATGAATTAAGACCTTGTTTCATTAAAATTTCAGAAAATCAATTAACTTTCCTGCCAAATTGAACTAAAGCTAAGTTAAAATCTGGAGGGCTATTTGTTATCAGTAGTATAAAGTATTTCTCTGAGCATCAGTCGATTTATCCACACAGGATCACATTCTAGTTACGTTTATTAAAAAGAAACTAAAATATTGTTATTCTTCTCATACTTTCATTAAATTTTACAATATTGACTAATTAGTTCTTTTCTACTGAGAAAAGTTAAATTTTGTAATGCAGTATAATTTATCACCGGCATGTTCTTATAGTTCTCCAAATGCTTCTGTTATCATGTTGTAGAACAAATTTCTTTTCTGCATCACAAGAGCAAGCCTTTTTGTAGCTCTACAATTTGTATCTTTAAGAGTATGTGCACATCAGGATTTCTTGCAGAAATTTTCCTGACAAAAACCGGACATTTCTGCCAGAAATCCCCATGCATTTTTTTCGCATTTTTTTCATGCATTTTTTATGCGTTTTTGACGCGTTTTTGTGCGTTTTTTTTCAAATGCATAGAATAGCGGGAAAAACGCAGAAAATACGCAAAATTAATGAACATGCTGCTTTTTTTTTACCGCGATGCGTCTTTTTCGCGGAAAAAACGCATCATGTGCACAAAACATGCAGAATGCATTCTAAATGATAGGATGCATAATGTACGAGTGTGTTTTTAATGAGTTTTTTTATAGCATTTTTATCGCAAAAAAACCTGTACATGTGCACATACCTTAAAATGTGAAAGTTTGATTGATTAGAGTTTAGTTATGAAAGCAAAATAGTTAAAATGAAACAAATAAACATTGTAAAGTATTTCATTTTCCATATATGTTAAGCAACCTGTCCCTGTATGACTGTGCGGAACTGCAACTATCAGAATTCCCTGATAGCAACAGGTTGACTTTAGAGTCACAGGGTGGAGATCATATATAAATTTTACCATGTAGCAGTGGTAACTATTGTATGTTGTACATTCACAATTAGTATGCGGTAAAGTGAGGTAATCCAAGTGTAGTAAGGCATACCAACAACAGTTAATATGAATTAGTCATAATGGGAATCGACTAGAGATGAGAAAATGTTTTTAAATTTGCCAAATATTTCTAAAAAATGTGAGGTTGTTATACCACATGAGCCCTGCGCTCAATCACTGTCCCCGCCTTCAAACAAATCAAACAGCAAGAGAAAGTCAGAGAACAGCCGCAGCCACATGTCCAACAGTAACAGGGCAGAATGTTGCATTCACTTCCCACCCGAAGTCTTTATGTTCTTGTAAGCAAAATGGCTGCCCCGTTGTTTCATAAGCATTGGCTAAATAAGTCATACAGCGGAAGAGTTTCTTCTGTACACCAAGCAGAAAATGTCTCACTTGACAACTGACATTAACTGAAACTGATATTTGTAGTCAACATTCCCGGGAACATTGTGGCTATTCTACATTTGAGCAAAGTTACACATATTCCCTACTTGGCACCCATTTTTAATTTGATTATGCAATTTTTTTTAAAAGAAACATATCGACAAGAAGAAGGTGCTCCCAAGAAAGCCGGCTGTTTGGGCATTTCAAATGATATTACCTGACATTGCCTCTAGGCACTACAGAAACAAAGAAAACACTCTGAGATGGTTTGTGACATTGGTACATGGTGGAATTTAGCTCTGCAAGTGTTGGAGAGTCAGTACAAACAGCATAAAGTGATGACTGATTATATGATGCAGCAGACAAACTGGAGCTTAGGTTACTTTCAAATCAGCCATTGACAGCTGATATGTGATGCATATCACCTACTTTGATGAGTGTTTCTGTAGTACAAACACTGGCATGGCAGGCATCTACCCCCAAAAAGGGATCATGTTTGGAAGACTTTTTAATTTTTTTTAATTTCAAAAAGTCATAATAAGTCTGACACTGTAGTGTGTTATTAAACAGTCTGTTTGTTACAACCGATTACCATCCATTCACCCATAAACATATATGTTGAGGTCACTTTAATAATACTAAGGCTGTGTTTGTGTTAAAAAGAGGCATGTTACCTACAGAGGCCTCCTAAATTTTTAAGTAGAGACAACTTTGGCATCATCCATGTAGTCCCCTGATGTATATTGGAAAAACACAGCAACCATCAGCAGGTGGATGTGAAGGGGAAATTGAGTTATCCCAGGTTCCGGCAGGCAATGAGGGCGACATTGTGAATCTGATGATGACAGTAATGATGGCTATGATGACCAACTGTCACGGTAGAGGTTGGAAAGTAAACCAACCGGGACCTCAATCGTGTTGGCAAGCATGACTGCATGACTGCTTATGGGCCAACAGATGAATCATTAGTAACAAATAAAGGAATGATTATTGGATAGCTATGCTTTTAGACCATAGCTATAAAAGCAAATTGGGGACATTTTGACTTAGCTAATGAAAAGTAGTCAAAGTTGCCATATCTACTATATAATTGTCTAAGGGTCACTTCCGTCTGTCTGTCTGTCTTTCTGTCACAGATATTCATTGCTCGCGGCCTCTGTCTGTCATGGAATCCAAGTTGCTGATTGGTCATGGCAAAACGCCCACGACCATTGCCACGATCAGGGACGGGCACAGTCCGGAAGAAAATGGCGGCTCCTTACTCCCCGCAGTCACTGCCCGCACCGTACTCCCCTCCCAGTCACTGCTCACACAGGGTTAATGCCGGCGGTAATGGACCGCGTTATGCCACAGGTAACGCACTCCGTTACCGCCGCTATTAACCCTGTGTGTCCCCAACTTTTTACTATTGATGCTGCTTATGCGGCATCAATAGTAAAAAATGTAATGTTAAAAATAATTTAAAAAAAAAAACCTGCTATACTCACGCTCCGTTGTCCGCTGAGCCACTCGCGCCGGCTGCCATCTTCCATTCCCAGCGATGCAGCGATGCATTGTGAAATTACCCAGAAGACTTAGCAGCTCTCGCGAGATCGCTAAGTCATCTGGGTAATTTCGCAATGCATCCTGGGAACGGAAGATGGCGGCAGCCGCGCGCATATCGCCGGGTTTCGGTGGATCCCAGGAGGTGAGTATACAACTATTTTTTATTTTCATTATTTTTTTAACAGGAATATGGTGCCCACACTGCTGTATACTACGTGGGCTGTGTTAGACACCGCATGACTGCTATATACTACATAGGCAGTGTTATATACTCCGTGGGCTGTGTGATATACTCTGTGGGCTGTGCTATATATTACGTGGCCACTGTATACACTGCGTGGGCAGTGTTATATACTATGTGGCTGGGCAATATACTACGTGGCTCTGTGCTGTATACTACGTGACTGGGCAATATACTACGTGGCTCTGTGCTGTATACTACATTACTGGGCAATATACTACGTGGCTGGGCAATATACTGCATGACTGGGCAATATACTACGTGGCTGGGCAATATACTATGTGGCTGGGCAATATACTACGTGGCTGGGCAATATACTATGTGGCTGGGCAATATACTACACGGCTGGGCAATGTACTACGCGGCTGGGCAATATACTATGTGGACATGCATATTCTAGAATACCCAATGCGTTAGAATCGGGCCACCATCTAGTTACTAGTATAAGCTGCATTCCCTGCTCTGTGAAGCTTTCTCCAAAAATACACCAGTAAACTGCATGGCTGACCAGGGCAACCCACTTCTCTCCACGCATGGTTAACACTGACCCACTTGTGACAGGACTACTGCTACAAGTAGCTGAAGCAGCAGTGATTACAGTATACAGTATATGAAATGATGAATCAGATGTTTTATCAACCATCAAGCCAAGCTAACGTGCATAAGAAAACAAGATGGACTGTATGGACAACCAGATTGCCTGGTCCTAAGCTCGTAATGCATGGACATCTGGGTCATCAGATTAGATCAGTGGCAAGAACTGATCCAGCCCACAAGGATATTCAGGAGCAGAACCTCAGTTAAAAAAAGCAGGTGGGTGCCTGCCATTCAAAATCTCTCACCCACTGTGATTTACAAATGCATACAAAATAGTTGAATTAGTCCACTTATTGATAGGAAACCAGACATTGCTCCTCAAAAAAGGATTTTTTTTTTTAAAGTCCTTTCCGCTTCATTTTTTTTTTTTGCATCCCAAAAAATGGATAATTTTATGGGTGGATTATTGCTACCAAAATATTGCTTTTGTGCAGTGGGCAAAAAATTTAACAAGAAAAATCATATTGCTGCTAACAAAAATGTTGAAGTTTGTTATCATGTCTGAGATTCTCCATCCTCTATTTTCATCCAACAAACAAAAATAAACACTCATTTTTCAAATTGTCAAAGGCAACCTAAAATAAGTGATTGCTTCTATGTGGTTAACTCGGTCCCAAAAATGTTTTACTGTACATTTTTTTCCAAACAAAAGTACACTGCTCTGATACCCAAAAATTATTATCACAGACAGCTGTAATAAGCCATTTTTTCATGGTCGATTATTTTTGTTTTCTTCATCAATTTTGTTGTGGGAAAATTAAAAAATATAAGAAACTTTTTACTTCTGCTCAAAAAAATATTTTGTCAAAGGTCCAAGGTTAAAATTGTAATACACCAATGCTTTTTAATGAGCCGCACTATCTGGACACTGGACATGGGTGCTTCTGCTTCTTCATTTGACAATACATTTTTAACACTGATGCTTCCTCACTGCTCATTCAGGGTGCAAAAAATGGCTAAAAAGAATAATAATTATCCCTCAAGAAGGGATACTCATTTATTGGGCAACAAATAAAATTCAACTGATTACTTCTTCAGTTTCCATCACTAAATCTGTTGCTGCACCGCAAAAAAAGGATCATTTTTAGACCACCACTTTTAAAACGCTATGGTTTCTTCCATAAACCCAACATGTGAAAAAACACTGACACCACAGGGATCTGCCTTCAAAGGGAATCATTTTGTTTTTTTAATTAAAAAAAAAGCTTAAAGAAAAACAGTCTGACAGTGTGTGGTGTTGGTTACAAGCAGTTGCCCTCCATTTACCCATAGCCATATATGTTGAGCTCACGTTATCATTACTAAGGTTGTGTTTGTAATGCAAAGATGCATATTGCCTACTGAAACTCTTTGAATAGGCTACTAAATGTGTTAGTAGGTACATGTCTGGCACCATCAATGTTATCCGTTCATATTTATATTGAATAATACAGCAGCTTCTATAAAGCAAGAATATTTTTTATCTTCTTTATACCATTTTAATGAAGTAAGCTTCAAGATAAATGTAATTTGTTAATCTAATTTTTTATGCAGTGCTGGAAGTTTTTTCTCGGTCTTCCCCCTCCCTTTTTTGATTGCTTCGGTGATTGCTCGAGGTTAACGGCCTGGAAGTTCCATGCAGCGGATCAATGGATCATTTCACATTGCTTGTAGTGTAGTGGTAAGCTGGTTTTCGTTTTTTAATCCTTTTGTACAGCAACTTCTACATGCTCTTTACTGTTCAGGGGCTGTTGGGGACCCTCAGGGCCAATGTCACTTGCAGCAGGATGAGGAATAGGAGAGGAAGGATGAGAAGTAGCAGGTGGATGTGGAGGGGGAAATAAAGTAAACCCTAGAAATATCAGGTAATGGGAGGCTTTGGATTACTTTCAATTTTCAGAATAACAAATTTCCTGGCAATATTGAACAAAGCTGGAGAATCTGAATTTAAAAAGGTTTGTTCATCTTTAGCTGCCATCCATTATAGAAGGAAAGGAAAGAACAATCAAATGATGACATATCCCCTTAACCACCATATGTAAAAAATAATTCATAACAAGAGCTGATTAATTTCCTATATCGTCGATTGGTTATAGACAGCTTATTTGTCTGTGAAAAAGAAACCTTAGTGGAAAAAAAACACATAATCAAAACCAAATTCTTTATCCAATAATGATACTGTTGGCATTATCTATTTAAAAAATGCTAATTTTCACAGAATAATCTTGTAACTCTCTTAGTAAGGTGAAGGTAATTCAGTTTGCAGAATGACTGATTTTTCTTTTTTATGCTGAGACATTATGTTGCTCATTTTTTTGCATTGGGTTTATTTGATGTCTCGTTATCCTTTATGTTTGAAGACTTGAATTACAAAATGCCATCTGATAATTAGTCAGCATTCTACATTTCCCTCTTTCTGCTACCACTTGTGGAAGCTCAGGGTTAAGTAGCAATTGTCTAATTTGAATATAGCAGCGATGTCACATTCATGTAACATTAAGTGTGAAATACAACACCTGTCAGCATGAACTGCATACATGATGACTGAATCATGAATGACACCATAACATCTGCAGGCGCAGACATAAACCACATCCCTAAGCAACAGCTCAATCTTTTGCAAATCTGATCAGGTTTAACTTTGCTTAAAAAAACTGTGAGAAACCACCAAGGGGCTAAATATATTAAAAATCAAAGTGTTCAAACTGAGCTACAACTTGATGAGTAATATGTATTTGCAAAGTTATGTGGACATGAAGAGGAAATACATCAGATTCGTTACAGAAGGCTATTTTCAGTTTAACAAAATAAAGAATCAAACTTTTATATAAACTGTGACTGATCTAAAAATCTATGGTTTATTGTTTACAAAACTGATACCAACATAACCAACAGAACACAAAACTCCCATTTAATACTAATATAACAATTAAACACACATTGTGTTCTATTCTAACATCATTTCTTTAGACATTTTTATTTGCTATAGATGATACAAGTTATTATTATAAATTAAAAATAATGATTAAATAATCCACTATACAGTTTGTCACATAAGGACATTTGTTGGATAAGATCAATATTAAACCCCCTAAGAATTTCCATATTGTAAAATGAGAAATGGTATTCAATCATGAGCTTTCATAGGGTTGGTTTGTAGATATGAGGATATATTCACATAAAATGAAAATTAGGCACTAATACGGTCAGGTATTGTGCATGCTAGGACTCAGACAAAGATATACATTACAAAACTACAGAAAAAAGAAACATTTAACCCCTTAATGACAGCCAATACGCCTTTTAACTGACCTGACATATAAGAGAATAGCCTCCCCATACAGGTGATAATCCAGCAGCTGTCGGCTGTACATTATAGTTGACTACTTTCTGCATCAGTCACGGTCAGTGTTGGCACCGTACATATCTGTTTAACCCCTTAAATGCTGCTGTCAATAGTGACTACATCATTATATATGGTTAACAGAGTGTGGGGGCTCCCTCTTTTCCCAATTGGTGCCCTCCGATCATGATTTTGTGGTCCTGGTGTTTGCTATGGCAATTCACGACCAAATAGCGGCCTTAGAGTCTGACAGCTGTTGTAACCTGTTCAGAAGTTAGAGACATTTAGGTGGTAAAAACATACATTGTCATTTCTGTCCTGCCACTTTGCATTAATTCCTGCAAATCACCTGAAGGGTTAATAAACTACATGACAGCAGTTTTCGATATGTCAGGGGGTGCTGTTTTTAAAATGGTCTCACTTTTGGGGGTTTCTCAATATCTGAGACCCCTAAAGTCACTTCAAACCTGGATAGGTCCCTAAAAAAATAAATTTTGTAAACTTCCTTGAAAAAATGAAAAATTGCTGCTACATTTTAAACCTCCTGAAATGCTAAAAAAATAAAATAACATTTTACAAATGGTGCTGATGTAAAGCTGACATGTGGGAAATATTATTTATTAATGGTTTGTTGTGGTATGACTATCTGGATTAAAGGGATAATCATTCAAATTTTGAAAATTGCTAATTTTTTCACATTTTTCTCAAATTTTTGATAGTTTTTATAAATAAACACAAAACATATTGACCTAAATTTACCATTATCATAAAGTATAATGTAGCACGAAAAAACAATCTCAAAATCACTGGGATTTGTTGAAGCGTTGCAGAGTTATTACTATTCTGACTCATGGATATGTAGAACGTAGTGGTGCCTGGATAGACCTTTCTTTTTAGGCGCTTCCGTATTCACCTGCACTCACGTTCATACCGATTAATCAGACAGCTTAACTCAGCCACGATCTCATGTAAGAAGACTCAAGGAAAAGAGAGTTGCTTTAACTGAAATTCTTGTATTATGAAGAAAGTAGCAGGTAATAAGGAATATGTAATAATAATAATAATAATATTCAACAGAGGACATGTAGAAGGATGCATACAGATGGAGCAATGATGACAAAATGGAGAATAAGGGCGTGAACAAACATACATCACAAGACTACAGTGAGAGAGTTGGGACAAAATACAGGGAAAGGCAAACTTCTGCCTAGAAAGAAGGAACGAACACAAGCAATGCAAATATTAAATGATTTCTCAAGTCGTGAGACATGACACTCCCCGTCTGAAGTCCTTGGATTTCACGATGTCCGTAATTCTTCGAAGTCGTTCGAAGCTGAAAAAGAAAAACAAGAGGAAAGAAAACATGCATGCAATAATAAACATCAAAGATTTTAAAGTCCAAACTCGTTGTTGTCGACCCGTAGATCAAACCGAAAGATAAGTCCAAATATATTAAACCCATCTTCAGATTGGGGAAGCCGCAAACATGCCAACTCTTCCACCAACCCAGAATCCAATGGGAATGTTAACAGTTCAATCCAATGGAAAATGTCAATATTCAATAAACTGGGAGACGAGGAGGAATGCTCCCCGCAGTGAGCAACGTCCAGGAGCATGTTCAGTTCATGTGATGTCCTCCTTTCGTAGAAGCAGCACGAGTTCAGTGACCGGGCGGAAGAAGGTTCGGGTAGAGCCCCCTTTTGTCACCTTAACTTCTACCTTACGAGTCTTTCCGTCCTCACTGGGTAGGACCTTGGCGATAAGTCCCATTGGCCAGTCATTGCGATGAGCCTCTTTGTCCTTTAAGAGAACGAGGTCTCCTTCTTGGAGATTGGGACTGGGCGTCTGCCATTTGTGACGGTTTTGAAGCAAGTGCAAATATTCAGTCTTCCAGCGATGCCAAAACACGTTAGCCAGATGTTGTACTTGCCTCAACTGACGTTTGTAAATGTCCTTGTTATCGAAATTCCCAGGCGGAACTGTAGCAGCTCCAGTCTTCTGTGTAAGAAGTGTAGCTGGAGTAAGGATCGCTGGAGCATCGGGGTCGGATGATACTGGAACCAAAGGTCTAGCATTTATTATGGCCGACACTTCTGCGAGGAAAGTGACCAGAACTTCATGAGTAAGGGGAAGTTTATGGTCCAGCAACATGGAGTCGAGGATCCTTCGTGCAACACCAATCATGCGTTCCCAAGATCCGCCCATGTGTGAAGAGTGTGGAGGGTTGAATACCCAAGTGCATCCATTGTCGGACAAGAATTTGTCAAACTGCAGTTCCTTGCAGGCTCCTACAAAGTTTGCGCCACAGTCGGACCGGAGTTGCTTGGCAGGTCCCCGGATGGAAAAGAATCTTCTTAGGGCATTGATGAAGCTGGAGGTATCCATGGATTCAATTACCTCGATGTGAACTGCCCGGATACTGAGACAGGTGAATAGGACAGCCCACCGCTTACTGTTCGCGGCTCCTCCACGGGTTTTCCTGGTAACAACCGACCATGGCCCGAAGACGTCTACACCAACATATGAGAACGGTTGATCCGTGCTCAGTCGATCTGCTGGGAGGTTCGCCATTTGTTGTTGTTGGTGTTTTCCTCGTAACCTTCGACACTTGACACATCTATGGAGAACTGAGGAGACGCACCTTTTCATTCCCATGATCCACATGCCAGCAGACCTGATGGCACCTTCAGTAAGATGTCTGCCTTGGTGCTGTACTCGTTCGTGATAGTGCCGAATCAACAGAGTAGTGACGTGATGTCGACCTGGAATGATGATAGGGTTCTGCTCCTTATCGTATAAGTCTGATTTACTTAAACGTCCACCCACTCTTAGAAACTTGAGATGATCGACTACTGGGTTCAAGTCGAGTAGGGTGCTGTTTTTGGACACACTGACTCCCTTGGTAATACTACCAATCTCATGTGAATATTCTTCTTGTTGCACACACCTGATGATGACTTGTTCAGCATGGTCTATGTCGTCGGCAGTAAGACGACTCTTACACACGTGCCAACCATGGCACCCTGAGAGCTTGTCCTTTGTAAAACAGCGAGCAATGTGGATAAGACGAGCTACAGTTCGTACAACGGAGGACCAGCTTGAGAAGTGTTCAAAGCGGTGAGACTTCAAACCTTGCCTAGATGTCATTGAAGTATAGTGAGCAGAGATAGTTTGTCTTATCTCCTTGTCAGATTCTGGTTCCACCAGCTCATAAGCATTTTTGGTGTTGTTCGCACAGAAATCTTCGTACAGGAGACTAGGAGGCGCCAACCACATGTTATCACCAAGTTTAGAAGCAGCTGTGAGTCTTGTACCTCGGTCGGCTGGGTTTAAATCGGTGGAGATGTGATGCCACTGCTCAGGGGTAGAAAAACTTCTGATGCGCTCTACTCTGTTGCTCACATATGTATAGAACTGCTTCGTTTGGTTGTGTATGTACCCGAGTACCACCCTGCTGTCTGTGTAGAAGGTAAAGGAATCAATTGTAATGTCCATTTCGTCTCGTACAACTTCAGCAATTTCTACTGCCAATACCGCAGCGCAAAGCTCGAGTCTGGGTACAGAGTGTGCAGGCTTTGGAGTTAATTTGGTCTTACCCAGGATGAAACCACAATGTACCTTATTGGCTCCTAAGGTCATCAGATAAGCTACTGCGGCTATGGCTTCTGTAGATGCATCAGAGAAAATATGGACTTCTCTTCTGATTGCAGTCAAAGGTGATCTTGGAGAATAACAACGTGGAACTTGGAGTTGCTGTAAGATTTCCAGAGACTTCTTCCATGCTTCCCACCTTTGCTGTTTCTGAGTTGGAAGTGGGGTGTCCCAATCCGTGTTCTCGGCCGTAAGCTGTCTTAACAGTATCTTGCCTTGAATAGTGATGGGTGCTACAAACCCGATAGGATCATAGATGCTATTTATGACAGATAGGACTCCTCGTTTGGTAAAGGGTTTGTCATAGGGTGACACTTGGAAGGTGAAGGTGTCCCGTTTGATATCCCACAATAGACCAAGGCTGCGCTGTGTTGGAGGAACATCAGAACCCAAGTCGAGGTCTTTTAGGTTTGTGGCATGGTCTTCAGATGGAAACGCATTCATTACCTCTTGACTGTTAGAGATAATCTTGTGGAGTCTGAGGTTTGATGTGGATAGCATTTCCTGTGTCCTGGAGAGTAGGTCGATTGCATCTTCACTTGTGGGCAAGGACTTGAGCCCATCGTCCACGTAGAAGTTCTTCTCTACAAATTGCCGAGCATCGGATCCGTACTCTCTCTCACCTTCCTGGGCTGTCCGTCTCAGACCATAGATCGCCACAGCAGGTGAGGGACTATTGCCGAAGACATGGACCTTCATCCGGTAGTCTATGACCTGATTGTTGACATTGTTGTCTTTGTGCCATAGGAACCTAAGATAGTTTCTGTTGTCTTCTTTCACGATGAAGCAATGAAACATCTGCTGAATGTCGGCCATTATGGCGACAGGTTCTTCTCTGAAGCGGATCAATACTCCAAGGAGGCTGTTGTTCAGATTGGGCCCAGTTAGGAGCAGGTTATTGAGAGAGAGGCCTTCAAACTGAGCACTGGAGTCAAACACCACTCTGATCTGATTAGGCTTGCGAGGGTGATAGACACCAAAGGATGGAAGATACCAACATTCTTCTCCCTCCCTCAGTGGTGGCGCAGGTTCGGCATGATCTCTGTCAAAGATGTTCTGCATAAAGTCAATGAAATGCTTCTCCATCTCTGGTTTCCTCTTTAGGGTACGCTTTAAGGATGAGAACCTTGCAGTAGCTTGTTGCAGGTTGTTCGGCAACCTCACTCTTGGGAAACAAAAGGGTAAAGGAGCTACCCAACTGTTGGAGTCATCTTGAGCAAATTCTTTATCCATAACCTTTATGAATTCTTTATCTTCCCTTGTGGGTGCCAACTTGTTGTCACTACTTGTAGAGTCGAACACTGATGACCCGAGGTTTTCATCCCTGGGCTGGTGCGTGTTCATGTTGTTGAAGGATTCCTGTTGCCACTTGGTGTTGCTCACTTTCTCTTTCACCCAGTAGTGATGTGGGCATGGTTGGAAATGGGTGCTGCGACCATTTGACAAGATATGTGTTTTGTAAGAGGAGATGTTGTTAGGTCTCTTCATCTTATGTATGCAAACATTGCCTATGATTACCCAGCCTAGATCTAAGCGTTGGGCAAATGGTGCATCGTGTGGTCCGTTAATTTGCTGACGTACCTTGTGCAGCCGGAGAATGTCTCTGCCCAGCAGAATCAGGATATCTGCTTTGTTGTTGAGGGCTGGTATCTTGTTTGCTATCCTCTTGAGATGTTGATGATGAAGAGCAGCCTCTGGCGTTGGGATCTCTTCTCGATTGGATGGAATCTGGTTGCACTCGACCAGTGTAGGTAACGGTATCTCGACGGTGTTCTCGAGAGATGTCACTGTAAGGCCACTGGCCCTTCTCCCAGAAACCTCTGTAACACCACTGCAGGTACCTAAGGTGTAAGGGTAAGCATTTCCCTTTAAGTTAAACATATCAAAGAGTTCTGACCTTGCAAGTGATCGGTTGCTCTGATCATCCAGAAGGACATACACCTTCACGGCTTTCTCTGGGTGACCGTTGGGATACACGTTCACCAGGCAAATCTTCGCACAGGACTTGTCCCAGAGGTCTTCTCCGCAGACTTCTGTGCATGAAGAAGATATTGTGGTATGGCTTGCAGTTTGAGCTGCGTCCTCCCCGCCATGGCTCATGGTGAGGGAAGGAGTAAGTGTAGAGTCAGGACGGAATGGGTGGAGTGCTTGTACGTGGTCCTCACTGTCACACTCCATGCACTTAATTGTAGTTTTACAGTCTTTAGCAAGGTGTTCAGTAGAAGCACAACATCTGTAGCATACCCCGAACTTCTTTAGAAGCTCCTTGCGTTCTTCGAGCGGTTTCTTCCTGAAGCCGATGCACTTTTTTAAGGGATGTGGCTTCTTGTGGATGGGACATTCACGATTTGGGTTCTCTATCTTTTCACCCTTGTTACTGTTGCCTGGGGCTGATGTTGGTAAGGGAAGAATATCCGTCTTCTTCACTGACACTGGACCCCTGCGGTTTCTGTCATTCGAGCGTGCGCTGACGTATTTAGAAGGAGGTGAAGCTGGGCCACTGGATTCTTCGTAGGAAAAGCTTGGGTCGTTCTTACGCTCTGCCACGTCTTTTATAAACTCACAGAAGTAGGATAATGGAGGAAATGACACTTGATGGTCTATCTTGTATTTTGACCCTAGTGTAGTCCACTTTTCTTGTACATTGAAACTTATAGAAAAAGACACGTATTTAATGAACAAAAAACAACCTTTATTAAATGGTATAAAAACAGACAAGTTTAAAAATAGCCAACAGTGCTACTAGTGAGCCAAGAAAAACAGACAGGCATCACCAATGGATAGGCGGATAAATCACTAAGTGTGACAGATTAAATAATACATCCCTCAATGCATGACCTAAAGTATACCAGGGTATAGAAAAATACTAGCCAAGGCTAATAGATTAATGGTACAAAAAACCCCACAAAACAGGGCCAACGATCCCCTAATGCAAAGACTAAAACGATGTATATGTAACTGTGGGGTTAGGGTCAGTAATAAACTGAACTCAAGAAAAAATACCAGGGCCAAGGCTACAAAAAGTACATAATAATACAATCCCCGGAATCCTAAAGGTCAATAAAAGATAGTATACATGAGGAGATAATTACCAAATATAAAGTTAATCAGCATCCAAATGGTGATGTCAGGACCCCAATGCACATTTCGGCGCTGTGCCTTCGTCAGGGGGAGTGGCATCACAACAAAAACATGACCTTTTTATACAGACAGTGGCCAATCAAAATACACGGTGTCAGAATTGTGCGACCGGAAGTTAGATCGAGGAGGATCATGGACCTTGTAGTGAGACGCCGGACTCGCGTGGTAACTAGCGGCGCACAGCGCCCGGCATCTCCAAGGAGAGTGACGTCGGAGAGAGCGTCATGACCGGGGGCGGGATGTCAGAGAGCGGCGCCCAGCAACGCGCAAACAAGCGCGAGCAGGGAACCGCCCCATGACATCCGCCCACAGCCAGAGAAAGACGCCGTCGCCGGCAACACCTCCTGGGACACCAATGCGCGTGCGCACAGCCCACCGAGTTACAAAGCCGGCCATCTCTAATATTAAATATAAATAAAAGTCAGGTAGGCTAATGACATAAATCGCATTAATAGTATATGTGTACTGAATATAAAGAAATATATTGTAAAACAGGGATACATGCTGCCTATTCATATGTGAAACAGGAAAGTGAACAAGGAGTATATTAGTGCAGAGGAAATATATAAATATCATGAAAATGATATATTAATAAGTACGAGTGAACAAAAGATTGTGTACTAGTGTAATAAGGTGATAAAAAAGCAATGAACAAGAATAGTAAAAAGAACTATATATAATATATATATATAGAGAAAAAAGAGGATAAAAAATCCATACTATCAAATATATGCATGTGTAATGGTATATACAAAGTGATCGAAGAAGCAGCATGAATAGTAAAAATACTTATATATATATACACATAGAGTAAAATAGGATAAGAACAATCCATGAAAAAACCATACATTGATCGTCCATAACATTACGCCAATAAACATTACTGAAGTGCAATAATATAATTAAGTCCAAAAAAGCGTGAAAATATGTCAGACCCTAAAACGTAAAAACCAGAAATAGAAATTATTATCCAAATGTGACGTATAAAAGCTTTTTGAATTTTCCATGTTGTCACGGAGATGTAGTCTTGTAAGACACAGATAATTGGACGACAGTCCCTCCAATGAAAGTCTACCGCAGTCACTCGGACACATATATAGAATTTTGCCACGAATATACTAGAGGACATGTAAAAATAGCACACATTAGTATAAAAGAAACAACAATAAAAAATACAATATTAAAAGAGAAAGGTTGCGTGTATCTTGAGTGATAATTTCTTTATTCAACGCTTATTCAAAATCATTAGTAACAAGTTACAACTTGTTACTAATGATTTTGAAAAAATATCTACAACTATTCGGAATGACAATTTGACTACTCCTGAACGGATTGGTCTTAAACGTCTTAAAAAACTTAGTGATGTTGTATTTAAACCCGCCGACAAGGGGGGAAACGTGGTGGTGTGGCCCTGCAAAATGTATGAAAGTGAGGCATACCGGCAATTGAGAGACCCCACGTGCTACAAAAAACTTACGTACAATCCGATGTCTTCATATAGGGATATCCTGGGCAAGATCCTCCAGACAGCGTTGAATAAAGAAATTATCACTCAAGATACACGCAACCTTCTGTGGACCAAAGATCCATCTGTTCCAACCCTATATCTCCTACCAAAAGTCCACAAGGACATCAGAAACCCTCCAGGTAGGCCCATAATTTCTGGGATAGGGGGACTGACTGAAAATATTGGCAAATATATCGATTCTTTTCTAAAACCACTTGTTGAGACCATTCCCTCTTTTTTGCGGGACACTTCGGATTTCTTGCGTAGAGTGGACTCCATACACATGGACGAGGACATGTTGCTCGTTACGTGTGATGTGGAGTCCCTCTACACAAGTATCCGTCATCAGGATGGCATTAGAGCAACTAACTTTTTTCTCTCTATGACCAAATTTTCTCAAGACGAGATAGGCTTCCTTTTACAATTGTTGGATTTTTTGCTTACGCATAATTTTTTTGTTTTTAACGGGTCCCTCTACCTGCAGCTCCAGGGGACAGCCATGGGGGCGGCGTGTGCGCCCTCCTATGCTAATCTGTTCCTGGGGCTGTGGGAGAGGGACCTGTTCTCGTCGGATCAGGGGTCGTCGATGGACCGGGTTATTCTCTGGGCCCAGTACATCGACGACATTTTCCTGATCTGGCGAGGCTCACCAGTTGATTTGGAGGAGTTTTTTGTTAATTTGAACAGGAATCCTCTTAACATTAGACTTACCTACAAGTACCATGCTTGTCAAATTGAATTTCTTGATGTATTAATTAAGAAGGACAATACTGGTTTACTGCAGACAGATCTGTTTCGGAAGGAGACTGCGGTCAATTCTATTCTTCATGCCACATCATCCCATCCAACCCATGTAGTTAGATCAGTCCCGGTTGGTCAATTCCTGAGACTTAGGCGGTTATGCTCGTCTGATTGTGATTTTGAAGACCGCGCCAGGGAAATGAGGGAGAGATTCCTTGAACGCGGTTATAGTAAGCGTTCTATCAAACACGCCTATAATCGAGCTAAAAATGCTAATCGCCATGAATTGATGTATGCCAAAACGACTAAGCCAAAAATGGAGTCCCCAAGGATGGTAACCAGTTACCACTCTCAGTGGCATAAGATGTATGCAATTATGCAGAAACATTGGTCAGTATTATTGGCTGATAAGATTTTGCGACAATACTTGCCCGAAAGACCAGTTGTTACTGCTCGGCGTTGTGATAATTTACGAGATCACTTAGTGAGAAGTTATTACTCTCCTACAAATCAACCCCAACCTTTTGGGATTATAAGTAAAAGAACAACTAGTGGATGCGTACTTTGCGGAAAATGCGTCGCATGCCCAAATATTGAAAAAACAAAAGAATTTCTCTCATCTGACGGACGAATTTTTGCTATTACACATTCGATTAATTGCTTAACACAAAATGTGATTTACCATGCCACTTGTCCGTGTTCTCTTATTTATGTAGGCCTTACCACACGAGCCTTAAAAATTAGAGTCCGAGAACATGTACGTGACATTGTGGCAGCTGCCAATATAGATGACTTGGAACAACTGAAGACAATTCCAAGGCATTTCAAGCAACATCATGCCTGTGATCCATCTAGCTTCAAGGTAAAAGGTATTGATCATATTAAATCCAATCTCAGAGGAGGCAACCTTAGTCGTTTTTTGGCCCAAAGAGAGGCTAAATGGATTTGGAACTTACGTACTCTCCATCCAGATGGACTTAATGAGTCGCTTAGTTTTGCTCCTTTCATTTAGAATCCAACCCCCGTGCAACAAGTTTATTGTTTGTTTTTAATCTTCGGCATCGTTTTTCTCTTTCAATATTGTATTTTTTATTGTTGTTTCTTTTATACTAATGTGTGCTATTTTTACATGTCCTCTAGTATATTCATGGCAAAATTCTATATATGTGTCCGAGTGACTGCGGTGGACTTTCATTGGAGGGACTGTCGTCCAATTATCTGTGTCTTACAAGACTACATCTCCGTGACAACATGGAAAATTCAAAAAGCTTTTATACGTCACATTTGGATAATAATTTCTATTTCTGGTTTTTACGTTTTAGGGTCTGACATATTTTCACGCTTTTTTGGACTTAATTATATTATTGCACTTCAGTAATGTTTATTGGCGTAATGTTATGGACGATCAATGTATGGTTTTTTCATGGATTGTTCTTATCCTATTTTACTCTATGTGTATATATATATAAGTATTTTTACTATTCATGCTGCTTCTTCGATCACTTTGTATATACCATTACACATGCATATATTTGATAGTATGGATTTTTTATCCTCTTTTTTCTCTCTATATATATATTATATATAGTTCTTTTTACTATTCTTGTTCATTGCTTTTTCATCACCTTATTACACTAGTACACAATCTTTTGTTCACTCGTACTTATTAATATATCATTTTCATGATATTTATATATTTCCTCTGCACTAATATACTCCTTGTTCACTTTCCTGTTTCACATATGAATAGGCAGCATGTATCCCTGTTTTACAATATATTTCTTTATATTCAGTACACATATACTATTAATGCGATTTATGTCATTAGCCTACCTGACTTTTATTTATATTTAATATTAGAGATGGCCGGCTTTGTAACTCGGTGGGCTGTGCGCACGCGCATTGGTGTCCCGGGAGGTGTTGCCGGCGACGGCGTCTTTCTCTGGCTGTGGGCGGATGTCATGGGGCGGTTCCCTGCTCGCGCTTGTTTGCGCGTTGCTGGGCGCCGCTCTCTGACATCCCGCCCCCGGTCATGACGCTCTCTCCAACGTCACTCTCCTTGGAGATGCCGGGCGCTGTGCGCCGCTAGTTACCACGCGAGTCTGGCGTCTCACTACAAGGTCCATGATCCTCCTCGATCTAACTTCCGGTCGCACAATTCTGACACCGTGTATTTTGATTGGCCACTGTCTGTATAAAAAGGTCATGTTTTTGTTGTGACGAAGGCACAGTGCCGAAATGCGCATTGGGGTCCTGACATCACCATTTGGATGCTGATTAACTTTATATTTGGTAATTATCTCCTCATGTATACTATCTTTTATTGACCTTTAGGATTCCGGGGATTGTATTATTATGTACTTTTTGTAGCCTTGGCCCTGGTATTTTTTCTTGAGTTCAGTTTATTACTGACCCTAACCCCACAGTTACATATACATCGTTTTAGTCTTTGCATTAGGGGATCGTTGGCCCTGTTTTGTGGGTTTTTTTTGTACCATTAATCTATTAGCCTTGGCTAGTATTTTTCTATACCCTGGTATACTTTAGGTCATGCATTGAGGGATGTATTATTTAATCTGTCACACTTAGTGAT
Source organism: Ranitomeya imitator (assembly GCF_032444005.1). NCBI lineage: Eukaryota > Metazoa > Chordata > Amphibia > Anura > Dendrobatidae > Ranitomeya > Ranitomeya imitator. The sequence continues at coordinate 87,212,722 of NC_091287.1, read as the reverse complement.
TTATCCGCCTATCCATTGGTGATGCCTGTCTGTTTTTCTTGGCTCACTAGTAGCACTGTTGGCTATTTTTAAACTTGTCTGTTTTTATACCATTTAATAAAGGTTGTTTTTTGTTCATTAAATACGTGTCTTTTTCTATAAGTTTCATCTGACATTCCACGTAGAACGATAATTTATCCATTTATTCGGACACAATTAGATATATATTATATATAATTTATATATATATTTTTATATAATTCTGTTACTATCACATGATATATTTTTTTCGGTGTGTCTTATAGCAAGGATTATCATCTGTTACTTTTCTTGTACATTGTACGGTAGCTTGGAGATAATGGGATTTACTCCACGAGCAGTGTCCAGGTAGCTGAGGCCAGGTAGGTGGGTGTCTGCCTTGGCCAGCTGGAGCTCTAACAGCAAGTCACTGAGCTCTAGGAACTTTGAACTGTCTTTGCTTGATATCTTTGGAAAACTCTGTAATCGCTTGAACAGTGCATCCTCTATGGCTTCTGGACTGTCAAAGTTTTTCTCTAGTCTTTCCCATGCAGCCATGAGACCAGCCATTGGATTACTGATATGTACAGACCTGAGTCTCTTGACACGCTCTGTGGATTGTGGTCCTAGCCATCTGATTAGCAGGTCCAGCTCTTCGGTAGCAGTGATGCCGAGGTCACTAGTTACGGTTCTAAAGGCATTTTTCCAACCTCTGTAATTTTCAGGTTGGTCGTCAAACCTTGTGAGACCGGTTTTAGTAAGTTCGCAGCGAATCATGTACCTTGCGAAGTCGGACATGTCTGTTCTTTCTGACTTAGGATGCACAAATGTAGGCTGAGCAGTGTTGTACATAGGGGTGGAGACGTCCTGGCCTTGAGACGTGGGTAAGTATGGAGTGGCATATGCATTTAGTCCAGCAACCGGTTTGGTGGGTATAGTCTCTGCTACATGCGGAGCTGGCACTGCACGGTTGTCGAGAGTATAATGACCTGCCGGCATATTGGGTTGCGTGTAGATAATAGCCTGTGGAGTTTGGTGAGATGCGGGGTCTTGGCGCATACTGGAATACGAAGGAAGTTCTGTAAGTGGATCGGCATCCTGGTGCCCTGGAGAAGCATGAACGCTACCAGGAGTGTTCGTAATGATCTGCGGTTCGCCATTTTGGCTTAGCACGTAGTCTCTTGTGCGTTCAATAGGGTCTTCTGCCTCCACTTCACACAAACTGATGCTGTCTCTTTGACTCCCACTGATAGCTCGCTCCAGGATCCTTAACACTGCCATGGCTGTCGCGTGCTCGCATTCCTTCTCCAGAGCTTCCTTGCGTGCTGCATCTGCATCCATTTCTGCTCTCTTTTGTGCTGCGGCTGCATCCATTTCTGCTCTCTTTTGTGCTGCGGCTGCATCCATTTCTGCTCTCCTTTGTGCTGCGGCTGCATCCATTTCTGCTCTCCTTTGTGCTGTGGCTGCATCCATTTCTGCTCTCTTTTGTGCTGTGGCTGCATCCATTTCTGCTCTCCTTTGCGCAAAGGCAGCTTGTATCTTAGACGTTTCGGCCTTAGCACGTGCTCTTATAAGCTGCTCACTGAGAGTGGAATATTTTGATGAACTTGACCTAGATGAGCGTTTTGAGTGCTTGGACAATTTGGATGAGCGAGTTGATGCATCTGGTGTCCGTGCAATTTTAGCCTCTAACTTGGTTTTAATGTCACGTACAGTGCAGTCTCTTTCAGAATTAAGCTGCTGGAAACTTTGCAATTCGATTAAAGTCTCTGGCAGATTCAGTTTTTTCAGGAGAATAATGTATTGGTCAGTCTTCTCCATATACATTTGGTATGCTGTGCATAATTGTTCTAGGGCTCCCTCAAGTGGTAACTCATGAGAAGCAGGCCTTGATACAGTGTCTATGTGATTCAGCACTTTCTCCCACAGTGAAGACACATCACTATATACGACACATTTTGCAGTCTCTAAATTCTCCATGACTTTCCATGTAGGTTTGACTGTACGTTTTCCCCTTTCACTAGCTGGTGGATGGGGATCTGGGTCTCTTTCCTGTGTTTGTAAGTCTGGTAGGGACATTGTATTCCTTGCTTCAGACATGATTTGATTGCAGGCAGGAAGAGTGGAGGATGAGGGACATACTTCTCCCTGTTTATCTGCAGTGTGTGCTTCTATGCACGCTGGGGTCTGGCTGGGAACTGGGTTACTATCTATCTGGGAAATGTCCTTTTCCACTGAGGTTCAGCACAGACCTTGAGTTACTGTCTCTGAAGGCAGGATATTCCTTTTTACTATTCTGACTCATGGATATGTAGAACGTAGTGGTGTCTGGATAGACCTTTCTTTTTAGGCGCTTCCGTATTCACCTGTACTCACGTTCATACCGATTAATCAGACAGCTTAACTCAGCCACGATCTCATGTAAGAAGACTCCAGGAAAAGAGAGTTGCTTTAACTGAAATTCTTGTATTATGATGAAAGTAGCAGGTAAAAAGGAATATTCAACAGAGGACATATAGTAGGATGCATACAGATGGAGGAATGATAACAAAAATGGAGAATAAGGGCGATAACAAACATACATCACAAGACTACAGTGAGAGAGTTGGGACAAAATACAGGGAAAGGCAAACTTCTGCCTAGAAAGAAGGAACGAACACAAGCAATGCAAATATTAAATGATTTCTCAAGTCGTGAGACATGACAATTACCACATACAGTGACACTGGTCAGATTTCAAAAATTTGGCTCCGTCACTAAGGGGTTAAAGGGAACCTGTCACCCCCAAAATCGATGGTGAGCTAAGCCAAATTGGCAACTTTCTGCCTATGCTCAGTGCACCCAGAAAGCTGCCAATGAATGGTGTGGGCGGGATTTTACAGAGCTCAGCTTTTGAAAAGCTGCTAGATCCACAATAGCTAGAACAATTATTTTATTAAACCTGCAGCAAGCAGACCAGCAAGTTAAACATCAATGGAATCAGGGGATCTGCCGCTACATTATTCTGCTCTCAGATAGAGTAGAAAAAAGAGGATGAAAGATTCCCTTTAAAGGAAACCTGTCACCCCCAAAATCGAGGGTGAGGTAAGCCCACCAGCATCAGGGGCTTATCTACAGCATTCTGTAATGCTGTAGATAAGCCCCTGATGTAACCTAAAAGATGAGAAAAAGAAGTTATATTATACTCACGTGGGGGGGCGGTCCGATCCGATGGGCATCGCGGTCCGGGACCTCCCATCTTTATAGGATGACGTCCTCTTCTTGTATTCACGCTGCGGCTTCGGCGCAGAAATACTTTGCCCCGTTGAAGGCAGAGCAAAGTACTGCAGTGCGCAGGCGCTGGGCCTCTCTGACCTTTACCGGCGCCTGTGCACTGCAGTACTTTCCTCCACCCTCAACAGGGCAGACAAAGTACAGTACGCCTGCGCCGGAGCTGCAGCGTGAAGACCAGTGGTGCATTCACCACATAGATATAAAGTAAAAGCAGCTATTTATTTGTAAATTCCATAAAAATTAAACAAATGTACTGATCAACAGGTAGCCTACGGCCGTTTCACACACAATGCGCGCTTTCCCAAGGCACCGTGGGGTGAATTCTATCGATTTGACAAATAAATACAGTAGCAGTTAGATGCATGGTGAGTGCCACTTTATTCTTTATGATTGTTATATTGCACTCGTCTATTGAGCCCCACCTATTTAGAGAAATCGTTTATATCCCGATAAACTAATCCATTTTATGTTCTATTGGATGAATCTAACCAAATAAGTTTATTTTCAATGGCCAGATAATAAATAGAACATGAGACTATGCCCTATTATATAGGTATCTATCTACTATATAATTGCCTAAGGGTCACTTCCGTCTTTCTGTCTGTCTGTCACGCATATTCATTGGTCGCGGCCTCTGTCTGTCATGGAAATCCAAGTTGCTGATTGGTCGCGGCAAAACAGCGATGACCAATCAGCGACGGGCACAGTCCGGCGGCGAAATGGCCGCTCCTTCCTCCCCGGAGTCAGCGCCCGCTCCATAATCCCCTCCAGTCAACGCTCACACAGGGTTAATGGCAGCGCAAACGGACTGCGTTATGCCACGGTGTTACGCACTCCGTTAATGCTGCTATTAACCCTGTGTGACCAACTTTTTACTGCATAGGCAGCATCAATAGTAAAAAGATCTAATGTTAAAAATAATTTAGAAAGTAAAAATCGTTATATACTCACCGTCCGTCGGCCCCTCGGATCCAGAACAGGCCTTTCCCACTCCTCGCGACGCTCCGGTGACCGCTCCATGCACTGCGATCTCGCGAGATGATGACGTAGCGGTCTCGCGACACCGCTACATCATCATCTCGTGAGACCACAATGCACTCTTGGGACCGGAGCATGCGAGGAGCGTGGGTAACCGCTTCGCCATGATCCGGGGGCCAACGGAGGGTGAGTATATAACTATTTTTTTATTTTAATTATTTTTTTAACATGGATATGATGCCCACATTGCTATATACTGCATGGGCTGTGCAATATACTACATGGGCTGTGCAATATACTACGTGGCTGGGCAATATACTACGTGGGCTGTGCAATAGGCTGTGCAATATACTGTGTGGGCTGTGCAATATACTACGTGGCTGTGCAATATACTACGTGGGCTGTTATATACTATGTGGCTGTGCTATATACTACGTGGCCGGCCATGAACAATCAGCGACAGGCGCAGTCCGGCCACGAATTGGCACGGGATTTGAACCACGCTTCGCTAATTGGTCGCAGCCGGCCGAATCCTGTGTATTCAATGTATTATTCTAAAATCTTCATAAATAAACTACATAATATTCTAGAATACAATGCGTTAGAATCGGGCTACCATCTAGTATATATATAATTGTTTAAGGGGTACTTCTGTCTGTCTGTCACGGAAATCCCACGTCGCTGATTGGTCTCGCCAACTGCCTGTTCTGGCTGCGGCGCCCAATCAGCGACGGGCACAGTCAGGCTGAGAATTAGTCCCTCCCTACTTCCGTCCAGTCAGTGCCCGGCGCCCGCTCCATACTCCCGTCCAGTCACCGCTTACACAGGGTTAATGCCAGCGTTAACGGACCTCGTTATGCCGCGGGTAATGCACTCTGTTAACGCTGCCATTAACCCTGTGTGTCCCCAACTTTTTACTATTGATGCTGCCTATGCAGCATCAATATTAAAATATCAAATGTTAAAAATTAGAAAAAACAAAAAACCTGTTATTCTCACCTTCCGTCGTCCGACGATGCGCTCGCGCCTGCCACCAGCTTTCGTTCCCAGAGATGCATTGCGAAATTACCCGGAAGACTTAGCGGTCTCACGAGATCCTGGGAAGGAAAGATTGCGGCAGCCGCGCGCACATCGGCACAGCTTCGCTGGACCCCGGTGGGTGGGTATATCACTATTTTTATTTTAATGACACGGTGAGAGGCCGGGCCCGGGCGTAGTGATCTATGTGTACGGTGGCTCTAGCTGTGCAGAGTAGTTGTGTATCATATGAAGCTGTATGGGACTATTTACTTCTATGGGCAGTGTTAGATACTATGTGGGATGTGCTATATATTATGTGGGCTGTGTTATATATTACATGGCCAGTGTTACATACTACGTGGCCTGTGTTACATACTACGTGGGCTGTGTTATATACTGCCTGGCTGCTAGATACTGCGTGGGCTGTGTTATATACTACGTGGGCTGTGTTATTTACTGCGTGGCCTGTATTAATGCATTGGGTATTCTACAATATGTATGTATATAGCAGCCACATAGTATATAGCACAGGCCACGTAGTACTCCTATATACTACGTGGCCTGTGCTATATACTATGTGGCTGCTATATACATACATACATACATATTCTAGAATACCCAATGCATTATAATCGGGCCACCATCTAGTAGATAATAAATTAACATGTTTGTTATCAATGACAGGCAAAAACGGGCGACATGGCCACCACGTGTGAACATAGCCCAATTATAGTGATGCCTTCTCTTTTAAAACTATAAGCTTTATAAATTTTTTCCCAAATGTACACAAATAAGCCAAAAATAAAATCATACTCCAATAATATGTTTGGATGAAAATAAGCAGCTAAGGCTATGACGAAAATCTTTGATGGACATTTCCATTTTGCGATTCACCACTAATAATAGTCTCGATAAAGCCTGGATGTTTTTTTTTTTTGTTAAGCTATTTATTGTTATGCCATCAATGCGATAAATCATTAGATGCCATTCACTACTGAAAATGATATTATTTAACAGCATTGCTTTATAAATAGAGGCTGTCACTTATTTCATTACAAGAGCCTGGGCTTTGGAAAGCATTAAATTTGTGATTTTAACCTGCAGAACTAGAAATGGCCGGAGCATCCACCCTCTCATCAAGCCTTGACCCACCCTTCTGGCAGCTCTGTGTACAGCACATTAATGCTGCAGTGCATTGGGTAGAAAGTATTACATTCGGAATGTGAAATTGTATCATTTTATTAAGACCTCTAAACTTTTGTATAAATCTCTCTAGCTACTGGAAATATGAATTAGTATAAAATGGATATAATCAGTTAGAGTTTACACCATGTTCCAAATTATTATGCAAATTGGATTTAAGTGTCATAAACAATTACTTGTTTTTTTTTTCAAATAAACTCATGGATGGTATTGTGTCTCAGGGCTCAATGTGCAGCTGGCAACACTGAGATCCATAGACAATATGGAAAGGAGTCTTCTGCTCACTGAGCAGACGCTCAATGGGATAAATGAGGGGGGATGGATGAAGCTGCAGGACAGTGGAGCAGCAAGCTGGGTGACAGTTAGAAGGCCGGGTAGACGGAAGAGTGCCAGGGAGGCTAGTCCTGATCTGGCACACCCTAATAAGTTTGCTAAGTTGGCAGATGAGGGGGGTGCCAGTACAGGGGTAGCACTGCTGCAGCCAGGCATGTCCTCTGAAAGCCGGAGGAGTGACTGCTCCAGTAAGGAGGGAAATAGGAGAGCAGGGCAGGCCAGACAGGTGCTGGTAGTGGGGGACTCAATTGTTAGGGGAACAGATAGGGCAATCTGTCACAAAGACAGGGATCGTCAAACGGTGTGCTTCCTACCTGGCGCTCGAGTCCGACACATCGCTGATCGGGTTGACAGATTACTGGGAGGGGCTGGGGAGGTCCCAGGTCCCAGCGGTCATGGTGCACATTGGCACAAATGACAAAGTTAGAGGTAGATGGAAGGTCCTTAAAGATGATTTCAGGGAATTAGGCTGCAAGCTGAATGCAAGGGCCTCCAATGTGGTATTTTCCGAAATACTGCCTGTACCACGTGCCACGCCAGAGAGGCAACGGGAGATTAGGGAAGTTAATAAGTGGCTCAAGAATTGGTGTAGGAAGGAGGGGCTGGGTTCCTGCAGAACTGGGCCGACTTTTCAGTTGGCTACAGGCTCTGAGCTAGGGATGGGCTGCACCTCAATGGGGAATGTGCAGCTGTGCTGGGGGAGAAAATGGCTAGAAGGTTGGAGGAGTGTTTAAACTAGGGATTGGGGGAGGGTATTCATTTTATAGGAGGGGAGAATAGTGCACATAGAGACCTTGGCACAAATAAGGAGGTTGGGGTGGCAGTGGCATGGGGGGCGGGGATAGAACAATTAATAATTTAAGAAAGAATAGAGGTGCAGAGAGATACATAATGTGTATGTATACTAATGCCAGAAGCCTCGCCAACAAAATGGACAGATTAGAATTAATGTTGTTGGAGCATAATTAAGACAGGGTGGGGATATCTGAAACGTGGCTGGATGAGAGCCATAACTGGGCTGTTAACTTGCAGGGTTATAGCCTGTTCAGAAATGACCATACAGATAAGCGAGGGGGTGGGGTGTGTCTATATGTAAAATCATCCTTAAAACCCATCCTGCATGATAATATAGGTGAATCTAATGAAAATGTAGGGTCCCTGTGGGTGGAGATAAAGGAAGGGGGAAAAAATTATAAATTACTGATAGGGGTTTGTTATAAATCTCCAAAAATAATGGAAGCAACGGAGAATATCCTCAGAAAGCAAATAGATGAAGCTGCGACTTAAGGAGAAGTCATTATTATGGGGGACTTCAACTACCCTGAAATAGATTGGGGAACAGAAACCTGCAGTTCCAGGAAAGGTAATTGGTTTTTGACAACTATGAGAGACAATTACCTTTCACAACTGGTTCAGGACACAACAAGAAGGGGGGCACTGCTAGACCTAATATTAACCAACAGGCCAGACCGCATATCAAATATAAAGGTTGGGGGTCACTTGGGGAATAGTGATCACAAAATAATAAGTTTTCATGTATCCTTTAATAAGATGTATAGTAGAGGGGTTACAAGGACACTAAACTTCAGGAGGGCAAATTTCCAACAGATGAGAAAGGATCTTGGTGCAATTAACTGGGACGATATCCTGAGACACAAAAATACACAAAGAAAATGGGAGACATTTATTAGCATCCTGGATAGGACCTGTGCACAGTATATACCGTATGGGAATAAACATACTAGAAATAGGAGGAAATCATTATGGCTAAATAGAGCTGTAAGGGGCGCAATAAGTGACAAAAAGAAAGCATTTAGAGAATTAAAGGAAGTAGGTAGTGAGGAGGCATTAAATAAATACAAAAAATTAAATAAATTCTGTAAAAAGCAAATCAAGGCTGCAAAGATTGAGACAGAGAGACTCATTGCCAGAGAGAGTAAAAATAATCCCAAAATATTTTTTAACTACATAAATAGTAAGAAACTAAAAAATGATAATGTTTGCCCCCATAAAAATAGTCTGGGTGAAATGGTGGATGAGGATGAGGAAAAAGCCAATATGTTAAATGACTTTATTTTTCATCAGTATTTACACAAGAAAATCCCATGGCAGACAAAAAGACTAGTGATAAAAATTGCCCATTAAATGTCACCTGCTTAACCCAGCAGAAAGTATGGCGGCGTCTAAAAATCACTAAAATTGACAAATCTCCGGGCCCAGATGGGATACACCCCCGAGTACTGCAGGAACTAAGTCCACTCATTGATAGACCATTATTTTTAATCTTTAAAGACTCCATAATCACAGGGTCTGTACCACAGGACTGGCGTATAGCAAATGTGGTGCCAATATTCAAAAAGGGGACAAAAACTGAACTCGGATACTATAGGCCAGTAAGCTTAACCTCTACTGTGGGTAAAATCCTGGAGGGCATTCTAACGGATGCTATGCTGGAGTATCTGAAGAGGAATAACCTCATGACCCAGTATTAACACGGGTTTACGAGGGACCGTTCCTGTCAGACTAATCTGATCAGCTTCTATGAAGAGGTAAGCTCTGGACTGGACCAAGGGAGCCCAGTGGACATAGTGTATATGGACTTTTCAAACGCTTTTGATACGGTGCCACACAAAAGGTTGATACATAAAATGAGAATAATGGGGATAGGGGAAAGTATGTGGGTTAAGAGCTGGCTCAGGGATAGGAAACAAAGGGTGGTAATCAATGGAGCACACTCAGACTGGGTCGCGGTTAGCAGTGGGGTACCACAGGGGTCAGTATTGGGCCCTCTTCTTTTTAACATATTTATTAATGACCTTGTAGGGGGCATTCAGAGCAGAATTTAAATATTTGCAGATGACACTAAACTCTGCAGGGTAATCAATACAGAGGAGGACAATTTTATATTACAGGATGATTTATGTAAACTAGAAGCTTGGGCTGATAAATGGCAAATGAGCTTTAATAGGGACAAATGTAAGGTCATGCACTTGGGTAGAAGTAATAAGATGTATAACTATGTGCTTAATTCTAAAACTCTGGGCAAAACCGTCAATGAAAAAGACCTGGGTGTATGGGTGGATGACAAACTCACATTTAGTGGCCAGTGTCAGGCAGCTGCTGCAAAGGCAAATAAAATAATGGGATGCATTAAAAGAGGCATAGATGCTCATGAGGAGAACATAATTTTACCTCTATACAAGTCACTAGTTCGACCACACTTAGAATACTGTGTACAGTTCTGGTCTCCGGTGTATAAGAAAGACATAGCTGAACTAGAGCGGGTGCAGAGAAGAGTGACCAAGGTTATTAGAGAACTGTGGGTCTGCAATACCAAGATAGGTTATTACACTTGGGGCTATTTAGTTTGGAAAAACGAAGGCTATGGGGTGATCTTATTTTAATGTATAAATATATGAGGGGGCAGTACAAAGACCTTTCTGATGATCTTTTTAATCATAGACCTGAGACATGGACCAGGGGGCATCCTCTATGTCTGGAGGAAAAAAGGTTTAAGCATAATAACAGACGCGGATTCTTTACTGTAAGAGCAGTGAGACTATGGAACTCTGCCATATGATGTTGTATGAGTGATTAATTGCTTAAATTTAAGAGGGGACTGGATACCTTTCTTGAAAAGTATAATGTTACAGGTTATAAATACTAGATTCCTTGTGCGTTGAGCCAGGGAACTAGTCTGATTGCTGTATGTGGAGTCGGGAAGGAATTATTTTTCCCCAATGTGGAGCTTACTTTTTGCCACACGGGTTTTTTTTTTGCCTTCCTCTGGATCAACATGTTAGGGCATGTTAGGTTAGGCTATGGGTTGAACTAGATGAACTTAATGTCTTCCTTCAACCTTAATAACTATGTTACTATGTTACTATGTAATGGATCACTGAAATCAATCTTAAACACATGTGATAATTAGTTTTCCAGGTGATTCTAATTAAAGGAAAACTACTTAAAAATTATGTTCCACATTATTAAGCCGGCCACAGTTTTCAAGTAACATGAGAAAGAATAAGGATCTCTCTGCTGCCGAAAAGCATCAAATAGTGCAATGCTTTGGACAAGGTATGAAAACATTAGATATTTCCGAAAACTTAAGAGTGATCATCATACTGTTAAGAGATTTGTAGCTGAATCTGAGCACAGACGTGTTCATGCTGATAAAGGCATAATGAGGAAGGTTTCTGCCAGACAAGTTCATCAGATTAAGAGAGCAGCTGCTAAAAAGCCATTATAAACCAGCAAACAGATATTTGCAGCTGCTGGTGCCTCTGGAGTCCCTCGACCCTCAAGGTGTAGGATCCTTCAAAGGCTTGCTTTGGTTCGATAACCTACTATTCAGGCCCAGACATACATGAAGACTAATTTTCAAACAATCTTGTTTACTGATGAGTGTCAAGCAACCCTTGATGGTCCAGATGGATGGAGTAGTGGATGGTTGGTGGATGACTATCATGTCCCAACAAGGCTGCGACGTCAGCAAGGAGGTGGAGGAGTCATGTTTTGGGCCGGAATCATGAGGAAACAGCTGATAGGGCCCTTTAAGATTCCTGAAGGTATGAAAATGACCTCTGCAAAGTATATAGAGTTTCTGACTGACAACTCTCTTCCATGGTATAAAAAGCAGAAGCGTGCCTTAAGGAGCAAAATCATCTTCATGCATGACAATGCACCATCTCATGCTGCAAAGAATACCTCCGAGTCATTGGCTGCTAAGGGGATAAAAGCTATTCTGACTTCATGCAAAGAAATACAAGCAGAAACTCTCCAAAATCTCACAAGTTCAATGGATGTTTTTTTTTTTGTTAAGCTATTTATTGTTATGCCATCAATGCGATAAATCATTAGATGCCATTCACTACTGAAAATGATATTATTTAACAGCATTGCTTTATAAATAGAGGCTGTCACTTATTTCATTACAAGAGCCTGGGCTTTGGAAAGCATTAAATTTGTGATTTTAACCTGCAGAACTAGAAATGGCCGGAGCATCCACCCTCTCATCAAGCCTTGACCCACCCTTCTGGCAGCTCTGTGTACAGCACATTAATGCTGCAGTGCATTGGGTAGAAAGTATTACATTCGGAATGTGAAATTGTATCATTTTATTAAGACCTCTAAACTTTTGTATAAATCTCTCTAGCTACTGGAAATATGAATTAGTATAAAATGGATATAATCAGTTAAGGTACTGTCACACTAGACGATATCGCTAGCGATCCGTGACGTTGCAGCGTCCTCGCTAGCGATATCGTCCAGTGTGACAGGCAGCAGCGATCAGGCCCCTGCTGTGCTGTCGCTGGTCGGGGAAGAAAGTCCAGAACTTTATTTCGTCACTGGACTCCCCGTAGACATCGCTGAATCGGCGTGTGTGACACCGATTCAGCGATGTCTTCGCTGGTAACCAGGGTAAACATCGGGTAACTAAGCGCAGGGCCGCGCTTAGTAACCCGATGTTTACCCTGGTTACCATCCTAAAAGTAAAAAAACAAACACTACATACTTACCTAACGCTGTCTGTCCTCCAGCGCTGTGCTCTGCTCTCCTCCTGCTCTGGCTGTGAGCGTCGGTCAGCCGGAAAGCAGAGCGGTGACGTCACCGCTCTGCTTTCCGGCTGCCCGGCGCTCACAGCCAGACCAGAGAAGCAGAGCGCCGAGGACAGACGGCTGTAGGTAAGTATGTAGCGTTTGTTTTTTTACTTTTTAGGATGGTAACCAGGGTAAACATCGGGTTACTAAGCGCGGCCCTGCGCTTAGTTACCCGATGTTTACCCTGGTTACCGGGGACCTCGGGATCGTTGGTCGCTGGAGAGCTGTCTGTGTGACAGCTCTCCAGCAACCAAACAGCGACGCTGCAGCGATCTGGATCGTTGTCGGTATCGCTGCAGCGTCGCTATGTGTGACGGTACCTTTAGAGTTTACACCATGTTCCAAATTATTATGCAAATTGGATTTAAGTGTCATAAACAATTACTTGTTTTTTTTTTCAAATAAACTCATGGATGGTATTGTGTCTCAGGGCTCAATGTGCAGCTGGCAACACTGAGATCCATAGACAATATGGAAAGGAGTCTTCTGCTCACTGAGCAGACGCTCAATGGGATAAATGAGGGGGGATGGATGAAGCTGCAGGACAGTGGAGCAGCAAGCTGGGTGACAGTTAGAAGGCCGGGTAGACGGAAGAGTGCCAGGGAGGCTAGTCCTGATCTGGCACACCCTAATAAGTTTGCTAAGTTGGCAGATGAGGGGGTGCCAGTACAGGGGTAGCACTGCTGCAGCCAGGCATGTCCTCTGAAAGCCGGAGGAGTGACTGCTCCAGTAAGGAGGGAAATAGGAGAGCAGGGCAGGCCAGACAGGTGCTGGTAGTGGGGGACTCAATTGTTAGGGGAACAGATAGGGCAATCTGTCACAAAAACAGGGATCGTCAAACGGTGTGCTTCCTACCTGGCGCTCGAGTCCGACACATCGCTGATCGGGTTGACAGATTACTGGGAGGGGCTGGGGAGGTCCCAGGTCCCAGCGGTCATGGTGCACATTGGCACAAATGACAAAGTTAGAGGTAGATGGAAGGTCCTTAAAGATGATTTCAGGGAATTAGGCTGCAAGCTGAATGCAAGGGCCTCCAATGTGGTATTTTCCGAAATACTGCCTGTACCACGTGCCACGCCAGAGAGGCAACGGGAGATTAGGGAAGTTAATAAGTGGTTCTTGCTTTGGTTCGATAACCTACTATTCGGGCCCAGACATACATGAAGACTAATTTTCAAACAATCTTGTTTACTGATGAGTGTCAAGCAACCCTTGATGGTCCAGATGGATGGAGTAGTGGATGGTTGGTGGATGACCATCATGTCCCAACAAGGCTGCGACGTCAGCAAGGAGGTGGAGGAGTCATGTTTTCGGCCGGAATCATGAGGAAACAGCTGATAGGGCCCTTTAAGATTCCTGAAGGTATGAAAATGACCTCTGCAAAGTATATAGAGTTTCTGACTGACAACTCTCTTCCATGGTATAAAAAGCAGAAGCGTGCCTTAAGGAGCAAAATCATCTTCATGCATGACAATGCACCATCTCATGCTGCAAAGAATACCTCCGAGTCATTGGCTGCTAAGGGGATAAAAGCTATTCTGACTTCATGCAAAGAAATACAAGCAGAAACTCTCCAAAATCTCACAAGTTCAATGGATGCAAGAATTGTGAAGGTGATATCAAGGAAGGGTTCCTATGTTAACATGTAACTTGGCCTGTTAGGATGTTTTGGAGTTAAATAGCTTTTTTGCTCAGTGAATGTGACCTCCCAATGCTGCAAATTCCACAAATGAGCATTTTCAATTATTAAAAACATATCAAATGTTTAGAAATTCTACTGTGCCGAATAGTTTGGAACAGTGCATTTTGAGTTTTTATTCATTTTGCAGATTATACTGTTATCATTGGGAGGTTTCTTCAATAAAATTTGATGTATACTCTAACGGGTGATGACTTTTATTAGACTGACTGTCATTTGCACCGACCATTTAGGAAAATCCGAGAAAAATATCATTTGCATAATAATTTGGAACATGGTGTATTTCTCTATATCATGCCACTAATAATTCTGAAATTAATAGAAATGATTCTAATTCTAAAAATGTAAACTTACAGGTTCATAAATTGTGTATGTTAGTGCTAAAAATATAACTTGTGTGTTAATTTGCATTTCAATATAATGCAAACTGTACAAAATCTGCAACAAAAATGAAGCATGTGAGCATAGCCTTACAGCCAAAGCTGCATTGACAATTCTGAAAGTGGTTGCCCCACGAACAAAGTACACTTTAATCAATATATCTTGGCATAAAAATTCGTTTCACAATTGAATGAGTTAAAAAAATGTTCCTGTGCTGAGATAATCTTATAATTGAGCTCCATCTATGCTGAATATGGTCTGACACAGCCATTAAACAGGGGCACATTTATAAGATCATCTTGGCACAGGAAGATTTTTTTCAACACATCTATTTGTGTAACTTCTTTTTATTCTAAGATGTATCAATACAATGTACATTATTCATGGGAAAACTCTTTTAAGGCTTCAGGTCAAGAATATTGCTACAAATAATTCAAATTTTGGGAAGTATAATATTTGCATCACACACTATAAAGAAATAAAAGTTCAACAAGCTGTTTGGGATGTGTCCAATGTCAAGCTTGTTGACTAGCAGAACTGTGAATTCAACTCTCAATTATAATGCTTACTGTAATAACAAAGAAAGTCAAGTGATGATATTACTGAATTCTGACAGTTAAATGCATATTTTATTGAAATGAAATATATAGAATTATTTATATATTTAAAGGATTCCCCTACATATACAGTGACTTGAAAAAGTATTCATACCCCTAAATGTTCCCATATTATTTCATGTTACACCCATGAACTTAAATTTATTTTATTGGGATTTTAGTGGGATTTTATGTGATATAATAAGTATAACGCAAAGTAGCAGGTATTTGTGAAGTGTAAAGGAAATGATTTATGGTTTCCTAAATATTTAAAAAATATAAATTTGAAAATTTTGAAGTACATTTATAATCAGTCCCCTTTGTTCTGATGCCACAAAAAAATCACGAGTAACCAATTGCCTCCAGAAATCACATGTAATTTATTCTCAATATAACTACAGGTGTTTGATTGAGAACATTAGAGATCAAACAATATAATGCAAAGCAAGGAACACACCAAACAGGTCAGGGATAAAGTTTTGGAAGAGTAGAACAAGATTAGGTTATAAAAAAATAGCTCAAGCTATGAATGTCTCACAGACACTGTTCAATCCATCATCAACAAATGGAAGGAGTATGACACAACTACAAACCTCCAAGACATGGCCTTTCACTTAAACGGACATTCCAAGCAAGGAGAGCCCTACTTAGAGAAGCAGCAAAGAACCCCATGGTAATTCCAGAGGAGCTACAGAGATCCACTACTCAGGTGGGAAGATCTGTCCACAGGACACGTAATTGACATTTACTCCACAAATTTGGCCTTTATGGAAGAGTGGCAAGAAGAAAGCCATTTTTGAAAGCAAGCCATTAGAAATGCCTTTTGCAATTTGTAAAAAGCCATGTAGGGGACTGTAAGGATTGTACTCACTCAGATGCGTAGGAGGAAACAGGAGACACATTCTCTTCAATGTCCATGTGGGTTTATTTGCTCCATAAACCACCAAGGCAGCAATAAAAAAGTAAACAGTCCGTACATCAGGCTGACAATTAATGTCCATAGATGATCTCTGCTCTCTCAGGCCTGAAGGTACACAGGCTGTGCAATGTCCAGCACTCTGGCTCGGTCTGGAGACACAGACACAGAAAGGCTTCTACCTCTCAAAACACAGACTACTCTGTAGTGTCCAGCCTGGACACATGGAAGTCTGTCCACACTGGCAGACTTCCAAACACTTACTAACATGTGCCAAACATACCTCCATTAGGTAACCTCAAACTACACCCACAGGTGAGGTAACATCACATGCACTGTCATGTGATTATGACATCACTGCAGATCCTCAAACTCCTGCAGGGAAAAGGGTACAGTAAGCGCCCCCACTCAGAGTGAGGTATGTGGGTAGCCAGACCCTCCCATCTCTCATAGCTACCCGCAACCCAGACCCAGGTGCACTAAATGACATCTTCATTGCTCACGCGCACTAAAGACAAAATACTCCGGACTGCATCGCAGGGAGCATCCATCCCTGTGACACGTACCTCCCATTAACCACGCGACCACCAGTCACACCACAGGGACACAGCAAGAATATGTAAGAAGGTGGTCTTCTCTGATGGAACGTTTTGTGCTAAGTGCAAAATGCTATATGTGGTGGAAAACTAACACTAACATCAAACTGAAAACACCAAACCTAGCATCAACCGTGTTGGCAACATCATGCTGTTGGAATGCTGTTGCTCAGCAGGGACAGGGAAGCTGGTCAGAGTTGATGGGAACATGGATGGAGCTAAATACAGGACACCAACTTTAAACATAATGCTATAGCTACAATGGAATGGTTTAGAGCAAAACGTATTCATGTGTATAAATGGCTCAGTCACAGTACAGAGCTAAATCCCATTGAGAATCTTTGGCAAGTCTTAAAAATTGCTGTTCACAGATGCTCTCCATCCAATCCCAATGAGCTTAAGCTAGTTTGCAAAGAAGAATTGCAATATATAGAGAGAGAAGTAATAAATAGCAGTCTCCCTCCACTGTCTATACCCAGGGCTGCCACTAGGAATTTTGGGGCCCCATACCGGCAAAATTTTTGGGGCCCCCTTGAGACTCCACCCAGGCTCCACCCCTCGAACTGTCCACAGCTCCACCGCTCTCTCTTGGAAAAACTCCACTTCTCACCTATCACACATTAAGGGTATGTGCACACGTATCTGTGAGGGCTGCGGATTTTTCCGCAGCGGATTTATCGCGGTTTCTATTGCGGATTCCGCTGCGGGTTTACACCCTCAGTTTTCTATTGGAGCAGGTGTAAACCCGCAGTGGAATCCGCACAAAGAATTGACATGCTGTGGAATGTAAACCGCTGCGTTTCCGCGCGTTTTTTCTGCAGCATGTGCACTGCGGATTTCGTTTCCCATAGGTTTACATTATACTGTAAACACATGGGAAACTGCTGTGGACTCGCAGCTGTGGATCCGCAGCAAAATCCACAGCGTGTGCACATATCCTAACAGTTCCCATCACCAGATCACACATATAACAACAGCTTTTGTTTTGGCCAAAAGATTTTTCTAATCTGCCACCACGACATGGCAGACTCTTTTGGCCGGGCCCTACGCTACTGTAACCTATTAAAAATTTGTTAAAATATGCAATACAATTTAGGTATATTTTTATTTATTTTTAAAATGACCAATAATATCACATACAAGGGACAAATACCACCACACCATAACCAGACACCATATTACTACCACAGTGACCGAATAATACCACATACAAGGGACAAATACCACCGCACCATGACCAGACCACATATTACCACCACATAGTGACTGAATACTGCAATACTGATGCAGTGTCCGTGTACAGGTAACACACTGACTCACCAGTGACGTCTCTAGATGAAGTCCTTCAGCCTCGCTTTCCATCTTCATCCAGCACAGACCGCCATCATGTCTTCCAGCCAGGACTTGTCTCTGCAGGAAATAACACAGTTATCTAGAGCTCCTCTTGCAGAACACATTGCTTAATTTTTACCACAACTTCTACACTACACCAGATGAAGAAAAAAAGTCACTCTACACAGTAACAGGACCGCCCCCCCCATTTAAAACAGTATGCTCAAAAAATAAAATAAATACATCACTGCATTAATAATATCCCTTAATTAGCCCCTATGGTAATAATATCCCTTATCCTGGCCCGTGTATCTCATTTCTGGCTCCAGCCATATGTTTTCACATTCTGCCCCCATATGATCTCCCCATCTGTCCCATGATCCTGCCGCCCCATCTGTCTCCATCGTATCCATCCTGCCCCATCTGTCTCCATCCTGCCCCATCTGTCTCCATCCTGCCCCATATTCCTGCCCCATCTGTCTCTATCCTGCCCCATCTGTCTCCATCCTACCCCATATTCCTGCCCCATCTGTCCCCATCCTGCCCTATATTCCTGCCCTATTTGTCTCTATCCTGCCCTGTGTCTCCATCCTGCCCCGTGTCTCCATCCTGCCCCGTGTCTCCATCCTGCCCCATGTCTCCATCCTGCCCCATGTCTCCATCCTGCCCCATCTGTCTCCATCCTGCACCATATTCCTGCCCCATCTGTCTCCATCCTGCCCCATATTCCTGCCCCATCTGTCTCCATCCTGCCCTATATTCCTGCC